>NW_028261391.1:45313892-45643892 GCF_051295495.1 Thamnophis sirtalis
TGGAGTGTTGTAGGATTTGGTGCTTTCTCCCCTCCTGTTAAATATGCACATAAAGCCTCTGGCTGACCTCATCTGTCACCATGGATAAGATATCATCAGTACACCGATTCTTCATTTCTGTTCCAGGCAAATTAAGCTCTGCTGTAGTGTCTTATTCTGTGCCTGGAGGCGGTGGAAATCTTAATGGGCCTCCAGTACAGGTTTCAGCTGAATCTGGGAAAACGGAGTGGCTCTGAGTTTGGAGACTAAGGGTTCTGGGACTATGGCATTTTTGGTGCTGGATTGAACAGACTGGGGTTCTCCTACTGCCACATCTTGTGCTCAAATAACAGGTTACAATTGTGTCTAGGTGGGCCTTTGCACAGCTTTGTGTGATGTGCTACTTGTATCTATGATAAAGCAGGCTAAGAATTTTAGTTATAAAATACAGGTGAATCAATAGGAAAATGTGTGGTTAAAGGGTTTGAAATTTATGTTGTGTTATGAAAATGCCTCGAAAAGAATTTTTATAACATGGAATACGATTGGTACATGATTCCAGAGAAATTATCTAGAATGCATAAAGATACATCAAATGTATGTTGGAAATGTGAACAACATAAAAAGAAACTTATCATGTTTGGTGAACATGTAAAAAGGGAAGGTAGAAAGATGCCTAATACCAGCCAGATTTTTTTGTTTTGCTAGTCTAGTACTGCCTACACTTATTTTGTATTCAAGGTATTCCCATTATTTAAAAAATCAAAAAGTTTGCGATTCGAAGGTCTATGGAAGAAGAACTGAACTCTGTCACTAACATATGAAGATTTTGACTTAGACTTAGGATAACTTTATTGTCACTCTGGATGTACACTAATCGGCATGCATTAAAATGAAATTTCATTCCATGCAGCTCTCAAAGGATCTCCACCTCTAATATACACTACATACAAATGACAAAATAAATGAATAAATCATGGATATAGCCACATATATTATATGACACGGAGAAACAACACAATCTGGTTCAAATGTATACATGCTCATGGGAAGAGAAACAAATCTTGCAAGTTTATATTTTGTAACATGTCATATTAATTATGACCAAATACCCATATATATACATATCAGCAAACAAGCAATTTGATTAGGACTAAATATCTAAAATTGATTAATATTTGTGCTAGCTAGAAAGACCATGCAAGCCACCCTGATAAGGCAGGACTTTTGACTAGATGTCCATACATTTGGCTCTTCTTCCAAAAAACAGCAGACAGAAGAGTGCCCAGATACTAATATTCTATGACTCCAAGAATTGCCCCTCCTTCCAGACCATCTACACATGCATCCTATCTGAAAGAGTTTCTCTAGCTCACAAACAAACTCACCCACACACCCACACCTACACACGCCCCCACATGCCCCATCCTTCTGCTTGAGATAGAAACAGTTTAGTCTTTTTAAAGACCAGAACTTGGTGGGACTGGAGAAAACTATGAACAAAGGCTGTGAAAAAACAGGGGGTTATCCTCCTTTCCTGTGGTTTCTGTCATGGCATAACACACAAGCTCTTCATTTATAACTTTGTTGGCTAATTTTTATCCCCTGCATTCTCTGGTCTTGATGCTTTTTGCTTGATTTTTTTTTTTTTACCAAGGCTTCTAAAGTATAATGAGCAGGAGAGGTGAAATGGGACTACCTTGTCTGGCTCCTTTCTGAATCAGTTTGGTTTGGATAATTACTCATTCACGGCCACTAGAACTTATTGCAAAGTACATATTGATCTTATCCATGTCATGGAGTTTTCTCTAAATTTCATGTATTCCAACATCTTAAGTAGAAAATTTTAGTTCAAATTGTTGAAACTTTCTCAGCATTTAAAAAAGAATAAAGCTGCTTTTTTTCATTGTGAACCTCTAAATACTCTAAAACATTTAAAATATATCTAACATTGTCTCTCATTTGTCCACACTGAACTTTATGAATAATCTGTGGTATATACTTCTTCAGTCTCTCAGGTAAAATGGTATTAACAAGTTTATAATCACTATTCAAAAAATGAAAGAGATCCATAATATTTTGGTAGTTATAATCTTGATTTGCTCTAGATATTAAAGAAATATCAGGACTACATTTTCAATTGCTAAGTTTGGTGAAAGTTTCTCTTCTGGAGAAAAATATTTGGAGGAATAAAGCAAGAACAAACCAGATCCAGGGAAATAATATGTGAAAGCTTTGAGAAGATGGAGACTGAAGGATGTTTAATTTTCATCTTGGTCCTTCAGCAATTGTCCCCCCACTAAAGCTTCAGAAGAAGATATTTGGGGACTACTTGTCCATAGAGACATGCTTATGACAAACAGAGGGATAGAATCGAGATCACGTGTAGTGTTAATACCACTTTATAATGCCTTGGTAAGGCCACACTTGGAATACTGCATTCAGTGTTGGTTGCCACGATGTAGAAAAGATGTGGAGACTCTAGAAAGAGTGCAGAGAAGAGCAACAAAGATGATTAGAGGATTGGAGGCTAAAACATATGAAGAATGGTTGCAGAAATGGGTATGTCTAGTTTAATGAAAAGAGGGATCAGTCTGACATGATAGCAGTCTTCCAATATCTCAGGAGCTGCCACAGAGAAGAGGGAGTCAAACTATTCTCCAAGGCACCTGAGGGTAGAACAAGAAACAATGGGTGGAAACCAATCAAGGAGAGAAGCAACCTAGAACTAAGGACAAATTTCCTGACAGAACAATTAATCAGTGGAACAACTTGCCTCCAGAAGTTGTGAATGCTCCAACACTGGAAGTTTTAAAGAAGATATTGGGTAACTGTTTATGTGAAGTGGTGTAGGGTTTCCTTCCTAGGCAGGGGGTTGGACTAGAACAGTGGTCCCCAACCTTTTTATCGCCGTGGACCAGTCAGACGAGCCTCCCTCGGCCTTCCAGACCGGCGGGTGGGAAGGCGGCCATCCTGGGCGCGCGTTCCGCAGGGCGGGGCGGGGGGGCTTCCTTCACGCCAAGGCCGATAGCCCGCGAGGCTGCCCCGCCTCCTCCTCCTCGGCCGCCGGGGGAAGGGAGGGGGAACCGACCCCGCGATCCGCTCGCTCGGGCAGCCCTTTTTCCTCGCTGCAGTTCGGCGGGGGAAAAAGATGGCCCTGTGTCCTACTTCGGGCGGGCGGGCGGCTGGCGCGGCGGAGGCCGGCTGCTTCCGAGGGGGTGGGCCTCCGCGCCGCGCTCCATGAAGGGAAGAGGGGGAGAAGGCGGGCTGCGGCCGAAGGGCCCCCGAGAGCCCCGCCAGCCTGACACAAAAAGCGCTTCGGCGGAGCGGCGGGGGGGAGGGGCGGGAGGCAGGTGACACTCCAGGAGGGGGGGCAGAGCTGCGCCGCGAGTCTTACGTAAAGCCCCCCCTCCCCGCCTCGGCGGAGGAAAACATCTCCCACCTGGGTGGGGCTGCGCGCGAAGTGCCTCTCGGAACGGCGAAGCTCCCCAAGTTCCCCCGAAACGGCCGCGCTGCGCCCCTCCCCCCCGCAACCTTAGTTTCTCCTTGGGAGGAAAATGCAGCGCCGCCGCCCCCTCCTGCCCCCCCCTCGTCATTCCACGGGGCAGGCGGGCCGGGTGAGTCCGCGGACAAAGTTTCATCTCCCAGGCAGCCTCCGCCAGCAGCATCCCAAGTTCGGGCCGAGGCCGCCGCCGCCGCCCCCTCCCGCCCGGGGCGAGCAGAGCAAGAGGGCGGGGGGGAGATCGGGCCTCCCCTCGCCCCCCCAGCCCCGCACATCTGGGGTGGCGGGGGGGGCAGAGAAAGGGCGCGTTCATGAGGACTACAAAGTTGCAAATATGGCCCCCGGCCGCTGCAGCGATCATGGCCCCCGGCCGCTGCGCGGCCCGGTGCCAGGTACTCCACGGCCCGGCACCGGTCCGCGGACCGGGGGTTGGGGACCACTGGACTAGAAGACCTCCAATGTCCTTCCAACTCTGTTATTCTATTCTATGACTACAATTACTCCCTGGGTTTTAAAAAAACAAATTAAAAAAGATATAACTGCTGAATGGTTTTATATAATTCATCAAGAAAACAAAATTCAGTAGTAGTTGAGAGATGTATTGGCAACATTTAACTGGGGAGAAGAGCTGCTAAACAACTAAAACACCTTAAAATCTTGTTGAGGTAGAGAGATCTGCTGCTCCAGCATTCTCGATTACGGGCCAGTTATCTATGCTTAAAGACCTCTAACATTTGTTCATTGCTAAACAGCCTTTCCTATCAGAGAGTTCTTCATATGAATTTGTTAAGTCTTTCTTGTAATTTGAACCTAGTGGAGCAACAGGAAAGAGATTGTTTACCTACCCTTTCATGACAATTCTTCATAAATCTGAAAATGATTATCATTTTTGTATTCCAATATCCTTTGAGTGGTTTGTAGAGGAAAAAAGATGAGATTATCCCTGTTTTGGGGTATTTGTTGCAATATTTTAAAGATAAATGTGTTTCCCATTTTTCTATTTGACACCATATTCTTTTCTATTCCTAGCTATCAGAATGTATAACTGTTTCTAAGTTTTGTTTTCATACATATCAAATTTATTTTCATTAAATCAATTATTATTTCCTGATATTCTATTTTTGTTTTGTCTTCAGCTGTTTTGTCCCAGTCTCCTTCGCTTTTGATTATTGGACAGACATTTTTAGTAGCATAGAAAGCGTTCAGTCTTTTAATGTGAGCGAAGCACATAGAATACTCTTCTGCGACATGGTGCCAAGGGTGTGTTAGCTCTATGTAATCGATGCTACAGTGCAATTAGAGGCATTCTTATTTTGGCTGTTCATGCTTGGGGCTGAATGCACTTAATGGTGCATAGTTTGAATGTAGAACCAAGGGACTGTTGGTTCTCACAACACTAGATCCAAATGTGAGAAGGACTGATTCATCTAAAGAAACACTTCCAGACTCACGATGCAATAATTTCACATGTTCTCTTTGCTATTTGAAATAACAACAAGTATACTTAGTTTTGTCTCCTTCCTTAACTCTGCTACTCTCAAACTGCAACTCTCATAAGCCATTTTGGTCCGCAGTTTAGAGAACTGTAGTCCTAGCACATTTCAAGGGCAGAAGCTTAAAGGCTGAATTAGACGAAAAGAGAGGCTGATAGCTACCGTAGGATTTCTTGCTTTTTGTGAACAGCTGGAGACTTCCTGCAATAACCAGCAAATCCCAGTGAGTGCAAAAAATGAGCGATAAAGTGATGTGTCTGGCAGGAGAAGTTGGGTAGTAAACTAACGAGCTTGCTGCACAACTGACTTAATTATCTATTATGTGCAGAGTACCTTTTGCAAAGTAATGGTTGCGGCTTTCTCTACAAATGTAGAGAAGAAAGCCATGATTAATTCCCAACCTGCATATGATAACATGACATGTAATGACAGCATACCCAGCGTCAAAATGATTGCAAATCCTGGAGGCTAATAGCTATGCAAATAACCTTGTTATCTGCCCTATTTATTTTCTTAGCCTTACACCCTCTTCATTTAATTGAGGTTTTTTTTAGCTGTCATTCTTAGGGGGATGGAATATGGTGTTATGACTGCTGTCCTGAGGTTGCTCAAGAAGTATATCTCCTTGCTGACAAATATCTTTTGGCTGTAAATCACTTCTGAAAGGTTCTTAGATGCTGCACTTTGACTCTATGAATTGTGTTTTCTTTGAGCTTTTGGTCTTACTGGATGATCTGGATGATCTAGGTATATATTGATCTAGATGATTCTAGATCAATGTATACCTCTGCTGGGATATCCCCCTCTCCCCCCACACAACAACCACAGAGAAGACAATCCCAGCAATATGAATTTGCTTCCTAACTTTAGATTTAACAAATCTTTTGAAAACATTAGTTCTGTGCTTCTACTAAATTAGATATCTCAGTTTGGTTCAATTAGGCAACTCATTGTTTGTTTGTTTGTTTTTAAAGAACTTTGAAATGTTTTGATGAAAGCAAAGAGCAGCAGGAAAGCATGGAGTTCAGAAGCAGAACTAATTGCAAAATTGGAAATATAAATAGCTCCAGATTCCTGGTCTTGACTTTTGAAATCCCAATCCAAATGGCACCTTTTTAGAAAATTTCATAAAATTAAGTACATGCAAAATGCATTTTTCATCAAATAATTTGCCATGGAATAAATTAAATGAAAGCCCTTTTTACTATTTTATATAATGGTTTCGAATTTTACAATTGCATGAAAGCAAATGAAAGCAAATAATTATGTACTTTTCATGAAGATATCAATTTAAATGTTTCACAGTATGAGACATTTGACAGATCTTAAACATTTTACCTAGATTTTTTCCTGCCTGGATTTAGAGACCCTCTGTGCTACCCATGCTAGCATAATATTAGCTAGGATTATGGGAGTTAGAATCCAATACATTTGTAGTGCCTCAGGCCAAAAAAAAAAACCCTCTGTGGCTAAGGCATATTATCTTTGGAAGCATATGCATACAAAATGCATATAAATGCTCAACAAAAGCCTTCAAAGAAGCTGGGTGACCAGTCCCAGAGTCATTGGTGTAGTTTGCATGTAGTTTTTAAGGCAGCAATTTTGTGCAATTCCTTCTTTGGTGGGTATCAGCTAAAAGGTTATTTTTATGAAATTAAAAGCTTCAGTGCTGTGTTGCCACTGTATATAAATATTCTTTAGCTTGGCATATTGAGAATATTAATCTACACTGTTTTCCCAAAAATAAGACAGGGTCTTATTTTCTTTTGACCCCCCCAAAAAAATAAGTGCTTGGCCTTATTTTCAGGGAGGTCCTATTATTTTTGAGGTGCAGGAGCTGGTGAGCGTGGTCACCTCATGGCTGCTGCTATGTTGCAATATTTTGGGCTTATCGTAGTGCATGCTCTTAAAAGCCCGATTGGGCTAATTATCCGGAAAGGTCTTATTTTGGGGGGAACGGGGATTACTGTATGTTTGCTATTTATTATGTTTATTAAATGTTTGGCACAGGAAAACAGGATGCATATTAGTTCTTCTCTTTCCTTCTTAACTTTAGTTTATTTAATGCATAAAGTTGTGAAGTTATTTTTAAGTTGTATCTGACGTTCCTCCATAGTTTCAGAGGCAAGATCCTTGTCTGAACTTCTGGATAATGTTGACAGCCTTGTTTATAGCACTTAATCCCTGATAGCCCTACCTTTCCACACTTTTTTTTCCTGCTGCTGCTCTTACCAGATGTGCTAATATGCATTTCATTGCTAGCAGAAATTATTAATTCCCTGTGCTATCCGGATGTGTTTGTTTAGCACTAGCTCAGATGCTTCTGTATTAAGAAAATTGGTTCTTTGCCAAGTATTTCTCTCTGAAGTTTTGCAAAGGTGGCAACCCCTTTGACAAGAGTTTTAAAGGATATCCCATAGAAAACAAGGTCTTGGTATATAAGATCTTAGTCTAAGGGCAAAGTCTGCCCTTCTATGTACTTCTGTGGATTCTGTATACAGTATCTGAGAAAACATGCCCAGCATCCATTTTAGATAATAAGAGAAAGGAAAGGGTGATAGGGAAGGAGAAGAATGGCAAAACTCAGAGTCCCCAAGAGGTACTATAGTTCACAAAGGTCTTATCACTCTCCAATGTGTCTTCTGCAAGAAGAGAAAACACAGACAGGTCATGCTCTCTCTGCTCTAGCATTTTAAGGGAAGCGTGAGATTGTGGCATGGCTTAGTGGGCGTGGCTTGGTGAGCATGGCAGGGGAAGAATACTGTAAAATCTCCATTCCCATCCTTCTCTAGGGGAACTGCAAAATCCGCATTCCCTCCTGATCAGCTGGGACTCGAGAGGCATGGAATAGATGTGGGCGGGGCCAGTCAGAGGTGGTATTTACCGGTTCTCCAAACTACTCAAAATTTCTGCTACCGGTTCTCCAGAACCGGTCAGAACCTGCTGAATACCATCCTTGGAATACTTGTATCACACATAGTTGGATTCTGTACTAATCAGGCAAAATTAGGCAACTACTGAAGTTGAGGAATCTGTTAAATCAGACTGAACCAACCTGGTGCCCTTCAGATATTTTACATTAGTTCTTTGATCTTCCTCATCCACTACAATAAGTTGTGAGAGTCCAGGAGGATGCTCAGATTGCACACATGTTCTGAACAGGGAAAGATAGCCATATTCTGGACCAAGAATGATAAGTCCCTGGAGCCAGGTAGACAAGGACTCACAGCCACTTGGTCTCACCAGGATGAGCCTGTGTCTTTTTCTCCCAATGCAGGTTCCAACAGCCTTCAGGCACTGGTGAGTAACCATTAATGAGCATTCTCTGAATATAATTTGCAAGCCACCTATAATACCTTAATTCTCATGCTATCTAGCCCACAGTCAAATAGCTGGTTAATCAGAACATCATTTGTAGGCAAGACTTATTATTGAGAAATCAGGGCTGACTTTGGATAATACAGCAAGATGCTTTACAGCTAAAACTTTTATAGAACTTTCCAAAATATTATATAGTTTTCCAGATTCTTCCCTCTTTTCTCTCTCCTCCCTCCTTCTTTCTTTGAAGATAAGCATAAATTGTTTTCTCCAATCCTGGTAAATCACTAATTCTCTGGGCTACTTCACAATTAATAGACATTGTTTAACCATCAGCAATTAATCTGGTCTGGAAAATTTAAACACATTTAAAAAAAGAATTATTCTATGACCCTGATATTTTCAGTAGTCTGCTCTTCCACTTTGCTCTTGAGAATTGCCATGTACAACACATACTTTCTTGGTGGAAAAGACTGAACAAGTAGAATTCCTAATTCTTTCTCATCATTTTATTTTAAACTTATACTACATGCTCTTTTTGTTGTTCACATTGTTCTCCAATCAGGTTCATTCTCTTGACACTATCTGCACATTTCTGGGCTATCTATATGTGTTCTTTTATATTGATCTGTTACTGTCCACCTCGTATAAGTGTCATTTTTGTTTTCAGTTCTTCTGAACTGACTTATATGTTTAAATTGGCTTCTTTTGCTGTTGTATTTTTTATTTAACCTGTTTAGTATATAATTTTAAAGAAATTCCTCCCTATGTTGATTTTTCCCATTAATTTCATGGAAGTACCACACTTGAGAAAGTTTGTCTCCTGCTGGATGTCAACATGGTTAACATCCCTTATCATTTGTTATATCTTTGTATCTTAATATGCCTTCCTAACATATCTTTGAATGTGTAGAAGATATTCAATTGCCTTTGCTTTGCTAAGGAAGTCGAGTTTCCTCATTAGAGAGGTGAATGACAAATTGCTTGTCTTGGAGTACTATTGTCATAGAACCAGCAAGAAAAGAAGAAAGACTGGAACATATTTTGATTGAAAGAGATCCTGGGAGGATGAGGTAAGAGGTTATTATGGGGGGAAATAAAAACACTTAGAAATAATATTTGCATCGTTAAGTAGCAATTTAAAAAATAGCCTGTTTCCCTGAAAATAAGACCTCCCCAGATAATAAGCCCAATTGGGCTTTTGAGCACATGCACCAAAATAAGCCCTCCCCTGAAAATATTGCAACACAGCAGCAGCCCTGAGGTGACCACGCTCGCCGCCACCTGCTCCTCAAAAATAATAAGACCTTCCCGAAAATAAGGTCAAGAGCTTATTTGGGGGCTCAAAGGAAAATAAGACCCTGTCTTATTTTTGGGCAATCATTGGTAGATGCAAAGATTTCTGTATTATAATTTCTGTTAATAAATTATCTAAACTAGAACCCCCCAAAATAGTTGAGAAATATACCATTTGCTTTCTTACTGAAGAGAACAAAGCAGCTCTTGTAACACCTATGGAACTGAAAGTCAGGAGTACTGTGAAATCTTGAAAGAACGCTATATAATTATTGCTTCTTTTTATTGCTGTCAGATGCCCAATATTATTTGTGCTTTTCGTGGTTTGTTTTTAGCCATCTAACTGTATCAGTTTCTTGCATGTTAGTGCCCCTTTGTGGTGGTATTATGTCTCTTCAGTCTATAATGTACATTCACTTCAAAAGGAAAAGCTCTGTTTTTTCCTCCTCCTCTCCCCCCACCCAATTTGCAGTCAAAAGGCATCTAAGTCAAGTTGTCCACTTATCAGGTGGACTATAGAACCTGAAATCTAATTTAATTTTTTTATTATTGTTGTTACTATTGCATAATAAAATTACTTTTTACTATGGCTCCACATCCTATAATGTGGATTATTTCCCTTTACTCTTCTCAAACCAAGAGTCCCAGTTCTGTCTCTTCCTACAGTTTGGTTTCAAATTTGATAATCTTTATCATTTTATTTTGTCTGTATCCTTACAGGGTGGTGGTGTCTTCCTTTCTGTGGTTTGGAAACTATACAAATGCTGATAATCTTAAAATTCTATCCATCTCTAGTTTCCAGTCAACTTCCATTCCAACAGCTTTTGACTAAATATAAGACAATTATATTATAAAACCATGATTGTGGACCTATGGAACCTATACCCCCTCTGAGGGCACCTGAGCCATCACCCCAGCTCAGCGCCACTGCGTATGTGTGCATGCCTCCTGCTGGCCAGTTGATTTTTGGGTCACTGTGTGCATGCGGGAGATGGGAGGGTCATACACATAGGTACAGGGGGAGCGTGGGGTATGCGCATGCCCCCTGCACTGTTTTTGGTCCCAGGAGGCTTCAGGGAGGCCTGTGTGTGTGTGTCTGTGTGTCTGTGTGTCACGCACACATGCACAGGGGGGCAGGTCATGCGGAGGGTGTCACGCATTGCATTATGGGTGTGGGCACGCTCGCGCATCCTATCACCCTATCACCCTTTTGGCCCACGAAGACAAAAAGGTTAGCCCTCACTGTTATAAAACAATGCTTCCTTTATCCTTTATCTTTGCATCTGATTTCTATTTACTAATTGAAAACTTTTATATTTGTCAGTATAAAATTCATTTCTAAAAATCTGTTTCTGTAACCTGTTCAGATTGTTCTCAGTTTTATCTCCATCTCCTAGGATGAACCTATGGAACACATGCCAGAGGTGGCATGCAGAGTCCTCTCTGTGGGCATGTACGCCACCGCTCAAGTTCAACCAGCTGGTCATCAGATTTCCGATGCACGCATGCGTGCTGGCCAGCTGGTCGTCGGATTTCCAAGGCAGGCATGCGTGCTGGCCAGCTGAACATGCATGCATCATGCGTTTGGGCACTCTGTACCTTAAAGACTAGCCATCACTGTCCTAGGAGGTTATCAAACCCACCCATTTTTGTCACCTGCAGATCTAAAAAACATTCTTTCTACCTCTTTATCCAAGTTATTAATAAAAATGTTTAGAACAGTGTTTCTCAACCTTGGTGACTTTAAGTCCTGTGGACTTCAACTCCCAGAATTCCCCAGCCTGCGCTGGCTGGGGAATTCTGGGAGTTGAAGTCCACAGGACTTAAAGTCACCAAGGTTGAGAAACACTGATTTAGAAGATCCAGGATTGAATGCTGTGGCCATATGGTCTATTCTCGTTTGAAGAGGTATATTTGATGAGAACTCCATCACTATTCTTTTTCAGCCACACAATTTTCATGCCATCCAACCCATGCTAACTGTTAATCAAACATGAGGTAATTTGTGAAATGCTTTTTTAATTAAATATATATATAATATTTGTATAGTGTTTATTACATAGACTGCTAAGAAAACTACACAGTCAGAAATGAAATATGATTAGTCTGACAATAAATCTGACTTGTATGCTGACTTCTAATAATCACTGTTTTTTAAAAAGACCTTTACAACTCAGTTGCTTTAAAATCTGCACTAAAAACCTCTCAAATATTGATGTCAAATTTTCTGATTTTCTAGGTCTTCATTTTTCTCCATTTTGAAGAAAGGGACAAAATATTTTCTCCTCCAGTCATCCTAATACTTGAGTCATTTGCCAAGATTTCTTAAAGGTAATACATTAAGTTCAGGCAGACCTTCAGGAAGTTCGTACAGAACCAAATGAAATAATTTAGCCTTGAGGATCTGACTCTATTCAAAGTAATAAACATCCCACACTTTCAACCATTTTCATAGTTACAATAGAATACATACCTTTTTTGTTAGAGAAGACTGAGTTAAAATATAAGCTCCGTAATTCTGATTTTTCTGTTATCTGATACCCTTTTGCTGCATTCACTGACTACAGGTTCTTTGATTTTTCCCCACTTCCTTTTAATCTGTAAACATCTAAATAAACTCTTTTTATTGTTGGTACATCCTTTCTAACTCCATGTTCTTTTAAACTTTAGCTTTCTCAACAAGTTACAAAACAATTCTGATATAATCTACGTTACATAGGTATTCCTTTCAAGTGACTTGTTCCCCCTTTGTCAGCACCTCTCCATTTAATAATTAGGAAAGAAAGACCATGAGACTCCATACGTGGAAAATCAAATGTACTTTTACTAATTAAAAATGGTTAAAGAGCGGTTGCATAGCGAAGTCTGATTAATTAGGCACGGAAGCCTAATATAGAATAGCCCATTCCACACCCCCTGGCATCATAGGCCTAGTCCAATCATAAGTCCTTCAAGTGTCAGGTGTGAGATAACTTCAAAAGGCATCACGAAGATGGAATGTCGGTGCCGTTAGTCCAGGCGGGAAACACCCACGCATGCGTAGTCTGACCATCCAGAGAACTCCAGAACATTCCTCCAGCACATCGAGTAACCCCACCCAAATACCATGCCCTCCCTCCCCGTTTCATGGCAGCTGAAGCAACAGCAAAGCAGAAGCTGACACCCTTTCTTCTTCATGTATGTTTGAGTTCCAAATTTTTCACTAAGCGCTAGTGAAGCCAAATTAGTTTCTTCTATTTTCCTTATTCCCCCACTGGAATTGTTTGCAACTACATTTTTAATATCTCCTTTTTAAAGGAACTTTGGCCCATGTTGACTTTTTCTTCTCATTAGCTTCTCCTAGCATGGAATCATATTAATCATTGCTCTGAGTTTATTAAAATCTGCTTTTATGAAATCCAGGCTATGAATTTGATTACTGTCAGCTTTTCCTTAATAAAAATTCTAGTATTATTAAGCCACTTTTCCCTACGGTTTCTAGATCTTCTCTTATTCAGTTAACATTTCTTTAAAGAACCTCTGGATTTGCATTGATCAAATTCATGTGCGAGGTAATTTTGAGAAAGAGATTGAGAAATGCAAGCTGGCCAAGATATGTAATTCTAACACTACTCAGTTTTATTGCAACATTAACCAAAACCCATACATAATGATACCTCTCGTCTTACCATAGCAGAATTCCTGGAATCTGGAGTTTGATGGTAGATAATGCTCTCTTGGTCAATGGAGTCTTGGCTGATTTTTTCCTCATTCATGGTCTTGCTGCAAGTATCTTTACATTTGTGCAGTGATTCTTTTCTATCATCCATGGAGAGGGATTTAAAAAAAATGATATTATTTATTTATTTATTGGTATTTTTAAGTCACTTTCCAAATGGCATAAAACAGATAATAGTGGGTAAAAAAACTCAAATAATAACAAGAAATATATTTCATTACAGGACTAATCAGCAGGGTTAGATCTAAAAACACAGTTTCTCCACAGTCACATGATCTCGATCTCCAATGTTCCCTGCCATCTTCCCACAAGTAAAGGAAATGAAGAAATTGGCATGCAATCAGAAATTGCAGTCACACGAGATCCTTGCTTAACAACCCTCATAATTCTCATTTATTTATAGCAACTGGGATTTGTGGGATTGCTATTACTAAGCAACATGGGCATGATACTTCATACTTTATGACCACATTGCTTAGTGATGGAGTTCCCAGTCTCACTTTAGTAAATGTGCATCACAAATAATCATTATTAATGCACCAGATGCAATTGTGATGAAGTATTCCTGGCCACAGAAAGCAGGACTTCCTACAGATTGTGAGCCAGTTTTCAGGAATCACCACCTCAGACTAATAGCTGAGGAAGGTTACTATTGTCTGTCACCTCAACTAGATCTGCCCAGCTGACTTCCAATTCTGTATGGGTGCAACGTATTTTTTTCTTCCAAATGGTAAACAAATTCCTCAAAATGATCCAGCGACAGTTCTTCCAATCCAATTTTCCCTAGGGGTGGTCTCTTTACATCTGCTGAATGGCCTTCTTAGATGCAGTAAAAGTGGAGAAGACCTATTCAAAATAGGCATATTCAGAGTTCTTATCGGTGTCCAGTTACTTTTGTCCTTGATTTGAATACCAACCATGAGAATCATCCCATTCATTACACAGGTCTGCAAAAAAAAATATTTCCAGAGCTGTTTGGTTATTCCACGTAATCTTTATGTTTTTTGGTGCACTGAATCCAAAAATGACCTCCATTTTGTCATAGGACATCACGTTTCCTGAAAATTTAGGTAGCTATGTTAAATAAGGCAATCCCTCAAAATAAATGGAAATAGACTTATAAAATTAAAGTTTTATTACAATATTTTCATGAAAATCCTTTTTTGAACTGAAATGAGCTCACCTACACATGCTAAACTCGATTCTTCTTCCTTGTGAGGCTCCTCTTGGTGCATTTACGCTTGTGAGTAGCATCTGGAATGTCTCCCTGAAGCATCCAACAGTAATCTGCCATCATTGTAATGCTCCATTTTCCCTGGTATCTCCTTTCCATCTCTTTAATGTCTTGGTGGAATCGTTCACCTTGTTCCTCACTCACAGCTCCCAAATTTTCCGGAAAGTAATCAAGGTGGGACTGGAGGAAATGCACTTTCAAACTCATCAGGCAACCTAAAGCTTGAAATGCTTTCAGCATTCTTCCGACAAACTTTTTGTAGTGAGGATCTTTGTTATTGCCTAAAAATTTCTGTACGACTTCTTTAAATGCAATCCACTTTTCTTTTTGAGGATCCGCCATGGTATTGACAAACTCATGATCAACTATAAGCCTTTTAATGTCTGGTCCGACAAACACACCTTCCTTCAATATTGCCTCCGACAGGCATAGAAACTTGGTGACCAAGTATTTGAAGCATTCTCCATCTCTTGGAAGTGATTTTACAAATTGCTTCATCAATCCCAATTTTATGTGGAGAGGTGGTAGAAGAACTTTATGGGAAGGTACCAAAGTTTCTCAGAGGACATTTTTTTCACCGACTGTTAGCACCCTCAACTGTCAACTCTTCTTGGTACAGTGATTTTGTCGGTCTTGACTGTCCCATAGACACAGAAAACAAGGGTATTTGGTATACCCAGCTTGTTTTCTGAGCAGCATGCACAAGACCTTCAAGTCCCCACACACTTGCCAACCATGGTCTTCATATTTAAGTTTACGAAGAACCAATTCCAAGTTCTCGTAGGTTTCCTTCAAGTGTACGGAATGACTTACAGGTATGGAAGCGTAAAAACCGTTGTGGAGTAAAACTGCTTTGAGACTTCTTTTTGAAGAATCTATAAAAAGATGCCATTGGTCTGAATCATATTGGATTTTAAATTGACCCATCAGACCTTCAACATCGATGCAATAAACCAACTTGTCTTCCTGGGCGAAGTAAGGAACGAACTCCTTTTCAAGATGTCTGAACCATGAAGATGACACTCCTGGCAATAATAAATTCCTGCTTTTCAGCCTTGATCCGAGTAACTCAGTGGCATCTTTGGGAAGATTCAAGTCTATTACCAAATCATTCATCTCCTCCTGAGAAAACAGTTTTGGTCTTGTATCAGCTACAAAGTCAGAACTTGATTCATCATCTGGTTCAGGTATGACTTCACCTTCATCGGAGCTAGGTATCTCTTCCAAGGTAGCAGGGGGCTTGGGTACTGGTATATCTGTGCCATGGGGGATGGGACGAATTGCTGAGTGAAGATTGGGGTGTGAAATGGAATGTTTCCATTTGGAATTAAACCCTTTCACATCGCATGAACAAAAGTAACAGTCATCACTATGGTTCTTTTGTTCTCGCCATACCATAGGAATCCCATAACGGAAAGATTTTTTCTTACCCTTGAACCAGTTCCGGAGGTCCTCAACACACCATTTGCACACCCTATGAGGTGCCCAAACTTTATCTTGATCTCTAATTTTTAGTCCAAAGTATGCAAAGTATACTTTTTTCACAAAGTCTGTAATATTCTGCTGTTGCTTCAACACTGTATGTTCACCACAGATGAAACAGAAACTGTCTGGCGAATTAATACACTTTCGCGGAGTCATAACATAATGGTTGAAGAATGATGAGCTAACATGAATTGCGATGAAAAAGTGTGAACAGCCTAGAACCAAGAACCTGATGATGATTCGTGCACAAGTGTGGCATGCAGGAGAGAGCAGCTCTGTGTCTGTACACAAGATGTCACAGTGCTGGCCACGCCCCCTACACTGACCGAAGATGCTGTTATCTGCCCTGTGTCTACCTCCCACTGGATTCTTCAGGAAAGATTAACCCTTTCTACCATTAGAAGCACAGACTTAAAACTTGCTTAGCTTTTGTATATATTGCTGACCATCAGATTTACAGTGCTATATTTTTTTTACATAACTCAGACAAACCCTTTAAGGTTTTTTTGGCATTTTATATCTTAAATGCACTTATGTGAATTAATTAATAGTAATTTGGACTTTAAATTTGGTTAAAATTCCATAATATAAAAAAATACCAAAAATTAAAAATTTGAAGACAGTGTTGTTTGTAACTAGTTGATCCAATCCCAGGTTAGTAACGGCATTGTGCATGGTTGTAAGTATTGGTTCTGTTGTACATTTGTTTAGGGTCCAATTAATAAGAGGTAGCAATAGCAATAGCAGTTAGACTTATATACCGCTTCATAGGGCTTTCAGCCCTCTCTAAGCGGTTTACAGAGTCAGCATATTGCCCCCACAGTCTGGGTCCTCATTTCACCCACCTCGGAAGGATGGAAGGCTGAGTTAACCTTGAGCCGGTGAGATTAGAACCGCTGAACTGCAGATAACAGTCAGCTGTAGTGGCCTCCAGTACTGCACCCTAACCACTGCGCTACCAATCAGGTAGATTGAGGTCACCAAGAAAGATAAGACTGGGACTTCCTGTGGTGACGTCATCATGCTTGGAGCTGAGGAACAGGAGTTCTCGTAACCTCTAACTCTAACTTCTTCATTTGAGCTCATTTCTGAGCGCTGTCGATCCTGAAGGGACCGGCAGATTAAGGGGGAAACTCTGAAGATGCTGGGGTGATAAGGCAAATCCCTCAGCGAGTAGGAGAAACCCATTAAACGGATGAGGATCTATTCTGCCACTTGGTCAGGACCGAAGCGATGGTGACCGCATATGAAGGAAGCAGAGAGAGAAAGCAGTTGAAATCGAGACATCTGTTATTATTATTGACAACCCAAAGAAAAGGAGGACAACACGAAATTGTCAGAGAGGGTGATCTGGAAAGAAAAAGGCTGTGGGACGGAGACTATTTTTGCAGTTCAGATTTTTGCCGAAAAGTAGTGAGAACTGAGATGCTGAGTTGGAATTTACAGCGTGATTAACTTGAATGAAAGTGGCCACAGTGAGAACGAAAACCCAGCGTGGACAACTGGAGTGGGACATAGTAACTGCTGAGAAGAATTGGAAAGCACATAAAGGATTGTTTAACAGTCGGGTTGGTTGTTGACTTTTTTCTTCTTGCTCTTCCTTCTACTCTTTTGTTTTTCCAAAGAATAGCTGAACTTTGAGCTTTGAACAGTTTCAACTGTGAACAATAAACTCAGGTAACAAAGGGAGCAAGCGCTCTTTTTCTTTTTGGAGGGGACACCTTAGAAATATACGGTATTTATTCTCCTCGGAACTTGGAACGGTACCGGAGACAGTAGAGAGAGAATTGTTTTGGAACGATTAGAGGGCTTCTTTACTCGACCCATAAGATCTCACAGATTAGTCCTCCTCCGAGTGCCATCTGCCAGCCAGTGCCGGCTGGCAACTACGCGGAGGAGAGCCTTTTCTGTAGCAGCTCCGGCCCTCTGGAACGATCTCCCCGTGGAGATTCGTACCCTCACCACCCTTCAGACCTTCCGCACAGCCCTCAAGATCTGGCTATCCCGCCAGGCCTGGGGGTAAGACCATAGTCCGCCCCCACCCGAATGTTGTATGAATGTTGCTTGGTTTTAATTATATATTGTGTTTTTATGTTATTGTATGTCTCCCCCTCCCATACAAGTTGTTAGCCGCCCTGAGTCCCCTCAGGGAAAAGGGCGGCCTATAAATAAACTCAACTACAACTACAACTACTACTTCTTTATCCCCCCCACTTTATTTTGCCTTTGCCGCTGGACTTATTGTACTAACTGATTGTCACTAACAGTGATACTGAGGAGAGGGTGACACTTAGTGGATTATAAATTTGAACCGTGAAGTCTGATGCAAGAAAACCAATGGTGACATAAGCTGGAGTATATATATATATATGGAGAGAGAGAGAAAATAATTACTAGAATTGAGTACCTGTATAACTGATACAATTGAGAGATATCTATTTGTATGATAACAGTGTGATATATAACTCTATGATATATAATAATTAAGGATCAAAAACAGAATAGAATAATACATAGGAATGTTTAGATATTGAAACATGATATTAAGGAAGGTTAATTATTGTTAAATATTGAGATATATAATTATTGATACCACTGAGTGCTAGTAAAGTAGAATCTATATGCAATTGTGGACAAGGATAAATAGAGGGATAAAAATGGCAACTTCAATAAAGTTAGTGAAAAAAACAACATCCAATCTGTCTTCAGCAACATCCTTCCCCTCAAATTAAAGATCAATTGAGAGTGCATTGGGGCTGGAGAAAGGTGGAATGATGGCAGGAACAACGGGACCAGCACCACCAATGCAGAGTATGCAATTGATGCTCCAGATGATATAAGAGACATTGACGAAAAACCAAGAAGTGACAGCTACAAGGAAGAATCATGAAGAAATGAAAAATGAAATGGAAGAATTGAAAGGAAATATCAAAAACGTGGATGACAAAATTGAAAGGATACAGATACCTTAGCAATCAACGAACAGAAAATCCAGAACATCAAAACAAAAATAGAACAAACAGATCAGAAAATGGAAAAAATGTAGCTGAAATATAGAAAAGTTAATAAAGAATTAGAGTTATCAATAATTGAACTTGAAAATGAAACAGCTTCATTCTATCTAAGATTCAAAAACATTCCGGAAGAGAAGGAGGAAGACCTGAAAAGAAAAATGATCGAAATGTTCACTGAAATTCTACAGAGAAAAAAATAAGAGTTGAGAGGGGACATTGATGAAGCTTACCGTGTGCATACTAATTATGCCAGAAGACATAGGATCCCGAGAGAAGTGCATGTAAGATTTGCCAAAAAAACAACTAGAGATGAAATGTAGAAAAAAACCAGAGAAGGGATGGTTACATTCCAGGGAAAAGTGTTGATTAAACAGATTCAACAGAGAATTTGTGAACAACATAGACAATACCAATTTTTAACAAATTAGTTAAATAAAAACAGAATAATGTACAGATGGTTGGTACCAGAAGGGGTACTGGTATCTTGGCAAGGAAAAAGATATAAGATAAAGAATATAGAAGAAGTGCAGGAATTCTATGAAAAATACTGCACATGGGAAGAAGAACAAGGAAGTAAAGAGGATCTAGAAAGTAGAAGTTAAGAGGAAGAAACATCAGAAGACAAGGAAAGAAACAGGAAAGAAGAACAGAGGCAAGAAAGAAAGACAGCAGAAAGGGAAGGCGCAAGAGGGAAAAGTCAGATACAAACCAGAAGCAATAAAAAACACCCTATCTAAAGATGGACCAGGAAATAACAATTGTTTCGATAAACTTGAATGGACTGAACACACCACAAAAAAGAGCGCAGATGTTTCATAAACTTAAAAAACTGAAGGTAAATATAACCTGTATACAGGAAGTGCATATTAAAAGGGAAAATAGGAATTTATTGGAAAACAAAAAACTAGGGAAATTATATACAGCACTGGCAGATTAAAAAAAAGAGGGATAGCAACCTATATAAAGGGAAAAAATAAACTCCAAAGCAGTCTACTCTGATGAACCAGGCAGGATGCTAATGATTGAATTAGAGACAACAGAAAAACTGATATTATTAATAGTCATATATGCACCAAATCAGAAACAAGAGAAATTACATGGAAAATTACACAACAAAATAAACGAATTAGAATATGAAAATATTTGCTTAATTGGGGATTATAATGCAATAGTGGATAAAAAAATGTTTGATGTTTGATGTTGATGTTTAATAAATTTATAGGCTGCCCAATCCTGAAGGACTCCGGGCGGCTTATAACAATACATTTAAAATAGAAGTTAAAAACACAAAAACATAGTTAAAAAGACCACAACATACACCCAGTCTAATCGGGGCTGGAACTCAATCGTGAGTTCAACAGCCTGCGGCCTGCCGGAATAGCCAGGTCTTAAGACCCTTACGGAAGGCCATGAGAATGGGTAGGGTCCGGATCTCTGGAGGCAGTTTATTCCAGAGGGTCGGAGCGGCTACATTGTCTGGCTGACAGCACCCGGAGAAGGCCCTCCCTGTGCGATCTTATCGGTCATTGGGAAGTATGTGGCAGAAGACGGTCCCGCAGATATCCGGGTCCTAGGCCATGTAGGGCTTTAAAGGTGATAACCAGCACCTTGAATTGCATCCGGAGACCAATGGGAAGCCAGTGCAGCTCGCGGAGGATAGGTGTGATGTGGGTGTACCTTGGTACACCCAATATCGCTCGTGCGGCTGCATTCTGGACTAATTGTAGTCTCTGAACACTTTTCAGGGGCAGCCCCATGTAGAGCGTGTTACAGTAGTCAAGCCTTGAGGTAACAAGGGCGTGAGTGACCATGTGAAGTGCCTCCCGATCCAGGTAGGGCCGCAACTGGTGCACCAGGTGAACCTGGGCAAAGGCCCCCCGGTCACAGCCGACAGGTGATACTCTAATGTCAGCTGTGGGTCCAGGAGGACTCCCAAGTTGCGGGCCCTCGCTGAGGGGAGTATATTTTCACCCCCAGGCATAAGGATGGACTAATTGAACTGTCCTTGGGAGGCAACATCCATAGCCACTCGGTCTTGTCAGGATTGAGTGCGAATGGACTATGAAAGCAAAAAGAAAAATAAAACAAAAAATACAAAAATAAAACAAAAAATACGTTACCCAAATCCTTTTTTTGAGATGGCAATGGAATATAAACTACTTGATATTTGGAGAGAAAGGCACAAAACAAGAAAGCAATATACATTTTATTCAAACCCCCACCAGTCCCTATCAAGAACTGACATGGCTTGGATTTCATCTGGTCTATGTAATCAATTAGACGAAATTGAAATAGAAGCAAATGAGTGGGCAGATCATAATCCAATAAAATTAAGATGGAAAGGTCAAAGAAGAAAAAGATGGATGATGAATTCAAATATTGTAAATGAAATAGAATGCACTCAAAAGCTGGAGAAAGAATTTAAACTATTTTTTAGAATAAATAAAAAAGAAGACACCTCAATTCAATTCAATAAAATTAAAAAAGAAAAAAGAGATGATAAAACATAAGATCATAAGATGAAATTTGGAGAAAAATTTACAAAAATGATAGAAAAACTTTATAACAGTCATACAGGCAAAGTTCTGATGAACGGAGAACTAACAGAGAAGATCAAAATAAAAAAGGGAGTTAGACAGGGATGCCCCCTCTCTCCTTTGCTGTTTATATTAACCCTGGAAATTTTATTAAATGAAATTAGGAAGGACCAGGAAATAAAAGGTTTGAGACTCAAAAATGAAGAATATAAGGACCAAGCTTATGCCGATAACTTAGTATTTGTTCTAGAAGATCCATTAGAATCCTGTCTGAAATTTATTAAAAATTAGAAGAATATGGCGAAGTGGCAGGATTAAAAATCAACAAAGGCAAAACAAAAATGATAACCAAGAATATGACAAAAAAGCAAGAAGAGGAATTGGAATCAGCAACTAGAATGCAAATAACTAAGAAAGTGAAATACTTGAGGATCTGGATGTCTGCAAAATGTTCCACAATTAAGGACGATAATTACAATAAACTAGTGACACAAATAAAGAAAGATTTAGAAAGCTGGAAAAATATTCAGCTATCACTAATGGGACGTATAGCCACAGTCAAAATGAATATTTTACCAAGAATCTTGTTCTTGTTGCAAGCCGCACCTATTAACCTGGGTAAAACTTTCTTTCAAGAATTAAACAAAATGATGGCTAGGTTCATTTGGCAAGGACGAAAAGTGAGGATTAAACTAAAGTCAATGCAAGATAGCAAGGAGAGGGGAGTTTTAGCATTACCAAATTGGGAAATACATATACACATTAGCAGTAACAATAACATGGGTGAAAGATTGGATAGATCTAAAGAATAAAATAATTTTGACCTTAGAAGGCCATGATTTGCAAGCAGGTTGGCATACATTCCAATGGGATGATAAAAATGAAACGCACAAATACTTTCATAAACATTTAATTAGAAGTGCGTTATTGGAAAACTGGATCAAAATAAAAAAAAATCCACTATGTGAAAATCCCGAATTGGCTATCACCGACAGAAAGGACGATCCATCCAAATTTTATAGATATGTATAAAATGCTAAGATACAGAGACATAATTGATGGACAGGGAAATTTAAAAACAATTGAAGAATTGGCAGAACAAAACATGAAAGTTGACTGGCTAACCCACTTGCAAATCAAAACTAATGATACTAAAATATATGACATTGAAACAGAACCACATGAATTGGATAAAATAATTCATAGCTTGGATAGAAAGATGATAGGGAGAATATATAAATTTCTCCTGAAGCAAAAAATGGAAGAGGAAATCATGAAAGAACACATGATAAAATGGGCACAGAACTTTGGCTATAATATTGAATTGGATAAATGGGAAAAACTTTGGAGAACAAACTTTAAAATGACACTATTAGTTGCATAGAAGGAAAATCAGTACAAAATGTTTTACAGATGGCACCTGGCACCAACAAGGTTAGCTAAAATCTCAACAAATAGCTTCCCAAAATGCTGGAAATGTGAATCAATACATGGAATATACTACCACTTATGGTGGACCTGTGAGGAGGCTAAAATTTTTTGGAAAAGGATCAAAAAGTGGCTAGAGGTAATAACAGGTGTTAAAATAGAATGGAAACCTGAAGTTTTTTATTAGGAATAATGACTGTGAAATATAAAAAAGAAATTCAGTATTTAATATTACATATAATTACGGCGGCAAGGATTGCCTTTGCCTAGAAATGGAAAAATAAATTAATTCCAAGCAAAGGTGAAATAATAAGAAAGGTTATGGACGGTGCTGAAATGGACAAATTAACAAAAGAAATCCAGAGAAAAGAAGAAACAGAATACTACCAGATATGGGATAAATGGTATAGGTGGATGGAGGAAAGAAACAAGGATTAATGAAGGAAGACAACAAAGCCCAAAAATAGTAGTTAAAGAGAATTAACACACATATATGTATCCAAGTGGTTTAAACTTACTAGAGGTAATCAGCCAATATAACAGACAGAGGAGTAGGATAAGAGGGTTAAGAATGGTGAAATACAAATGAAATATAACAGAAGGGGAAACAATATAAGGTGAGCGATATCGATTGGAAATTGTTATTAGAAAGAACAGGAAGCTCCTGTTCGTATTGTATTGTGTAAATGTGGTGTACGTCTAAGTTTTGTGTGTGCGTTTTTTACATGTTTGTAAATAAAATTTAAAATAAAAAAAAAGGATAAGACAATGTGGGCAAGAGGTTGCTCATGTTAGTAGTGAAGTTAGTTTGTTTCAGGGGTGGGTTCCTGCCAGTTCCACAAATCTACCGTGCTGTTTAGAACCAGTTCCAGCTCCCTCCCCACACCCGTCCGCACCATGCTTAAACCTTAAAGTCTTAAAGCTGTCAAGTTTGAACATCCCTGGGGGTTTTTTCCCCTAAAGGGTTAGGGGTGCAAGGGTCTTGTAACTTGACAGCTTTAAGACTTGCACACTTCAATGCCAGAGTTCCTGAGCCAACATGACTGGAGGAGGAATTCTGGCAGTTGAAGTCCACAAGTCTTAAAGCTGTCAAATTTGAACACCCCTGGGGTTTTTTTTCCCTAAAGGGTTAGTGGTGCAAGGGTCTTGTAACTTGACAGCTTTAAGACTTGCGTGCTTCAAATGCCAGTGTTTCTGAACCAACATTTTGGTTGCTAAGCAAGAGCGTTGTTAAGTGAGTTTCACCACATTTGTACAAGTTGGCCATGCCCACCCAATCACATGACTGCCAAGCCACTCCCAATCAGTCACATAGCTGGCAAGCCACTCCTAGCCGGTCACCTGGCCAGCAAGCCACTCCCACAAAGCAGGCCACACCTTTAGAAGAGGTTCTAAAAAAATTTGAAACCCACCACTGGTTTGTTCGCAATGTACAAGATCGTAATCAGGGGCTCTGTAACAAAGTAAGAAGCGAAATGTGGTGTTTAGGGACAGCTTGCATAAGAGTCAGGAAGAGTCAGGAAGAGGAAGCTGCTGTGTAACTTGAATGTTTTTTAGGTTAAGGGATTTTTTAATAGAAAATAGCAACACCACCCCTTCTAGAGATTTCTTGGTCGGACTGGTAAAAATGATAGTCTCTTACTGTGGTAGTGGAATCTGGGAGGGATGAATTCAGCCATGTTTCGCAGACAAATATAATGTCGAATATAACCATATTTAGTAAATGGAGGAATTCTGGTATTTTATTTATGAGACTTCTCGCGTTAAGTAGCTTGCATTTAAGGTCTGTGGTGGTGGATCTTGAGGAAGTTAGGGATGGGCATACCTAGTATTGGTTGTTGGGGGAGTGGTTGTTGAGGTGTGGGCTGTTATTCTTACTTTTAAAGCAGTTGGCACGGTAGTCAATGTATAAGTCAGTTTCTCCCTTTTCTGGGCGTATTTTGAGTTTGGCGCATAGTTCATGGGAGCGGACTCATTGTATGTGGATAGGTCAGGCCTTGAGCGAAGTTTATTATAGTTGGAGTTGCTTCCAGCAATTGAGTTGATAGTATGTACGAATTTGCATTTGCTGGTCTCATTTTTGCAGACGAGTCTGCAGAATCACATGACTCATCATACATTTTTATGGTGAAATTTAAAAAGCACTTTTTCATTGATTCTTCAAAGTAAAGATTTGTTGAAAAAATATTGCAATTGAAAAAAACTAGTCTTTCTGATGCTGGAAAAAGTAATTTCCAAACATATAGGCCTAAGTACATTTTTTGCTGTTTTTCACTCTGGTTTTTGTTGCAGTTGCTTAGAAAGTTAAAGAAAAAGTTACTGTCTTTCCCCGCGTCTTCCTTTCCAATTGTCCACGTCCTCCTTTGTCTATTCAGATATTTGCGAACCCTGCATGAGAATGGCTGTCCAATCCAAAATAGTTGTAATTGGTGAACAAGATAGATATTTATTCATCAAATTTATATGGCTGCCAATCTCAGATGCAGGACTCTGAACAGCTAACAATTCAAACAGTAAAACAATAAACAAAACTGCACATAACCAAAAAAAAAAAAAAATAGCAGCTGAGCAATGATACATAGGAAACATCCACAATCAATATGCCAAGAGACAGACTTGCCCATATTATCCGGGCTCCAAGATGATAGCAAAAAAAAGCCTTTTTTATTTTTATATTTTATTCATTTATAATATAAAATGCAAAAAAAAAATGCAAAAGAAAATAGTGGGAAAGTAAGGGAGGCAAAGGAGAAGAGAAAAGTGTAGGGCAAAGGCAAAAAAGAAAGAAAAGGCATTGTCGTCTGACTCCCTTTGGTGCAGTAAAATAAGATAATTGCATCAAACTTCAACTTTTTACTTTTACCCAGTAATATAAATTGGCCATTTTTATAACAACCAATCAGTGTAATCCAAAATCAATGTTTCATTTTTTTTCCACCTGACGCACAAAATCCAGAAACGGTTTCCAAGTGGAAACAGAAGTACCGTATTTACGGCCCATTTTTTGCTCATTTCTGCCCTCCCCAGCCCCCAGGAGCTCTCTGAAAGCCTCCGACAAGCTATGCATGACCATTTTGGTGAAGGGGGCAGGATTTCAGGAGGCAAAAAAATGCTGTATTCAGTGTACAAGACACACCCAGATTTTCAACTTCCTTTTGAGGGAAAAGGGTGCGTCTTATACTCCAAAAATAGAGTAATTGGGGTTTTTTTCTTTAATCAAAGCAGTCAATTTGGCCATCTCTGCTACCTCCATCAACTTTTGCAGCCATTCATCCATTGTGGAAATCAAAATGTCCTTCCATTTTTGTGCATAAAGTAATCTTGCTGTGGTCAATATTTATAACCGGGGTGTCAAACTAAGGTGACCAGATTTTCAGATTGGTAAAGAGGGACACCTTTGACCGGGGGGGGGGGGGGGCTTGATTAAAAAATTTATACGGAGCAACAAAAATTTTCATACACACCAAAAATAGTATTGTAATATTTTTTTTTATTTCAACATAACTACAATTTACAAATATAAATTGTAACTGTTGCCAAACATCAAAATTTTGATCACGTGACCATAAGGATGCTGCAATGATCGCTAAGTGTGAAAAATGGTCACTAAGTGTGAAAAATGGTCATCAGTCACTTTTTTCAATGCCATTGTAACTTTGGTCACTAAGCCCATTATACCACCTTTCTTGCCACAGTTCTTAAGTGAATAACTGCAGCTGATAAGTTAGTAACATAAGTGAATCTGGTTTCCCCATTTGACTTTGTCAAAAGGTCACAAAAAGCAATTACATGACCCCAGGACACTGAAGCAATCATAAATACGAATCTGTTGCCAAACATCAAAATTTTGATCGCGTGACCATGAGGATGCTGCAACGGTCGCTAAGTGTGAAAATGGTCGCTAAGTGTGAAAAATGGTCATCAGTCACTTTTTTCAATGCCATTGTAACTTTGGTCACTATACCACCTTTCTTGCCACAGTTCTTAAGTGAATAACTGCAGCTGGTATTTTGTAGTTTGGATAGAATCTTTTTTTAAATAGTCTAAGACAATTTAAAAAAAAGAATCCACACAGAATAAATTGAAGTAAAACATTTCAAACTATTCCACACAGAATAAATTGAAGTAAAACTATTTTTAAAAATTCTATACACAATATATTTCAAAGTATTGTCCATAGAATTTTTAAAAATGGTTTCACTTCAATTTATTTTGGATAGAATCTTTTTTTAAATAGTCTAAGACAAATTAAAAAAAGAATCCACACAGAATAAAACTATTTTAAAAAATCCTATGCACAATAAATAAAATATTATTTTAAAATACATTAAAAAACCCCAGCTCACTTACCAGCAGGCAGGCACTCCAAATCAATCCAGAATGATGAAGATGTTAATACAAAGAAATGAGCAAATTAAAATGGTGAAATTAGTCCCAGGGAAATATTTTTCAAAGAAAAATATTTCACCATTTTTCCCACACGAGCCGACCTCCAACCTCCATGCCCCTCCCCTCCGGGAAATCCAGGAAGGAACACTTGCTACTTCTCTAGCCAAATATTTCCTGGAGCTCTATGGTACTGGGTCATATTTTCTTATAAAAGTAAGTAAAATGGGCGGGGGTGTGTGTCCGTTTTCTTGCTTTAACATTTTATCTTCAATGAAAGAACTGAGACATAGAGAGAGGTTAGACAGAGTGTCTTTTGTCTTGCCCCAGTTAAGATTTCTTAAGCAAATCCACTGGGCTTTCAACATGAAGCCAGAAAATCGGGACTTTTTAAAAACGCCCCAGGACACGGGACAAATTGTTATAAATCGTGACTGTCCCACCAAAATCAGGACGTCTGGTCTCCTTATGTCAAACTCAAGGCCTGCGGGCTGGACTTGGCGCGATGGGTGCTTAAATCTGGCCCATGGGGCTGTCCTGGAAACAGCGAAGGATTGGCCTGCGGTGTCTCCACCAGCGAAAACAGAGCTTGGGAAGGCTGTGCACTGACACCAGTGATGATGAGCTGGTCACGTCCACCCTGATCACACCCACCCAGCTCACTGAGATCAAACACAACTCTGATGTGACCCTCAGTGGAATCGAGTTTGACACCCCTGATTTATAACATCAAAGTTCCAATTTTTTCCCAAGTCTTTATCCATTAAACCCCAAAGAAAAAATTCTGGTTTTATCTTTATATTCACTTTGAGAATCTTCTGTATTAAGTTGTGAATCTTACTCCAATATTTCTTTGTTTTGTCACATGTCCACCATAAATGATAAAAGGTCCTTTTACACTTCCATTTCCAACATTCATTTAAAATGCCTTTATACATGCTTGACAAATTATCTGTTTTAAATACCAATAATACATCATCCAAAATTTTTCTTTTAAATTATAATATAGTGTACATTTTAGACCTTTCATCCACATATTCTCCCATTGTTCAAACATTACATTATACCCAAAATTCCTTGCCCACTGAATCATGAAATGCTTTACATATTTATTCTCCAAATTCAAATTTAATAACAATTTATAGACTTTAGCAATAATATGTTCATCACTACCAAGCAGTAGGATTTCCAATTCATTTTTCATAAAGTCAAATCTATAACTCTTTTTGTCTGATTTAAATATTCTTTCAATTGTAAATGTGTAAACCAATGGTAGACACATCCGTCTGATTCTGACTTCTCTTTAGATTTGAGGATAGGATCACCAAAATTTAAAGATATTAATTGACTATAAGTCCATCAGTTTGGCTTCACCATCATTTCTTTCCTTAAAAAAAAAGCTTCCAGGTGGGGTGGGGTGGGGTATCACACACACCCAAAAAAGCATCTTCACAGAGAACCGTGTTTTATATATATATATAACTCTTAGGATATCAGGTCTAATAAAGTGGCTATTAAAACCAACATTTACTTTAACCTTGTCAAACTATAAATAGTAAAACCAAGTCTTAAATAACTTGCAATATCAGCAGGATTGGAGCAAATTTGACTTATGTGTGTATGGGGGGTTTGGAGCGTGAGGGTCCCAACTGAAAAAGTTCTCTTTTTGGGTTCTGCCAAGTGACATTCCTGTATGGATAGGATCCAAAGCATGTCTCTTCTGCCAGATCTTTCAGAATGGAGAGAGACCTCAGGGGAGAGAAAGTCCTGTAGTATCCCAGCTCCAAGCCATAACAGCAGTGGTGGGTTGCAGGAGGTACGCCCGGATACAGGCATACCAGAGCCTGCCCTGAGCACCGGGTACCATTCCGGTACGGTACTCTGGAGGGCCCCCCCACCCGCCTGTGCTCCTTACCTATCTTTAAAGCCTTTGGTGCTTCCATGCACACGCATAGTGCGTACAGTGCCTGCATGACTCTCCGCCGAGCAGCTGGAGCATCACGGAGGCTTGCGGAGGCATTGCTGGAAGATAAGACGCATGCACACGCTGTGCATGTGTGCGCGTGCACCCCGTACTTTCATGTGAGGATGGTGGACTCTGTTGCAACCGTACTGGTTGCAACGGGATCCGGAACCCACCATTGCATATCAGATTTTAAAAGTAATCACCAGCACCTTGTATTATATCTGGAAGCAGACTGGCAGCTAGTACAGCTCATGGAGCAGAGGTCTCATATGTGCAATAGATGCCCATAATTCCCTGGGTTGCCACCTCTTGTACTAATTGAAGCTTCTAAACATTCTTCAAGGGCAGCCCCATGTAGACTGCATTGCATTGCAGTAATCCAAGCACAGTCCTATGTGGAGTGCATTGCATTGCAGTAATCCAAGCAGGGAGGTGACTAAGGTATGAGTGACTGAGCCTTCAGCTTTGAAATGTTGCTATGCTTGAATCCTGTAATTGTAATACAAGGAAATAATCACTATGAAAAAAGGAGTAGGACTTCCATCAATTGCCACTAGATGTCCCTTTTCTCCATCACTTTCTTAATTAGCTTCTTAATAACTAGATAGTTATCTGTCGATTCTGCTGAGTGCTTGTTGGATATAGAAAGTTAAGTGATCATCCCAGCTCCTCTGCGGAGCATATTCAAAGAAAAAATACTTATTTTTTTAAACGAATCCCCCAAGGCAAGAAATAAATTTTATCTAGACCAACACAATACTTTGCTCTTACCAGTGGTGGGTTTCAAAAAAATTTCGAACCTACTCTGTGGGTGTGGCCTCCTTTGTGGGAGTGACTTGCTGGCCATGTGACCTGGTAGGAGTGGCTTGCCGGCCATGTGTTTTCTCTCTCTCTCTTTCCTTCCTTTTGTCTCTCTCTGGCCCTTTTTCCTTTTTTTCTTTCATCTCTCACTTTTTCTTTCTTTTTTTCTTTTTTTATTTCTTTCTTTCTTCCTTTCTTTCTCTTTCTCTTTCTCTCTCTGTGAGTGTGTGTGTGTGTGTGAATGGTGGGTTTCAAAAATTTTTGGAACCTCTTCTGTAGGTGTGGCCTGCTTTCCAGGTCCATTGGTGGAACCTCTTCTAACTGGTTCGGTAGATTTGACGAACCTGTTCTACCGAACTGGTGCGAACTGGCAGGAACCCACCTCTGGCTCTTACCATTGTGCTAAATTATAATATTTAGAATGCATCTACTTCCTTTTTAACTATCTAGATATCTTTGGCTGAGTTCATACACAGTGCTAAACTAGGACTTTTAAAAACGATGGGTTGATATACTTTACAAAGTGTCCTGGGCCATAGATAATACTGAGCCACAATGTGTGTTTGGATGTACATCTTTGTACATGGCTTAATGTCACATGTGAACCAGACCTATATGTTAGATAATATCAGTAAAACCACAAGTTGGTAGCCTCATGTGATTTTGGTTGATCTTTAAAAATCTGACCATTGAACCTTGTTAGAACTTGTATGGGAAAATGCCAGGAAATTTCAGGGCTGGGAATTAGACTGGGAAGTCAGAAATACATTCTGAAAGGTAATGAGGCTTCCTCCATGTAGTCTCCAGGAGGCAGAGCATTTAAGAGAGTTCGCCTTAATCCAAATGATTGCTTCACTTCTTGCTAATTTCAAAAAGGAAGCAGCATCTGAGCAGGCAATTCATGTTTTAGCCAGCTCTTCCTTTCTGATTCCTGCAGTCTTCTCTCTTTCATGCCCAGACCAAATCCCTTTCTTCCACCTTATTTTCAGAAACCATTCGCGCAAGTTCTTCAACTCCCCTTTCCTCCCTTTAAAAAAACAAAAACAAATGCAGACTTCTCTAAATTATTCCAGCTCAGGAATAGGGCAGAGCTCCGGGTGTGCCAGCCGCTCCTGCAAATGTTGCCAGTGCAAATTTCGCGTGATGGTGGATCTTTTTTTTCAGACACCGAGTGCTTTGATCAGTCGCAAATGCCTCCCGCGGGCGCTTTGTTTTCGCCATCTGTGGCTTCTCCTCTGCTCGGCCGGAGAGTTGGAGAAGTCACTTTGCACGCGCTCCGTTGCAGTCCAGGGCAGTTGAGGGAGTGCTTTGGAAGGAACATCCAGGGAGGCTCCAGTAGACGAGCCGGGAGGAGGAGGATCGGGGGGGGGGAGCAGCGCCCCATTGGTCAGCAGGACCTGTGGAGTCAGACCATTGCCATGCCAACCTAGCACTGCCTCTGGTTTCCTGGCAGCTGCCTTGTGGAGAACTGGGTGTGGCGGAGAAAGATGTCATGCCAGGCAAAGCGACCAAGGATCCGAAAAGGTTTCCGCCCGGAGCGGGAAACCGTTGGCTGCTGCCCTCTTCCAGCAACCAGGACGGCCGATTAACCGCGGCGTTGTTGGCGCTGACTCAGCTTCGCTGTCCGCTCTTCGTTGCAACTTTGCTGGAAATTCCTGCTCCACGGAGCGTCCTGGAAAGGATCGTCGAGCGCCCTGGATTGAAACGACGGCCGCTGCCGGTCCCTGCCTCCGCCCCAAGGGTTGGGGCACACGGCGATCTTCCCCAGCTTTGGCTGTGGGCGTGTCTGTTTGTTGCCTGGTCATTTCTGCTCTTCTAGCGTCCCCGAAGCCTTCAGCCGATCTCAGTTGCATCTTTTCAATCAAGTCCAAACTTTTCATGTCAACAGATCAGAAGTCTTTGCCTTCAATGGTGGCTCTGACTTTCTTGCCTGAATACTGACTGTGTGATAGGCCAGAGCAGAAGACCCTCTTCTCTCCGAGTTCTACTAGGTTTCGCCTGCTCCTGAGAACCTGGGGGTCTACAGCCAGGTGTCCCCCCACTGCCACTGTATTGTTAATGCCATGGCTCATTGCCAGCAACGATGCAAGAAGCAGCTGGGACGAGCGATCCGTTTCTTCTACCAGTTTGTAACTGGGACCTTATATGAAGGTAGGAGTTCCCAGCACTCTGGAGGAGGGGTGGATTGGGACATGTGTCGTTGGAACAGCAGGCATAGGGATGTTGAGAGCCTACACATCTTTTGTGTTTGTCTGGTGGGCCTTAAAAAAACACCTGAGCTCTATAAGCAATAGAATGGGAAGGGGCTGTAGCTTGTCCAGTACCCCCATTGCAGTTGCAGGTTATTGTGATTCTTCAGAGAAGGAAGAAAACAGCATAGAGTAGACATTATATGGAGATGATGGGGAGAAAATTATAGATCTGAATTATACTGGATTTAGATAATAGCCATATTTCTGTTTTGATTCAGTATCAGACTACATTTGGCCTGGGATCACCAGGGTCAACTGATAATGTGGTAGAGATACTGTATAAACACCGCATTTCAGAATTCTTCTTTCCATACTGCGAGAACTGTTGTGTTGGCTCTCATGTCCTTTCTCCATACCACTCCCTACAAAGCAATTAGTCAACCTCTTCACTGATGGACAAAAACTTTGCTGCTTAAATGAATTTGCATCTACCCAAGAGATGTTCTGGGAGGAGAGCCAGGTTAAAAATCTCTTGGATCCAGTCTTTGGGTTGCAGCTCCCCTCCTTTGATGTTTACATTCAGTAGTCCATACTTTTGTTTTTATCTGAAAAAAGAAGAGGAGCTAGAACAGATTAGCCCTACTTTAGCTTCCTTCCAACCTGATGTTTTATAGATGCATTGGGCTACAATTCCCATAATCCTCTGTCTCTAATCCCCAAATTGAAGGGGGTAGTTGTTGGGAAATATATTAGCCTGTCCTCTGACCTACTTTATCATTTAATGCTGCATGTTTCCTTTATATTAATCTATCTTTGCCCTGATCTGCAGAATCGTTGCACTCTTACACCCTGGTTGTTTTCTCCCCAGACTGTTTGGTAATTTTCAAAGAATCTCCATGGCTTAATCATGCATCCTCCATCTTGTAAAGGAGTGGCAAACTATCTGATCACCCTTCTTCTCTGTTATCTATGAAGGGACCCAATGTTCCATGGCTGTATTAAGTATAGCTCTGGACCAATGGCAAATGCACTATGACCTATCCAGGCCCAGGACCAAATGGGCTATTTTTACATGATATACTATATAGCTCATTGGTGTCAAACTCACCACGTCACGTAGCCGTCACATGATGTTTTGTGACGTTTTTTCCCTTTGTGGAGCTGGGGTGGGCCTGGCCTGGCATGACGCACGCAGCCTGCGGGCCACAAGTTTGACACCCCTGCTATAACACAAGTTTGTCCTAGATTATGTGTGAACCCAGTTGATATGGTGATGTTGTGCCTAGAGTACCATGTTAACAGAAAATTGGGTTAAGTCAGGAAACCATATCATGGGCAAACACGTGACACACACACATAGCATAGTATTTGAAAAACTGAAGGGCAGCTCTGTGTGTGCGTGTTTTAAAATTCTTCTGTTGAAGCCTAATAATCCATCTGCGGTGTCTCCCAGCTCTAACTTTAGTATGCAATGTTTATTTTATTCCAAATATGAACAAACAATGGAAGAAATATATATGTTTGATGTATTACTCATATATACAAGTTATCTGTGCTTTATCTTGTGGAGATAGTAACTCCAATTTATCATGAGGGCTATTTTAAGTTAATTCCCAGGATCTGGAGAGTGAAATGGAAAGTCTAAATGATGGTGGTTGCATATCCAGCTGCATATGTGCTCATAAAGAAATTGATGCTGATTATCAATGCACTGTCGGACAGCATATCGCAAAGAAAATTTCCTGCCTTGTGTCCTATTGATCTCATACTGTGCTTTACAGTTGAACTAGAATAAACCTTCAATTTATTCTACTTTGTCTGTATCTATGCCACTGCTTGCTTAGTGCTCAAATGGTAACTGAATGTTCAGAAATGTGTTTTTAATCATTTGGGGTTTTGTTTTGCCAGGATCACAAACTCTGAAAGGAGCCTGTTAGACGTGTTACTGTGTTGTTTATTACCCAAAGTCCTCCTAGATGGATACCTTGATTTTCCTACTACTGAAACCTCAGAGTCAAATACAGCCCCAAAAGACACAGAGTGTATGTATGTATGTATGTATGTATGTGTGTGTGTGTATAATGTATGTATGTATGTATGTATGTATGTATGTATGTATGTATGTATGTTGTATTTGTGCTGATAAATAAATAAAGGGAGACTAGTATAGATCTATTTCAAGCTATTTAGCTCTCATCAGCTAGCCATACCCTTACTGGGAATCGAACCTGTGCTGTATTGCATCTTAGGCAGATGTGTTAACCACTAAGCCACAGAGCTCGACTCCTTATCAGCCAAGCCAGGGTGAAAGGTATCTATTTAGATTTACAACCCCCGGTATGCCCAAATATGGGAGGAAGATCACTACTTCCATTCTCTGTCCTTATTTATCAGCACAAATACAACAAATGTAACAAAAAGGCAACAGTAAAAATATTGGGTTTCTGTCTGGATGGTCTCTTGTGACGAGCCGAAGGACAGAGAATGGAAGTAGTGATCTTCCTCCCATATTTGGGCATACCGGGAGTTGTAAATATATATATATATATATATATATATATATATATATATATATATATATATATATATATATATATATATATATATATATATATATATATATATATATATATATATATATATATATATATATATATAATCTCTCTTTCTCTCTCTCTCTCTCTCTCTCTCTCTCTCTCTCTCTCTATATATATATATATATATATATATATATATATATATATATATATATATATATATATATATATATATATATATATACTTAAAGTCACAACCCCTGGTATGCCCAAGTGTGGGAGGAAGGTCACACTTCCACTCTCTGTCATTAGGCTCGTCACAAGAGTCCATCCAGACAGAAACCCAATATTTTTACTGTTGCCTTTGTTATATTTGTGTTTTTTTATTTGTGCTGATAAACATAACAAAGGCAACAGTAAAAATATTGGGTTTCTGTCTGGATGGACTCTTGTGACGAGCCTAATGACAGAGAGTGGAAGTGTGACCTTCCTCCCACACTTGGGCATACCAGGGGTTGTGACTTTAAGTATATACCTCCCACCCTGGCTGGCTGATAAAAGGAGTCGTTCTCTGTAGCTCAAATGGTTAACTCCCTGCCTGGGAAGGCAATAGAGCACAGGTTCGAATCCCAGTAAGGATATGGCTAGCTGATGAGAGCTAAATAGCTTGAAATAGATCTATACTAGTCTTCCTTTATTTATTTATCAGCACAAATAAAAAAACATATATATATATATATATATATATATATATATATATATATATATATATATATATATATATATATATATATATATATATATATATATATATATATATATATATATATACTTAAAGTCACAACCCCTGGTATGCCCAAGTGTGGGAGGAAGGTCACACTTCCACTCTCTGTCATTAGGCTCGTCACAAGAGTCCATCCAGACAGAAACCCAATATTTTTACTGTTGCCTTTGTTATATTTGTGTTTTTATTTGTGCTGATAAATAAATAAAGTTGTGACTTTAAGTATATACCTCCCACCCTGGCTGGCTGATAAAAGGAGTCGTTCTCTGTAGCTCAAATGGTTAACTCCCTGCCTGGGAGGCAATAGAGCACAGGTTCGAATCCCGGTAAGGATATGGCTAGCTGATGAGAGCTAAATAGCTTGAAATAGATCTATACTAGTCTTCCTTTATTTATTTATCAGCACAAATAAAAACATATATATATATATATATATATATATATATATATATATATATATATATATATATATATATATATATATATATATATATATATATATACATACATACATACATACATACATACATACATACATATATATATATAAAATAATAACATACAAGGGAAATCACCTTGACTAAGAATTGTAATTGCTGTCATTTTAAGAGCACACACACACCATGCTATGATTTGTGCCCTGATCCCAGCTGGCCACTTTGGGGGAAGTGGCCCCCAGCATATCACTCAAAATCCAAATGTGCTCTCCTGTCCTGAAAAGATTGGGCATCATGTTCTCATCCTGCGAGCCATTGGGGGATTGTCAGCCCTTTGAAATTTTCTTTTTTCTTTTGGGAAGTGAAACAGCAGAATCATTTTATTTCAATTCATAAGCAAAATAAAAGCACAGGGGCTTGAATAAAATTTGGTAAGGAGAGTTCAACTTTATAAGGACACAAGGTGTACACATCAGAGTTTTACTCTTCAGAAAGTCATTGAGAAACATATATAAAGGTGAGAAGGAAAGTATATTGTGAGTTTGCTGCCTTAGAAACAGTGATGGGTTCCTACCGGTTCGGACCAGTTCAGCTGAACTGGTAGTGGTTTGGCGGCCTGGGTCACTGGAATCAATAGCGACCCAGGCCTGCCACGCCCCCGAACCAGTTCCCTGGGCAGCACCGGCATCTTGTTTTTCAGTTCTGCGCATGCGCAGAACTATTTTAATTGCACTGCACATGCACCCGCAGGGCGCACACGAGCAAATGAGCTGTAGTGCTTACCGGAACCCACCCTTGCTCAGAAAAGCTTTTTAAGATAAACTTAACAGGCTCGAAGTATGGAATATTTTGTGAATGTGTTAAGTTGAATGTGATTAGTACATGAAGTATAGCATGTGTGAAAAAACAAAGTCCTCATTTAGTGACTGCCTGTACAGCAACCATGCATGGTTACAATGGAGATGAAAAAGTAAATTTGTCGCCAATCCTTGCATTTATGCTCTTTGTGGTCCTCTAAAGCAACCCTAACCCTTAAAAAACCAGTATACAGGAGGTATACAAAGGCCAAAGCATACCAGAAATACAGCATTTAAGTCCTAGAGCTTCTAGAAGAGTGGGACTTTCCATTCCTGGGAGAGGGAGGGGGGAGAGCCTCTTTCATATGAGGAAAACCCCTACAGAGAACACCTGGTATGAACAAAATTCATAGCACACGAATGACAAAGCATAAACTGGATATAAAACTATATAATGCATGAGCAGCATGGGGAAACTATAATCCAGTTTTTAATATATAGGAGGGACATTCAGAAACCTAGGTATCACCTTTGAGAAAACTTTTAAGTGCCTCGGGAATGCCATTGCTGGGTTAGGATCTCTCCTCAGATCTTTGCATTCTGGAAAGAATGGGAAACCCTCTGAACTTTTTTCCCTTTTGGCCCTGCATCTTTAAATACTTGTTTTTGTAGGGAGGTGTTCCTGATCAGGCCTGCCTGACACCAAGATATGTGAATTAGGACAGAACTCTTGAGATTGTGCTCACAGAGAATTGAGTTGCAGTTGTGAATGAGAGCAATTTGTAAAAGGTAAAGATACACACCTTCAGGCACTTGGTTAAAAGCTATATATTTAGTGTGGAGAATGGTGGTACCAGAATTGGCACAGACATCCCTTGATCTTCTGTAATCTTAAATCTCCTTTAAATTATGGACTGCATGAAGTGAAAAGTGATTTTTCAGATGCACTTTGCTCCTATTGGTTGCACACCTAAGGATACCATGGATTCTGTCCTAAATTCTTGTCTTTCTTTTTCCGAAAGAAGACTTGACTTATTAAAAGGGTCTACCATTAGCAACAGTTGTCTCTGCCCTGTTTGTGGGATTGATCATTCTAGTAATGTGATAGACTCAAGAGATTTAAAAATGTAAGCAGTGTGCCATCCAAAATAACCAGCCTGTTTAAATGTAATTATTACACATCTTATTGTAACATAGTTTTCTGATACACATTTTCCTTCAGGTTTGCAATCTTACTTTATAATTACATCTTTACTTATCTGTTAAAAGAGCTTCAGAGTTGCTAACAGTCAAATAAGTTTAATACTCAGTTCTTTTTTCTAGTAGGATTTTTTCAGGAAATCTTATTTAACCAAAGGCTCATTCACTTTATAGTTAATATTAAAAAAACTCTGCATTTTGTTTTAGTATACATTCACTGGTTGTTGAATGGCAACCAGTTTTCCTGGTATTTCATAGTCCAGGCAGTCTTGTATCCTGCAGATTGCTTAGAATAGGTGACATTGGACAAAGAGAGAAGATTCTTAATTAAATAACCAGATTGAAGCAGTAACACCAGTGGCCAAAAATAGCCTTTTGCCAATATTTGGATGTACTTTTATTAATAATCGACTTTCACTCTGATCAGTAGTTCTATAATAAGATTCAACTGTCAGTGACCTAAATTTAACTGTAATAGTGGACAGATTAAAAAAAAGTAAAGATGATAATACATCATTAAATCACCTTAGCAAAGACAAATAATCTGGCTGAATGAGCAGCTCTGAGAAAAGAGGCTTCACGACAACAGTGCCTGCCTGCCTGCCCTCACATAATGCCTTGTAGAGGCTATGGAATTCCACCCCAGTCATTCCTTCCTAACATATTCATCCTAGTAATGGCAATCATGGGACATGAAAAACAACATATATCGAGGGTAGCATAATGGAGAAGGGTGAGCTAACTATGACCAAAACAGGGTACAGTATGCAAGCAGTTATTATAGTGTCACTAAGTCTTGATCCATGTTGCAACTGAGCACTTTCTATGGAATCCATTGCCATTATATAAATTATAAAATGATGTGTAGATGGCAATACTTTTTTTGAAATAGTCTTGCATTATGAAACAAGATGTCCTGTCTTTCTCTGTGTCTGAGCACCGGTGTGCACACACAAGTCACTTCTTTGGGTTTTTTGAGTAGAGCCTGAGGGCCAGATTATGAAAATTTCACCTTGTTACAGATTTAGAGGGAGGATAATTTCTTCCCAGAGCTGTGCAATAAAATACGTTTATGACAAACTACCACCAGTGAATAGAACTTCCTGATACTCCCTAGTCAGTCCACCTTCATTTTTAGCTATTCTACCAAAATTTCTCCCTCCAGTTCATCCTGGGGGGTAGGGGAGATGCCTTTTGTCCCAAGCCCAGAAATAAACAACAAACCTCATGGCAATCTTGAAAGACAAGGAATATCTAAGAAACCATACTGTTTCACACGAGAAGATTTTAATGAGAAATCCTCTTATTAAATCAATAAAACCAAATCTGTAGAAAAGGGATTTAGTGTGAAAGAGAGAATGTAAGAAAGACAAAGAATTCCAATTTTTTTTTTATTTCACTTGTTTATTTACTGACCCAATCTATATGATTATAAAATCTACAGTCAGCCTAGCTAACCAGTTATTTATTATGCTTGAAGAAGCTCTTGGATATCAGTGCCACATTTTCTACTGTGGGAAAATGGGAGGGAGGATTAGTTAGAGTATGGGTGATATATAGTCAAAATAACATTATTTTCCCACAGAGTCAAGGACACATTGCGCTGCAACTGTGATGATGTAACCACAAGGGATCTCCAGTTTTGGATGGTGCCTGATTGGATCATGTGATGGATATGTGGTTGCTGGGCAGGGACTTAAACTTTATTTTAGAAAAGAATGTTATTTTGACTATATATCACCCATACTCCTATCTAATCCCCCTCCCATTTTCGCACAGTAGAAAATGTGGCAGGCTTGAAGACCCAATGTAAAAGATGGCTTCGAGATCTGACAATCAGGATGTGTTTGGAATTCATTGCAAAGAGGATAGTTTTAAAAAGACCTTCTGGTTCTCTAGCCTGGATTTCAATAACGCCTTCCCTTCCTCCCCCTTCACAATTTACCCTTATACTCCCTTTGGAGAAACTGAGCTCTTTTGTCTAAGCAAGGAAGCTATGTATCTCTAGCCAAAGAAGTCAAGAATTGTCTAGTGGCTAAAGTTAATGACTTCATAATGACATAGTTATTAAAAGAGATAGAAAGAGATAGTCTAGTTTGTCATTATATAAATAGGAATATATGGAAGAGGCTTCTTAGGGAAACCAAAGCTGAATTTCATCTTGTCAGGCTGCAATGAGGCATGCTGGTACATATATCCGCAGGGATTTGATAAACTAGGTTGCCTGGATCCAATTATGGGTTCTTTAGAACCTCCACCCACAATCTCGCTGCCCCTTCTCACTATTTCGGGATGGCGGGGAAAGCCTAATCAATAAATGCTGCTATCAGCTTCTGCTTTTCTTCTTTTTTCTGTAGTTTATTGTACTTGGGTCATGTGATGAAGGCTAAATTCCTGGACTAAAAGGGCAGATTCATGAAAAAAAAGTGAGACTTCATTATAAACATCAGGATTAACAAACTAAATGGAAAATGAAGCTGGGGGGGGGGAGAAAAAGAGAACTCTATAAGGTTTATCTCAGTGGCTGCTCCTTCAGCCAATGCAGAACCAGGTAGAACAAAAGAAACAATGAATAATAAAGGAAACACAACTCAGGTCATTCTCCATCAAATAAAATTCAGCACCCAGTTTCCACTTGGATTGCTGTACATTTCCTGGATCTCTGATTCCTCTCCTTGGATTTTTCCCCTCTTCTATTCAATTGTATCCAATTCTTAAAAACTGCCTGAGCAGTTTTCTTGGCAAGGTTTTTCAGAAGAGGTTTGCCATTGCCTCCTTCCTAAGGCCGAGAGAAAGAGACTGGTCCAATGTAACCCAGCTGGTTTCATGCTCAGGGCAGGACTAAAACTCACAGCTTCCGTGTTTCTAGCCTTATGCATTAACCACTACATCAGATTGGCTCTCTTGTTCTGGGAATTAGGCCAGTGTCTATATGGCTTTGAGCCAGACAGAAAAGGCAACACAAAGATAACATGAGCTTGATCTTGTTTTAAAAGCTGAGATTCTTGCTTCTATCTGGCTATGTACCATTCAGTTTTCCTAGTCTCTGATAGATTCTAGCTTCTACTTAGATTGACAGGTTAGATTCTGGGGTTCTTTTAACTCTTTTTTCTCTTTCTCTTAACTCTTTTGTATCTGAACCAAAGGTGGGTTCCTACCAGTTTGGATGGGTTCGGCCGAACCAGTAGTGGTATGCCGGCCTGGGTCGCAGAACTGGCAGTGACCCAGGCTGGCCACGCCCCAAAAAGGTTCCCCGGTCACCGCCATCACCATCTATTTTTGGAGTTCTGCGCATGTGCAGAACAATTTCCATTGAACTGTGCATGTGTGCACAGCACGCATCCAGCACACATGTGCGCAGGAAGCATGCACATGAGTGAACCAGTAATAATGCCGGCTAGAACCCACCTCTGATCTGAACCTTTGGGAATAAGGTTTGTGTTATTCCCTGCACAGGCTTACACATTCCAATCATTCAACTTAGAATAACTTACCAGATATTTTAGGGGCCACTGTGGAGCCATACCAAAAGCTATGAGTTTGTCAGTAGGATAATCAATTGTTTGGCACCTTTAGCTGATCCTCTCTCCATCTGGCATTGTCAGAATGAGACGGACTAAGACTTCTGTCTCTAACTAGCAAAGAGGATCAGAGCTGGTGGCTAGTGGAGGTTACAGTCCACTGAGTCTGGATAACACTTGTTTGTGTGGAGAATATTTAAGCAGGATTCTTATGAGATGGTGGAAAGAATCCCATGCTCTACTTGACTTTTATATTTAATAGCAATGGCTTTGACTCAAAATGCCTGTGCCTCTCTGACAGGAGGGACTGGCTTGCAATACAGTCTAGGGTAGGCATCAGGCATTGTGGTACCCATCTGGGGCTCAGAGAGTTTGAAACCTTGCTTATGTGCTGCTTTAATTTTCTATTTATACCCAGACAGGTGGGTGACTGGCTAATTTTAGCTCTATGCCAGTGCTGTCTTGCCAGGGAACTGGTGGGTGGCTGAGTGTATGCATGTGAGAAAGAAAGTGATTACGTGCTTAGCTATATTTTACAGACGACGTGAGAAAAGAGAGACAGTAGCACCTGGTTCTTGGGTTTGAGCTCTATGTAAAGATGGACAGAAATTATTATGTCACAATAAAAGGGAAAAGAAAAATCTGATTAAATTTAGTTTGTGGCTGTTAGGCTTCTCTAAACAGAAAGGGGATGCAGAAGGAGTTGGCTGACAGTGACTGAAAGACTGTCTTAGGAATCTAGGGGCCCATGGTTCAAATACTGTTTCTTCCATAAGCTAGTTTTGTAGCGTTAGCTCATCAGTTCTCTCTGAACTTCAATCCTGCCACCTGCACTGAATGGAGTAATAATAATATTAACTGCATGTTGGATTGGGGAAACTGATGCTGCATAAATACAACATCTGTAATCCTCCCCCATAGCTGGGGTTACTGAGAGTTTAGTTCTGCAGTATCTGGAGTGTCACAATTGTCCACCTTGGTTTTGAGGTTATTGTATACTAGGATAGTAGGGCCAACTCTTTCATTAAGCAGAGTGAAGCAACTGCCTCACTCCGCTTAATGGCAGCTAAGTGGCAACTAAAAGCAGGTGGGTAAAAAACAGAGGCAAGATGCTAGCAAGAGGCACAGGTATCACATGACTTATCCCAAACTCTTAGATGTGTTCAGTGCAGTACAGTAACATACATGTATACACACTATATGTAATTATCTTACATTTCTACAATTATAGAAATACATGCTAGTACTATATATTACTTCAGTTGTAAAATATTCAACTTACCCAACATAATCATTATTTTGTTTGGAAATGAGTATCATTCCAGGACTACTTTTTCAGATCAATTTTAGGTATTTAGGTATTTATTGGGATTTATATGCCGCCCTTTTCCCTGAGGGGACTCAGGGCGGCTTACAACCACAAGGAAGGGGAGGTGCAAGGTCAAAACAAAACAATATGTGAACAGCAGAAAAGTAATAAAAACCCAACTTTCATTCAACAGTCAAACACTCGGGCGGGTAATTAGGAGCCTATCCCCAGGCCTGCTGGGAGAGCCAGATCTTGAGGGCTGCGCGGAAGGTCTGGATAGTGGTGAGGGTGCGGATCTCCATGGGGAGCTCGTTCCACAGGGTCGGGGCAGCAACAGAAAAGGCTCTCCTCCGCGTGGTCGCCAGTCGGTATTGACTGGCGGATGGGATTCGGAGGAGGCCCAGTCTGTGCGATCTAATTGGTCGATTTAGGGAGGTAATCGGCAGAAGGCGGTCTCTCAAGTACCCAGATCCACTACCATGGAGTGCTTTAAAGATGGTCATCAGTATCCTGAAGCGCACCCGGAGACCAACAGGTAGCCAGTGCAGCTCGCGGAGGACAGGTGTAACGTGGGCGAACCGTGGTGCGCCCACTATCACTCGCGCGGCTGCATTTTGGACTAACTGTAGTCGCCGGATGCACTTCAGGGGCAACCCCATGTAGAGCCCATTGCAGTATTCCAGTCTAGAGATCACAAGGGCTCGAGTGACTGCTGTGAGAGCCCCCCGATCTAAGTAGGGCCGCAACTGGCGGACCAGGCGAACCTGGGCAAATGCCCCCCTGGTCACAGCCGACAGCTGGTGATCAAAAGTCAGCTGTGGATCCAGGAGGACTCCTAAGTTGCGGACCCTATCTGAGGGGTATAGAATTTGACCCCCCAGTCTAAGCGTTGGTGTATTAGCCAAATTATTGGGGGGGAAACACAACAGCCACTCGGTCTTATCCGGGTTGAGTACCAGTTTGTTAGCACTCATCCAGTTCCTAACGGCCTCCAGCCCCTGGTTCATCACGTCCACCGCTTCATTGAGTTGGCACGGGGCGGACAGATACAATTGTGTATCGTCCGCAATAGGCATTTCTAGCTATTTAGTAACATTTCTACTAGCTCTTTGCCTGAAAAGGGTTGCCTACATCTAGTATATATTAAATACATATTGTATCCACCTTAGTTGAATTGCATACATATATACATGGTCCTTGTGCTATTCCTTTCCAGGACATTCTGCGGAAAAGAAGGAAGAAATAGTATCTCCAAAAATTATTGGCATTTAATAAAAAAGGGAAAGAAAAATGCAGCTACACTTGTATTTATATCAATAGTACTCATTATATCTCTCTATACATTTCTGTTTTAGTAAACCATTCTTGCTTTTACTACATTTGTCCATTATTGCATGCATTGTCTTTCCCCCCCAAAAAATGCTCACTGCTCTCTTTTTTAGGATCTCTCTCATATTTTAAAATTTTCTTTCAATCTATATTACTGCCTATGCACAAGCAACCATACACAACTAACAGCATTAAAAATAATATCGAAACACAGAATAAAATATCCAGAAAAAGAATGAGTTAAAAGAGCACAAACACAAACTCCTGTAGTATTAAACTAAAAATTAATATTACTAGATATGTGGAATTCCTTGATTATCCCTTCTTCTTAAGTCATTCACTCTTTTCTTCACAGATGTGCATTGAAGTTTGATCCTCACTTACTTTTTCTATATGATTAAACCACCTCTAACATATTTTCTTCCGTACTTCTTTCACTTTTATTTATTTATTTTATTTATTTGTTAAATTTCTAGGCCGCCCAATCCCGGAGGACTTTTGTATTCAGTCCACCTCCATTTAGCACCCATTTAGTCTTGGCCTTATTTCTCCTTATTTTACCGTACACATTTGTTGAAATGATCATTTTAGACAATAGTTTGTATCTTCCTAGAGATTAATACCCTGCCAACAAAAGTGTGTATAGTCAAGGCTATGGTTTTCCCATTTGCAATGTATGGCTGTGAAAGTTGGACCATAAGAAAGGCTGAGCATCAAAGAACTGAGGCCTTTGAACTATGGTGCTGGAGAAGACGCCTGCGAGTCTCTTGGACTGCAAGATGATCAAACCGGTCAGTCCTAGAGGAGATCAACCCTGATTGCTCTTTAGAAGGGCAGATCCTGAAGATGAAACTCAAATACTTTGGCCACCTAATAAGAAGGAAGGACTCACTGGAGAAGAGCTATTTAATGCTGGGAAAGATTGAGGGCAAAAGAAGAAGGGGATGACAGAGTGAAGTGGCTGGATAGAGTCACTGAAGCAGTCAGCATGAGCTTAAATGGACTCTGGGGGATGGTAGAGGACAGGAAGGTCTGGAGGAACATTGTCCATGGTGTTGTGATGGGTTGGACATGACGTCGCAACTAACAACAACAAAGAGATTAACTGCCTTTCACTGTAGCAACAATGAAATAAAGCATATTTGTGTAATATAAATGGTGTGTTTCTGTGAACAAAGGAGAAAGTGATAACACCATTTAGTCTTGTGGACTGATCCATGGTGTCTAAGTATTAACTCCAAGATATTTGCTATGCAAATAAATATTGCTGTTATTGCTGAAGTTCCCTCATGACCCTTTTAAGTATCAGCTAGATTGATTAACATTATCGCTGAACACATGCCAGAAGAAAGACATCTGAGCGATGTGAAAGCTTGATGAATGATTGCAAACATGAGACAGGAGAATTACTTTGATAGGCCTACTATCACAATTAACATAATTGATGCTTTTATTCTTTATTGAACTGTTTTTGTCCATTTGTTTAATTGTTATAGGTTAGATGCAAAGATTTTAGATATCTGGAGGTGACTGAAAATTAAATGATTCTGTGTATAAACATACTTGCATACGTAACTTTGCAAAATATTTCATCTGAATTTGTAACTTCAATATAACTGTACTAGCAGCTGATATGAGATTCAATCTGTAGTTTCTTTAGATATGGCTGAGAAAGAAGTCACAGACATATATTACTACTACTGAGCTAGTTAAAACATTGGTCTAACTTGATAGAATCTCTTCGTTTAGTAAATTTAGGTTCCCCCTTTCTACTACCATGAATTTCAGAGAACTATACATAAGGTATTACAACTGCTGACCAATTCCATGCCTGTTAGCTTAGGAAATTGGCAGCATCACATGTTCTCAAGCTATGTTGAGGGTATCATAGGCAACCTTCTATGGCTTTCTGGACCAAATAAGAGGAAAGTATTAATATCTGGATTTAGGATAGTGAACCAACTCACTATCCTGAGCTGTAGTATTAGGGACTATATGAGGAAGAATCAAATATGAATACTAGAGAAAATTGAGATTATATGGCTAGGGTTCTGGCTCCTGATCTTCACACCCCTGAGGGAAAATATTGCCCAGAGGGGAGAGTTATACTGTCTCCCAGAAAGGCAGAAGAAAAATAAGAAAAGCCCATTAACTGCCAAACATTTAAATTACTGAATACATGTCCTATCTTAAGATTTCTCAATTCATTATTATTAAAGCTCTCTAAAAACAAAGGGGGGAAATTCTGATCAGGCAGGCAGAAATGATTGCGGTGGAACAGAAAAAGGCTCAAGCATTAGAGAAATAAGAATGGCAGCCAATTCATGGAGGAAGTGTCAGTGGAACAGGGCCCAATCTTGATCCAATAACATATCTTCTCTTCCTATCTCTTGTACGCCCCCCCACCAGCTCCCCCCGGGCCAGCCAGTTATTTTTAGATAGGCGCCATGTGTTGGAGGAGAGCAATTAACGTAATTGGTCAGGGGAGCCAGGTTCATGTGCATGGCTGAGAGCTCTAGATTGCCTTGGAGAAGCTAATGTAACAGAGACTCAGGGAGCCCAGGCAAAAGTAGAAGGGGGGGGACATACCTGGCATGGCGATATGGAGAAGGAATCTCCCCATAGTGACAGCCTCCTGTATGCCTCCCTGATCGTCATTCTCCTGATCATATCCTACTGGTTCACTACAAAATGCTTCAAGATCCTCAGTGGCATTGAAGGTAGGTGTGGGCTGGGAGGACCTGACAGTGGGCAGAAAGGAATGGCTTCTTGCATAGCAGGCATATAGACAGGCAGGCAGGCATGTCTGTGAAAGTGGGAGAAGGGCCCCCCAACCTCCTTCATTCTCAGTTTCTTTCCCTTATTTTTAGTCCTTTTTCCATTCAGAACTATCAGCATATTTCTTGTGTAACTACTTGTCTTCAGTAGCATCTAATCTTTCACAGGTACCCATTTTCTTGGGAATATCCCCACCATGTAGGAAGCTAATGATCCACAAGGACTTGATTTCCCCCCCCCCCCCAGGGATATTGATGGCATCTGATGATGATCATATCATGATCGTGCGTCAGTGTTTTGTGTTGAAACCAATGTTCCTCTTGCTATAGTTGCAAAAGTGCATCCTTAAGAGGAGGATATTTTACTTATACCGTATTTTATAGATTTTTTTCTGACTGGTCATAGTGGGAATAAAATACTGGGCTATGGTGGCCTTCCTTCTAAACCGGCACAATTCCCTTTTTTAAAAAAACCTAATGCCAAACTGATCTATGGTCTGATGGACATTCTCTGTATCTTAGTTTCTGCATTTAGAATTTGTGGAACTCAGTTCCTTCTTTTGTTCTGAAAACCTTGAAATCTAAATTCCAGTATTAGTTGCCATGGGTGGGTGGGGGGGTTAAGGGGGAAGCATTCTTAATATGCCCTCTTTAGTTATTAATGACTGTGTTATGTGTGTTAAATGAGCTTAGCTTCTGAACTTAATGCTTTCTTATTCAGCTCAGACTTAGATCAACTCCTGGAACTCCACAGACTGAACTGTATGCATCATATACAAATGTCTGTTCACTTTGCTAGGGAAATAAAAAACATAGTTTCCAACAGTTTGCCTGTAGAATTGAGATTTGTAGATATTATTTGCCATAATGTCTATAAAAAGCCTAGAGATGGGACTACAATTGTATCAATTTTCCAGGATTGCTTCAGCTGACACTTTACAGAGAGTTGCCATAATCTCTTCTTCCATCATGTTTAATGTCTATGATGCTAACAATATTGGAGAGGGGAGGGGTGCTCCTTTACTCTCTATTCTTTGAAGCAGCTCTTAATTTTATTATTGCATAACAAATTGCAGAAGCTTTGATTGCATTTTCTTTGCATCATTTTATTTTACAGTACAATTTTGTACACATGAACATACAAATGCACATGTAGAAAAGTGAAGTGAAACATTAATATTTAGAGATTGGGCATAGCCTGAAAGCAGCATCTCCAGGACAGGAATGAAAAAGCAAGAATGAAAAAGAATGGATGCTGAATGATCTTCATTGAAGGTTGAACCACAAGAATGCCTCCCTTTTCTAGCTGAATTCCCTTCTGAATATAAGGGAATTTTGGGAGAGATTAGCTTGGAAGAATTGTACCTATTTAAATTGTCAATTAATTGGAGAGTGGAAGTTTATATCCTGCATCAATAAGATATCTCATTTCCCAAAGAGAGATCTATATTCAGTAAATTGAGGGCCACAGGGCTCAAGAGAAGCTACTGCATTAGTAAAATAATGAGGTATTGTGAGTCTATTCAAATTATCGGAAGGGATCAGATTATTGGCATATGGCTACTGCCTTCTCTCAGCCATTGTTATTCAGCACCAAGAAAATGACCAATCAGTACACCACACTGATTTAACCAGTACAGTTGTTGAAATTACCCTCACTTTCTCTTTTTAAAACATCCCTGAATTCCTGTCCACAGTAGACTACCAATAGTTTCTTGCCCAAGTAATGAAAAACACTGTAAATCCAGGAAAAACATACCAGCTTAAGACTCCACACACACATCATGTTAAATCATAGTTTTTATCATAGTTTATTAAATAAATCACAATCAGTAAGGGTCACTGAATATGTCACCACAAACCTAGATATGTGTATAACCACTTAGGCCACAACATGATGGACTAGTTGAAACTTCCAAATAGTCTTTGCGGGTAACACAGTGGGGAATGAGTTAAAGCAGCAAAACAACTAAAGCAAACCTATTCCACGCATAAGTGCAAGTGGTGCACAAGTTACAATTGTATAAAGGGTCTCCTGGCTACAGCTTTCATTTGCTGATCAAGCTATGAATACAAGTGAATCCCTGGATTGCAGTTCACCTCTGGCTTGGAGAATGAACTCCATTGCCTATCCTTGGAAATAGCTGTCTTTCAAATCCATCATCACTCCAACTCATTAGGATTCAGTTTCATTTCTCCCCATTCAGACTCTTAACATCCTCAAAGCACTGGCTCCTCAAGTCTGCCTGGCCCAGAGTTCAGATGTATACATGAGTATTATCAATACACTGACAATGCCTTATCAAAAACTGATGGATGATTTCCTCTAGCAGCTTCGTGAAGGTATTAAACAACAGAAGACTGAGAACTAAGCCCTGTAAGATCATTTAGCAGATTTCCCGTGGGCTTGACTTCTCCTTACTATCCCTACTGATTGGACTGACCACTCAAAAGAGAGAAGCACATCAAAACACTGCTCCCCGCCCCAATCCTTGCAACTACCTGACTGAGTCCAGAGGAACTGCAAAAAAAAAAAGAGTGATACAGATACTTACCTTGTAGTAGTTCATTCTAACCAGCATGTAGCTGTCCAAAAGACAGATGTTGCAGGAAACACAGAGCTGGGTAGAGTACAGAGTCAGTGATCCTGGAAACAATTAAGACAAGGCCTTATATTTCATGAGCAGAGCACAAGGAAGGAAATCACTACCATGTGCTGCCAAATGTATTTCTTTCTGGGGAAAGGGAACTGGGTGAGCAGGGAACTGGATTAGGTGATCTCATTCTATCATGTTATATGAAGTCTTATGTTGTTGTAGCTAAAACCGTTGTATTCTGGATTTGATGGATTCAAGGCAGCAGGTTGTTGCTATTCCAAAGTCACTACTGGTATAATGTGCATTATTTGTTTAGCATGTACACAAAGGACAATTTATTTATTAGATTTATATGTGCCACTCAATTTGCCTAAAGGCAACAATGCATGTTAGACCTCTTTTAAAAATAGAATTAATATTTTTAAAATAGAATTAATATGCATTCATTTTCATAAATGATATAAGGCACACTCACACTATCAGTTCTGTTCCCCAATTCTAGAAAATAATTTGAAGATTTTCTGCAATCAGAATTGATCTACTGGCATTGAAATGATGAGAATAAGGAGCAAAAATTATTGCCCTGCCCTGAGCTGCTGTATGTCTTGCACTAACATAAGTCATTGTACTCCTCTACTCCTACTCCATGCAAAAAAGAGGAATAATTTGTAAATACATAGCCATCCATAACCTTACTCCATGTTACATTATAATGTATGCTGCCCAGAGTCACTTGTTGAGATGGGTGGCTATAGAAATCCATCCATCCATCCATTCTTTTCTTTGCCATGGACTCTTGAACATGTTGAAATAACTCAGTGGCATTGATGTAATGTTGCTTATTCATGTTTGTTTTAATGACCTTAATGTTATATGCACAAAGTATATAAAGTAAATGTACAGATGGGATTTGCTTTTTACTAATGATCTATACCAGGCTTTCCCAATTAGATAACAAACTAGAACTACAATTCCCAGAATTTGCAGACAGCATGGCCAATATAAAATATTTCTCTGATGCCTCTACAGATAGCTTGTCCACTGTGTTTAGATTGCCATCAATTCTAATTTGATAATTAGAATCAGCTAAATCCTCATGTAAAGGTCAAGCATCATAAAAACGTGCTCAATTTTATATTAATTATGGTCATTTCTATAAACAAAATGAACCCACCTTGAGAGTAGAACTGAGTAAAAAACTGCAAAATCTGAGCTTATCAGACATGGTTCTTTTTTATTGTCTCTGTTTACTGTAAATTCAGTGGCTGTTCAAATCTAGTTCCTAATGAATGCTAATTAAGAAATGTCTTCCTTGTGCAGCCTTTTGTTCTAATTTGCAGTTTTATAAGAACGTCTTAACAGTTTCTACAGGCACTTGACTCATGAGATTACTAATTATACCTGAAAATAGGAGTACGAAATGTAACACACATACGTCGCCTACTGCTTTATACACATGACTTAAATATAGATTTTGAACTAGTGGGCAGTGAGATAAACGTGATATTATTTTGTTAAAAGAGAAAATTCTGCTTAGCTTTCACTTAACATCAGGAACAATCTTACACGGCAAATCAATATGATACAGTAGATTTATCTACAAAGGTTTTATATCTGGGTAAGGATATAGCATAACTCATAAATAGAATGCCAGTGTAAACACAATTAATATTGTTACAATTAATATGATGACAATTTTGTGCATTTTAACTTGTAATATGAAAAACAAATTTCTCTTCTGAAACAAAGTTTCTTCTTTAATAGCCTTTTTATTTTGAGTTTGAATCAGTCATTTTCTCACAGTCTGGCCTATTGTATGTCATAGGGTTGCTCTGGGTACTTATTGGAAGATGAATGGATGGTATGTATGCTATGCTGATATCCTCAAAGAAGATATACATCTAACAATTGTATAAATAAAACTTTTCAGTCCTATGTATTCCAATTGTGATGTCATTTTTGGACTATTTCTGTTTTCCTTCCTATGCATTTGCAGTTCAATCAGAAAACTCATGGTGAACATGAATGTGTGTGTGTGTGTGTGTGTGTGTGTGTGTATTATCACGGGTACAGGTATGCAGGTCTTGGCATATTTGGGTCTTTTACTATGTAAGATTGAGAGTATCTTGGCAACGTTTCAAGAGTTCCCACTCGCCATCTTCAGGCTGGTCGCTTCGTGCTTGTGCGAGCAAAGCGTGATCGGAGCTGCCGTCTTTCTATAAATATTGGTGGGGTGTGTGTGGAGTGCTGGTTCTGTTGCTGTAAGCAGGTTGGTTGGCCGTGTTGTTACATCTTGATTAGTTGATAGAGTTGATGTATGCAGATTAGTCGGCTGTTTCATAACATCCTGTGTGGCTGAGGTACTAGCTGAGTGCCCATTAGTCTTTTGTGTTGTAACGACCTGGGTAACAAATGGGCTGTGTGATGACATCCTGAGCTTTAGTGTAGTGATATCCTGAGTCCTGTGCTGCAACATCCTGGGAGGTTGGCTGCATTGTAACATCCTGAGCCACACAGGATGTTACAAAACAGCCGACCAATCTGCATACATCAACTCCATCAACTAATCAAGATATAACAGCACAGCCAACCAACCTGCTTACAGCAACAAAGCCAACACTCCACACACACCCCACCAATATTTATAGAAAAATGGCAGCTCTGATCATGCTTTGCTTGCACAAGCACGAAGTCAAAGGCACCAGGCTGAAGATGGTGAGTGGGATTCACGTCTTTTCCCGTGTAAGATTGAGATTGCCTTGGCTCAATCGTACATGGGAAAAGGCCCGAATACAACAAGACCAGCATACCTATGAAAATCTACAAAAATGTATGTATGTGTATATGTATGTGTATATGTATGTATGTGTGTGTGTGTGTGTATGTATATGTATGTATATGTGTGTGTGTGTGTGTGTGTATATATATATATATATATATACACACACACACACACACACACACATACATATACATACACACACACACATACATACATATACACATACATATACACATACATACATTTTTGTAGATTTTCATAGGTATGCTGGTCTTGTTGTATTCGGGCCTTTTCCCATGTACGATTGAGTCAAGGCAATCTCAATCTTACACGGGAAAAGACGTGAATTTATATATATATATAAAGACGTGACTTTATATATATATATAAAGTCACAACCCCTGGTATGCCCCAATTATGGGAAGAAGCTAACTGCTTCCATGCTCTGTCCATCGGCTCGTCACAAGAGACCATCCAGACAGAAAGCCCAATATTTTACTGTTGCCTTTGTTACATTTTGTGTAGTATTTGTGCTGATATATATATCTCCTATCAGGTATGATTTGATGGTTACACCAATCAGACCAAGATATCCTTCCTATTGCACTATTGCACTAAATCTTAATGAAAGGAGGGATGGAGAAAAAGAAGTGTGTCCGTATTACCTGTAAAGCTCCCTGGTTTCCAGTCCATTGGAGTTGTAAATGTTTGTGCTGATGTTTGTGTCTCCTGCAGTTTCATGGTTTTCACAAGAGGAGGTGCAATAGTACAATAGGAAGGATGAATTTTTAGAGGGTATAAAAGAAATGCAATTTCTTTCAACTTAACATTGTTTATTGTTCAGGTAGCTGCATTATCAAAATACTGAATCCTGTCATTGGAACAGGTATGAGCAGCAGTTTCAGCACCTTGGACACTTCATCTGCTGCATACTGTACAGTATTGTATTCAGATAGATGATCCAAATATTTTAATATAAAGAACACAATATAAAAGAAGCAGAAGCATTTACAAAATCTACAGTCAGAGTTGGAGACAGACTAATTGTCAGCCTTCCTAAGTAGTCCAGAATGGAAACATAACTAGAAGAGCTAATTCTACATTATTGCAAGGCTACATTAATAGAATCTTTCAAGTCTGATAGTACAAATACCCTGCTGTCTCTTTTTTCTGAGAAGTCAGGGAGGTGCCTTTCTGCCCATTATGCAGCTGTGGACTGTGCATCCTCTTACTTAATCATTCCCTTGACAACATTCCTTCCCCCTGTCTCTCAAGATCATTCCCACATACCATTTATACTAATGGAAGTTGAAATGTTTAACTATTTTTAATCACAATCCAAGACCTTTCTTTGAAAATAATGTTTTTGCATAATTTTTGAGCATAATAAGCTTTCAAATGGAGAAAAGAAACAGGTAAAATGGAACTTATTTATATTCAGAAAGAAATTGTAAAAAGTCTTTTATTATCTTAAATGCTTTAACTTTTCTACAATCATTATAAAAGTGGTAAAAATCATACTTTTATGGGTGGCTAAAGTCTTAAATTAATTTTATTGATAACTACAGGAACGTGTGTTAAAAACCAATGTATTCAATTAGACTAAATTAAAAAATGGTGGAATATATATCTATTAAATAGTATTATATTATTAGCAAACCAAAGTTACAGAATTCTCATTCTGCAAGCAGATTGGTGATTGCTCTGCTGTGTCCAAGAGCCCTAAAGAACTTTATGACAACTTTTAAGAAGTGCTTAGAATAGTACGAGTAATCTGGCTTTGGGGTGGGAAGATGTAACATAAACGTTTTGAATGTAATACAGATCAAATTAACTATTAAGTATTCCTACTAGAATAGCTGCTATTGCAGGAAACGTTTTTAAAAAGTTTTTTAAAAAGTTTCAAAGCTGAATCTGCTCTTAAGAGAGGTCCATTAATTCTGAAGCCTTAAAGGTAAAGGTTCCCCTCACACATACTGTATGTGCTAGACATTACCAACTCTAGGGGGCGATGCTCATCTCCATTTAAAAGCCGAAGAGCTAGCGCTGTCTGAAGATGTCTCTGTGGTCATGTGGCCGGCATGACTAAACACCAAAGGCATACGGAATGCTGTTACCTTTCCACCAAAAGTGGTTCCTATTTTTCTACTTGCATTTTTACATGCTTTCTAACTGCTAGGTTGGCAGAAGCTGGGAAAAGTAATGGGAGCTTACTCTGTTACGCGGCGCTAGGGATTCGTACCACCGAACCTTTCTGATCGACAAGCTCAGTGTCTTAGCCACTGAGCCACTGCATCCTTGTTTCTGAAGCCTTATAATCCTCCATTTTTTGTTCTTGTAGGGCTGGAGATATGAGTAGCTATAGGAGATTCATCTTTGCAGAGGATGGTTCAAGACCTGGTCCATTATTGGGTGTTGAATATTAAATATTAAATCTGATCCTACTGAGTCAAGATCATTAAGTAACTGGTTCAAAACTTCAGATTCCCTTGTGGACATTAAAGACTCAGTCTAGTTTAGATACCTCCTGTACTTTGCAGCTCTCTTTTAAAGTGACTCTTGAAAGGGTATTGTAAAGGGGTTCACCAACCAAAGGGCGAACAACAAAAACGCGCCCGACTAAACCGCGGTGACAAAACCGCGTGTTCTAAAGCGCTCCGACGAATGAGCGCTGAATCGCAGCGACAACAGCGCGGTGACAGAAGCACGCTGTAAAACTAAACCTAACCCTAAACCTAAACCTAACCCTAAACGTAACGCTAACCCTAACCCTAAACTTAACGCTAACCCTAAACCTAATCCTAACCCTAACCCTAAACCTAACCCTAAACCTAACCCTTACCTTAACTTAAATCGCCCTTCTGTCGATGCGCTGTTGTCGGTGCGCTGTTGTTCGCCCGTTTGTCGGGTCACGTTGTAAAGGTAGTCCTCAACTTACAACTATTTATTTAATGACCATTCAAAGTTACAATGGCACTGAAAAAAACAACTTATGTCCAGTTTTAACACTTATAACCATTGCAGCATAGCCATAGTCATGTGATCAAAATTCAGAGACAACTGACTGATACTTATGACAGTCACAGTGTCCCAAGGTCATGTGATCCTCTTTTGCAACCTTTTGACAAGAAAAGTCAATGGGAAAGCCAGATTCAACAACCATGTTACTAACTTAACTTCTGCAGTGATTCACTTACCAACTGTGGCAAGAAAGTTAGTAAAAAGGGGCAAAATTCACTTAACAAATGTCTCATCTAGCAACATAAATGTTGGGCTCAATTGTAAGTAGAGGACTGCTGTTTGATACAAGTAATTACATTTTGATACCTTTGTTTATGCTTTCCTTGTATATTCTGTGCAATATTTTGCCAAAGTTCCTCCTGCTGGGAGTATAGAATGGGTGATTCATGTACAAAAGATCATGTGACTGGTGAGATACTTCTCATATATAATTCTGATATTTTTTTCTGCGCCCTGTGCCTGTGCTAATAGTAGGACTAGGCCAGAGGACCTCTGCTTTTTTGGGGGGTGAGACATTGTATCTTTCAGTGGTCCCATCAACAAGACTTGAATAGCACAATTATTATTCCTTAAATTCTAAGCCTCAGTTATGGAACTAACTAACATATGGAATACAGGTTTCCAAATCTGGTCGTGAAAGTAAAATAAAACATGCTGAAAGATTTCGAGGGGTTTGAAGGCTCCTATGAAGAATTGTTTAAGAAACTAGATATAGGAGAGATGTGACAGTAATTTTCAAATATTTGAAGGACTGTCACAAGGTAAAAGGTATAGACCATTCTCCATAATTCCTGAGGACAAGAATCATGGGTTGAAGCTTTACAGACAGAGATCCAAACTTAAAATAAGGAAGAATTTCCTGGCTGCAAGATCTATTAAACAGTGGACAGCCTACCACCTGGAGTCTTGAGTCATCATTGCAGGTTTCCAAGGAAAGTTTAGATAGCTATTTGTTTAGGATGGTATAAAAATACCTACTCAAAGCAGGAAGCTGCACTAGAAGACCTCCAAGGTGATTTCATAACATCAGAAGTTGTACGTGTGTATGTATTTTATAAGGCTATCCAACTTTAGAACAGTTCCAAATGGTGGAAATAATGAAATCATTACTAAAAAAATACAAATAAAAGGAACAAAGACGCTGGGAAGAAAAGCAATCACCCATTCTAAAAAATAGTACAGTATACAGAATCTACCATTCAGTGTATTCAAAGTCCCGAGGCAAAGCTAAACATGAACAGGGTGGTAAGCTTGGAGGAAATGCTTTTCCAGAGGGCAGATGCTGGAAGAGAAAAAAGATCCTTCCTAGATCCTATCAGATGACACTGTTTAACAGATGGGACCCAGAACATGCCAACTTTCCCTGATCACCCAGGTCAGACAGAAACTATGGAAACACATGGTGCCTTAGACCAGTGTTTCTCAACCTTGGCAACTTGAAGATGTCTGGACTTCAACTCCCAGAATTCCCCAGCCAGCGAATGCTGGCTGGGGAATTCTGGGAGTTGAAGTCCGGACATCTTCAAGTTGCCAAGGTTGAGAAACACTGCCTTAGACAACCAGTCCTTAGGCCATGAGATGACAGCTGGCACCTTGAATTACACCTGTAAACCTGCTGGCACTAGATAAATGGCTGAATTTTATATTTTTGAAAACAGAAGATCACCAGTTGTTTGGTTCTTTATTCTCATAATCCAACTGCAATTTGTACTTAGATGCAATTCTAGCACTAGCCCAATCATCTACAGGCCTACCTGGAGTTCGCCTCTGCCTATTTTTGAGTAACTGAGTTTTGAATTGCAGTCTGGATTTACAGGCATTCATCCCTATTCATACCTATTGAGAAGAAAACAGGCTTTTTAGTTTTTCCACTTCTCCCAGGATAGATAAATAGGATAAAACTGTAGCCCAAATTAAAAAAATGTGGAGGAATAAATGATATGGTGTGGATGGATGACATACAGCAATTACCTTCCTTTCTTATTTTAGGCAGTTATCTTTTTTCCCCAAAACACTTAATTCTTCTTGCTCATCTTGCAGCCAGCTATGCCAGATGGCCACAAGAGGCCGCTCTGCTATAGATACAATACAATACAATACAATATAATAACAGAGTTGGAAGGCACCTTGGCGGTCTTCTAGTCCAACCCCCTGCCTAGGCAGGAAACCCTATACCATTTCAGACAAATGGCTATCCAACATCTTCTTAAAGACTTCCAGTGTTGGGGCATTCACAACTTCTGGAGGCAAGCTGTTCCACTGATTGATTGTTCTAACTGAGGAAATTTCTCCTCAGTTCTAAGTTGCTTCTCTCCTTGATTAGTTTCCACCCATTGCATCCTGTTCTACCCTCAGTTGCCTTGGAGAATAGTTTGACTCCCTCTTCTTTGTGGCAACCCCTGAGATATTGGAACACTGCTATCATGTCTCCCCCAGTTCTTTTTTCTATTAAACTAGACATACCCAGTTCCTGCAACCGTTCTTCATATGTTTTAGTCTCCAGTCCCCTAATCATCCTTGTTGCTCTTCTCTGCACTCTTTCCAGAGTCTCCACATCTTTTCTACACCATGGTGACCAAAACTGAATGCAGTATTCCACGTGTGGTCTTACCAAGGCATTATAAAGTTGTATCAACACTTCACGTGATCTTGATTCTATCCCTCTGTTTATGTAGCCTAGACCTGTGTTGGCTTTTTTGGCAGCTGCATAACAGATATAGTGCCCTTGCTGACCTTAATGGGGACACTAAAGACACAGGTCAAGGTAGTTGTGATAATGATGACTCAAATAAGCAGGGGATTGTGGTCCAAAATGAAGAACTTTCTTTGGAAAGGCAAAATGGGGACCCAGGTATCACACATATCTATGTACCTGTTTCCCTGGTAAAGAATCCAGATAGAGTATTGATAGTATAAATACGTACTTGAAGAATGAAACATTAAGAGCTAGCTGGTTAATGTTTAGATCTTGACTCCTACAAACAGCAATCAGTTTCCATGGGATAACCTGTCAGAATAGACAGTATTGCAATAATACGTCACAAGTTGCTCAGGTATTTCTGGACCAAAGGATGCCCTGGCACAGGAATAGTGAACCTTTTTGGCACTGAGTGCTGAAAAGGGAGCGCACTTGCTCGTCTGGGCCACAACCCAGAATAAGAGCTGCTCAGGGTGCATGCACGTGCCAAAAAATAAACTTCTGGTTTCCGGCGCACACATGCGTGCCAACCAGATAGACTTCCAATTTTCTGGCATGACAATCAGCTGGCCAGCGCACATGCGCACACAGGAAAACGGAAGACTCAGCTCTTCCAGTTTCCATCACTGCTGCATGTACGAAGGTCAGCTGATCATCATGCGCGCATGCACACCAGAAACCCAGAAGAGGAACAGGCGATGCCTCGGGTGTCATGTGACATGGCTTCACGTGCCATTTCGGGCACACATGCCATAGGTTCGCCATCATGGCCCTAGCAGCTACCTTTGTACAATATGCTACATTTGATTAATGCTATTGCTGAATTTTTGTTTTAATTTATAGTTAACACTTTAGTTGTTCTATGAACTTGGCATATCTGGTTAGTTATTTCCAATGTGTTTTGTGAATCTAAAAAATGGACCAATTCCATGACCAGGATTTTTTAATTTTATTTTTATCCAGCCTTTATTACTCGCATAAATAATTCAAGATGGTAAATGCTACCCAATACACCTTCTTTCTCCTGGTTTCCCTGCAACAATCCTGTGAGGCGAGTTATTCTGAAAGACAGTGACTGGCCCAAAACTCACTTGGCTCATCTTTCATGCCTAAAGGCTTGTAGCCTGGTGCCTTAACCATAGACAGAACTGGTTTTCTTTCTTGTTTGAATGCACTCATTATGTCTAAATGTCTTTTGTATGTGGTACATACAACATGCAACTTTTTAGATCGTCTTCTGTTAACCCTTCTTCTATAGGTAGTCCTTGACTTCTGACCACAATTGGAATCCAAATTTCCATTCCTAGGTGATGCAGTGTTAAAGTGCAATGTCACAAAATCACATCAATTAGTGATTCTGGCACTGCCTGTTGCCATTGTTAACCCAATTCTACCACTATTTAGGCAAGGATTCACCTCAATCCACGCCATTTCCAGCTTGGTCTCTCTCAGCCCTGAGAAAGATAAGGGACCGTTTACTCTTGACATCCCCCAAACTGCCTATTCCACCCCCCACTCCCCACCATCTCTTCCTGCAGGGCTCTGGAGCTGCTTTTCATGCTGAGGATCTGTGATTTCTAGGCGTGCTGCTAATCTGGAGGTACAAAAAGCCCCCGAGTTGCAGCACAGTGCAAAACTGCAGTTACCCCAAGAAGCCCCTGCTGTCCTAGTAGCAGGGTGCAAAATTGCAGTCACTCTGGGAAGCCCCAGCCTTCCCCAGCAACATGATACAAAGCTGCAGCTTCCCCAAGAAAGCCCAGCCCAGCCCAACAGTGTGGTGCAAAACCATAATTGCCCCTGGAAACTTCAGCCTTCCTTTACAGCATGGCACAAAACCTGCAGCTGTTGTGAGAAGCTCCAACCATTCCAATAGCATAGAACAAAGCTGCAGCCTCGCCAGAAAGCCCCAGCCAACCCCAGCAGCATGGCACAAAGCCATGCCCACCTTGGAAAGCCCCAGCCCAGTCCCAGTCATCCTCACCACCCTGTGATTGGCCACCCCAACTAAACTTTGCTGTGTTATTGCTCCTGCTGCTGACAGGCATGCCTGCCCTGGCCCTTCGCAAAGCAACTGCTGGTCATCTTCATGGGGAAGAAAGCCTCCTGGGGTCGGCCGCTGCCTTGCAAAGGACCAGGCTGAGCATGCTTGGTCAGCAGTGGGAACAAGAAGATTGCAAAATTCAGATAGGGGCCAAAAACATCCTATATGAGGGGAGATAGATGGTTGGGGGGATTTGAGGTACCTCTATTGTTGTAAATACAGGTGGGCTGCCAGGCACCTGAGTTTTTATGACTTGACTGTGTAGGTGTTGCTGTGGCCCTAACTTTGGGGATCAGCTGTAAATGCCTCCATTTAGTGCCACCATAACTTTGAATGGTTGCTGAATAAATGGTCATAATTCAAGGACTATTTGTACTTCAATTCCCACCAGCACCAGTGGTGGGTTTCAGGAAGTATGCCTTGGTACGGGCGTACCAGAGCCTGCCCGAAGCACTGGATACCGTTCTAGTACGGTGCTCCAGAGGGTCCACCCACCCACCCGAGCTCCTTACTGGTCTTTTAAGTCTTCAGTGCTTCTGCGCACGCTCACGGCATGTACAGCACCTGCACAACACTCCACTGAGCAGCTGGAGCATCACAGAGGCTCGCAGAGATGCTAAGATGCATGTGTGTGCTGCGCATGTGTTCACGCGTGCTGCGCACGTCCATGTGGACACCGCTGGGCCCGTTCCAACCATTCTGGTTGGAACAGGATCTGGAACCTACCACTGCACCAGACGTATTCTCCTCTTAGATCCCTAAATTGGCTTCAGTTTGTCTTGGTCCTTCATTTCATCACCTGCATTTCAGGTGTGCAGAAGGGAGCCTGCTGCAGAACTAAAGGGACCTTCTTGGCCTATTATAGATTGACTATAAGAGAAAAGCAATTTTTCTCTGGAGCAGATGAAAGAAGACAAATATTTGATGAATCCTATAAGAATATTCTCTTATGCTCATTTCTGTGAAAAAGATGAGCTACAAGCAACCTTTTACCAGCAACACAAGATTAGGCTTCATTCTTTTATCATGTTAAACAACCTTAATAACTGTTTATTAAAGAAGCTTCAAAGTTCTAACAATATAGAACATTCTGAGCACTATAGTATTGTTTGCAAACCACACCGGATAGGTGCATGCAAGAGCTGTGGTGGCGCAGTGGTTAGAATGCAGTACTGCAGGCTACTCAATTCTCACCAACTCAATAGAATAGAACAGTGTTTCTCAACCTTGGCAACTTAAAGACGTCTGGACTTGCTGGCTGGGGAATTCTGGGTGTTGAAGTCCAGACGTCTTCAAGTTGCCAAGGTTGAGAAACACTGGAATAGAATAACAGAGTTGGAAGGGACCTTGGAACTGTTCTAGATTGACACAGCCTTCCTTCCTTCCAAGGTCGGTAAAATGAGGACTCAGATTGTTGGGGAAAATATGCTGACTCTGCAAACCACACAGAGAGGGCAGTAAAGCACTGCCAAGCAGTATATAAGTCTAAGTGGTATTGCTATTACACTTTAGCCCAGTGTTTCTCAACCTTGGCAACTTGAAGATGTCCGGACTTCAAGTCCCAGAATTCCCCAGCCAGCGAATGCTGGCTGGGGAATTCTGGGAGTTGAAGTCCAGACATCTTCAAGTTGCCAAGGTTGAGAAACACTGCTTTAGCCAACCAGCCAAGACAAGCAGAAGTCTGATGCTTAGAGCTTGGCTCCCAAAGAAGCCGAATAAACTTAAGAAATGTATGAAGTCATGAAAGCTTCATTTAGTGTTTAAAATGTCTTCAGTTTTTAGAATTACAATTGATGCAGCCAATCTATTGCTGGGCCTTTTACTTTTAGCCTTGAGTGTTTTTGTAACGACCTCTATTGATTTGGCTCCCTGTTATTGCACTTTCAATTCTCACATCCTGGCTTTTGGCAACTTTGGCTTTACTTTTAATTGACAATGATATTTCTGTGCTGCAACATTGACTCTTGCTGTTCATGCCATCTTCTACATCTCCCTGGACCTCAGCCAAAGCTGGTACAGGAAAAGCAATAGCAGAGAATATACGTAGCTCAAGCAATAAACAACAGCCTAATCAAGGAACAACCAAGGAGAAAGCAACACCCCATCAACACTTAACAGCAGGTTGGTATATAAACAGAGAGCAAATCCCACTCATTTCCATCACTGAAGATGTTACCTAGTCTGGTAACAAAACATTTGCAAGCAAACAGCCAAGCTCAGAGAACACCAAGGAATCCACAGAAAAAGCAGCTGGGTGCGGGAGAAGATACGACTGTATAAGTTTGCCTTAATTGAAACTATTAAGAGTCTATCAACTTTCATGCTTCCTTTACTTCCTTTCTTGATTACCAGAATAAGCTGTAAATCGAGCAACTCTTTAAAAGTATTTGGAAATTGCAATTCATAAAAAATGTAGCAAGTAGGCAGCATTTTTATTTTTACTTTATGTAAGAAGTCCCTGTTTTCATTTGGTTTTATGATTAAAATTACTGTGGATGTTTTATAGTTATATCATGTACCTTATGTCACTACAAAGGATAAAAATTAAATAACATAACGAGTGTTGCAAAGGAACAGAAAACAAACTGCTTTATTGTAGTAAAGACATGTTTGCGCTGCTATTGTGCACTAGGTAGAAAATCAGGTGTTCCGATATCTTTCAGTACCAATTAACTATTCATCTTCCAGACAAAAAGGCCTACTTTCTCAAACTTAAGTTTTATGACTGCTGTTGCTCCTATTTTACTTACTCTAACAGGCTGCATCTTCCCTACAGGTATGGTTATTATAATTATTCTGTATATATTTAAGATTTACTATATCTCAGTTTATGTTTTTCACATATGGCTTTCCTTTGGCTTCATCAGCCGACCTTGTCAATGGAATATCCCATTCTTGATATTGGAACATCTAAAAAATGTGGCAAAAAACAAAGTGAAGATCTACTTACCTATCTGCCTACCTTCTGTACCTACCTGCTCACTCATTTTTCCAATGTTTAAATGCATTTTTAAAGATTTTTTAAAATCCAGTCTTTATTACTGTATGGGGTATGAATGTGTACCGAATACTCTTTCCTCTCCCTATTTTCCCCACAACAACAACCCTGTGAGGTAGGTTGGGGCCGAGAGAGAGTGACTGGCCCAAAGTCACCAAGCTGACTCTCATGCCTACGGTGGTACTAGAATTCACAATCTCCTGAATTCTAGGCCAGCATCTTCACTTCTACTCCTTTCTTCCTCCTATTTTATAATAGGTTATATTTTATAATAACCAACTGAAGTTGTGATGTGGGGGACCCTTGCCTTCCAGAGTTGGGGCTCTTGTCTTAAGTTTCTTCTGCCTGCAGAGCTGACGCCAGTGCCAGCCTGGCAGCTTCCCCTGGGCTATGTTTATCTGAGTGATGTGTATAGTCTGCGTAGAGCCTCCCCCCGTTTTCTGAATCCTGGCACCAGGCCTGGCATTTTTCTTGACTGTGGTGCAGGCAGATTCTTCAGCATACCGAATGAGGTGTCAGTTAGGCTGATAATTAGAAAACCTTGGGACTGCTGACACTTCAGTACATCTGTAGCTGTACAATAACAGCAACAATTTTGGGGGGGGGGTTGTATCACACTGTAGAAAGTTGAAATAGAAGTAATAGGCTGATGAACAAGAAGGGGATCTTACAAATATTGGCACAATTATTTTGTGCTTAAAGAATTGTCAAATGCTGCTATTATTGTTGTTGTTGTTGTTGTTACTGTTGCAATTTCTTTTTACCATGCTGAAGAAGTGGCAGCTTTTAAATTTTTGGTACTGTGGATTTTGTGTATTAATTTACAGAGAGCAGCTGAAACAACATCAAGAAATATACCTCCCTATTGCCATTTATAACACCTTCCCCAGTCAGTTATCCCTTTAACTGCTAATGAAACTTTTTTGAACAGGAAACCCTGAAATCTGCAATACTTCTACAGAGGCCAGTTCTTTAAACTAAATCCCAGTCTGGTAGGGTTTCCTCTGTGTTTATCATTGGTGCTTTGACTTTGATGGATATTATATTTTAACTAGCTTGAAGTGTTAGTATTGTTGTCTCCCCACTAGGTGAGATAGCAAAAATACTTGAAATGATGGAGAATTTGTCTAAGAGGATTATGAAGAACAACAGGAAGAAGAATTGGGAAGAGGCCACATGTAATAAGGTGTCAGTGTCTGTGTGGGATGTCTGTGTAGGCTGTGGGTATGAAGGAAATATGGATGACAAGCAGAGTGATGGGACTGGGCTGAAAGTTTGCAGGACATTACGTTCTTTCCTTTGCCCCAGGAGTTGTACCAGAGCAGTCAATCTGGGCCCAAGTCTCTTCTCACTGGAGGGCTTGGGATTTGATATACTGAGGTGTCACACAAGGGAGGGACTCTGCATAACACTTCCTCCCCAATTATACTCCACCTCCCTGAGTGTAAGCCAAGATCCTCTTAACTCTCCCATCTCCTTAGCAACTGCATTAAGCAAATCGATTTAGTTGGTGTCATTGGCATGGGATGGGAGGGCAGGGCTCCTGCTGCGCATCTCTCACCCTTCCTGTTCTTATAAGCTTTCTTTGGTCTGCCACACTCCCTCCCGCTCTTTTTCTTCTTTGTAAGCCAAGAAAATGTAGCTTAGAGTCCAAGCCTCTGAGCTAATAAGGGCAAACTCCTTCTCCTTCTCCTCTTCTGTGACTTCCTTAAGCAAAGTCCTTTGGGGAGGGCCAGAGATGCCCTAGTACGGATTCTGTTGCAGAGAGATCTTCCACAGCAGGACTGAAAGCAGAGGCATTGGATGCAAGAATCCACAACTGTGTGGCTAGTCCTGCCTAACTTGGGGTGAGGGAACAGATTGGGCTGGGCTGGGGGCTGGATGCCATGAGTCCTTCTCACCATGAACCTGGAAGGTCTGGAGATGATCGCTGTTTTGGTGGTTCTGGTCCTCTTCATTAAAGTGCTGGAACAATTTGGGCTCTTTGAGCCTGTCTCCTTGGAAGGTAATGTACAGGGAAAGTGGGAGGGTGAGGGAAGTAATTCCATACTTCCAGAGCTGGTGTCAGAGTCTGCTTTACTTAGTAAAAGTGATCCTTCTAATCAGGATAAATACTTTATTAAATAGTGGTGATACTTGCAGAGGTCTTGCTGGAGGACTTTAAATGGATGCTAAAGGATATAGAAACGGGGTTCAGAGCAGAGCCCATAGGGGGTGGAAGCAGCCAAAGGACATGCTATTCAGGGAAGCAGCAGCAAAGCCACTCTTGGATGAGAGAAATGGAAGCCAAGGTCTTTTCTTGCTATTCAGTATTCATTTGAGGATTGAAATGAGCTTTGAGTAAACACAATTTCAAAGCAGGCAGGTCCATCAAACAGGCAACCATCATGGCAAACTTTTAGGGCTGTACTTGGTGTCAGTACCTTCTCTAACTCTGTATCCGGTATGTGAATAGGCATGCCAAACTGGTTCTTTTTTTGATTGTGCTCACTCATTTTAAGGATAAATAGACTGTGTAGGAATAGGTGAAGTATATGGTGAAAATAATAATGGTTTTAATACGCATGTTTTCATTTTGTTAGAAAGAGATGTAGAGTAGTTGGACTGTCCAGAGGGAGTCTTCTATAATATTTGTTAATTGCTAGCAAGCAAATCTGTATATATTGCTGAATTTTTGCTTGGAGCTCTATATCCTTCCATTTTTCATTTTTGTCCTCTCCCCCCCCACCCGAAAAATCAGGGAATTGTTTTTTTTAGCTAGAACTTCTAGAACATAAGCAAAGAATGGGAGTCCTTGTTAGTTCTCTAACTGGAAGGTTAGACTATACATTATAGAATGTATGGTCTCTCCATAAGTGAGTCTACTGATTTTCTTTAGTCCAGGAATAAGATATGGGGTAGAGCGCATAGTTAGCACTCGCATGATGATCTGCTTTTATGTTCTTGCCTGTGGTTTAGACAATTGCTTATTATGGACGTGATCTAAAATCTTTAAATAAAATTAAAGAAGCAATTCACTACCAAACAATTGGGTAAATGAGACGGTTCTAGGCCAGTTTATATTTTGCTTGTCTGTTAATACCTGTATGAATTTAGATTCCATGTGACTTTTTATACTATTGGCATCAATTTCTTTTGGAATGTTACTTCAGTTTCTGAAGGACTTTCTTAAATAAGAGAATCCTGGATTTCTACTCAGCCTCTTCAGTTTTGACTGGATAATCAGTTTTAATGTATCTGAAGGTGTCCTGATTCCCAGTTCCTTCTTTTAGTTAAAAAAAACCACCCTCTTTACCTAAGATTATATTTTACTGGGGCAATAAGATCTCCTCTTTGCCTCTATTTTCTTTCCTTAGCATTGGGTTTTGTGCTATTATATTATATCTTTATGCACATCTTGATCGTAGTTTTTTTTTTTTCTTCAAAATCCTATTTGATATTTTGACATTGGGATTTTCCAGAGATTTGTCTGCTGGAAAAGAACTTCCAATCACTTTCCAAGTGATTTAACCAGTGGAAACAGTATAGTTAAGGTGTGGACTAAGCCAGACTTTATCCTCAGGGTTTCTTAGATAAATTTGATACCAAAATGAATGCAGTTGTTCGTTATTGCACATAGCAGCATTACCCAACTTGATGCCCTGAGAGAGTTGCATTGTACTCCCCATCATCCCCAACCAGCATGCTTATGGCTATTCTTTTTGAGAATGATGAGAGTTATGGTACGTTTTTTCAGAATATGTCAACTGATGAGAGAATTTGAATTTTGTATAAAGCATGAACACGCAAATTTGGACATAGAAGTGCAAAAGTAGCCACCCACCCATTTATTCTGATATACACATTTCTTTACAGCACATCAGAAGACATAAAAAATTTGCATTTCTAGATGGAGGTACCAATCACTCTGCAGAGCTCCATTCTCTTTTTCATGCATCTTTATGACACTACTATATGAATTGGTTCATATGCCTCTGTAATTACAGACATCCACAGCTGCAGATCAGCCTTTTCTAACATGATTTTCTGTAGTTAAGTTGGACTTCATCATACTGAGTTACCAATAACTTAATTTCTGGCTGTAGATTAGGGTAGTCAGAAGTGAAAGGAATGGCAATTTGACATGTTTAGAATTGTCAGATTGAAATACAGTTAAATAGAGTCTGAAAAGCAAAATACCAAAATTATTTACTGCTCCATCATACCAATAAAATTTACTGCTCCATTATACACATAAAGTTAGTGACACGTTCAGGAACAACATTCACAGTTCCATGAATCTGTTCCCCCCTCCCCCCCAGCCAGTTTTCTAAAAAGAAATTCCATAAGTTTCCTTCTTGAATCAGACTATAATTAATTAAACACAGTGTGAACTTGCACTTCCTGCTAGCCACAGCAAAAGTACAGGTGGTGCCTTTATTTAGAAAAGAGGGGAGAGGCAGTTGCAAATTTCAGAAGATAAGCCCTGGACATTCCAAAGGGGATTAATTTATTCATACCTAATTCTTTGCAATAGGATTTTAAAGCAAATTAGATGACCCACGACCCGCTGAATCATCCTTTCAGAGATATTTCCTAAACAGAGAAATAGATTGACCACGTACAAGCAAAAAATCAGAGGGAACAGGAGCAATTTCCAAATCAGGTGAAATTGAGTTTTGCCAAGTAATCAGAATAACTGTCTGTTGTATATGGTGGACTTGCCAAAAAGTTAAGGCATTTTGGATAAAAATATGGTGGATTATGCAAAATATCTTTAAAAGAAGGATAAAGTTTACTCCTCAGTTATTTTTACTAGGTATAAGTACTGACTTTACAGCGGTAGAGACTAACTTGATCCTGCACTTAATAACAGCAGCAAGACTGTTGGTGGCGCAATACTGGAAGAAGGAAGACCTGCCTACAACTCAAGAATGGACATTGAAAGTTACAAATTTAGCCGAGATGGCTAAAATATCGGCATATCTTAAAGATCACTCAAAAGAGAGATATAAAGGAGACTGGAAAAAATGGATTAACTATATACAAAATAAATACGGGACCAAGAAATTCCAGTTAGCCTATGCTTAAGATCAGGAATGATTTAAATTGTTTAAAGTTAGCTTAGCAAGAAGAAGCTAAGATCAATGTAGAGATGTTATTAATTTCTTTATTTCTTTTTTCTCAATAGATTTTAGACTGTGTTTGTTAAAAATCTATACTGTGTACGGGTTCTGGGAAGTCGGGGGGGGGAAGGAGGTGGGGGGTTGGGGGGTGGTTGGTGGGAGGGATATATATTAGGCTAGACACGATGTGTTAGATCTCAATGCAATGTGACTTCACATGTATACTGTTTTTCTTTAATTTTTCTTTAAAAATAGGATAAGCCAAGTACATTAACATATAGTGGAAATACACCAAGGGGAGGAGGAGGAGGAAAGAAGAAAGATGGGTAGAGAGGGAAGGGAGAGAGGGTAGGGGGGAAGGCGAAAAGGAAGGGGGGAGTGGATCTGGAGAGAGGAGTGGTAGAGGGCGAGGGGAAGTAGGGTAGAGGGGGATGATGGAGGAAAGATAGAAAGTTGGAGGGTGGTGGAAGAAAGAGGTGTATGGAGAATGAAAGAGGTATATTGGGCTTTTATTTTCTGGGGCATTGTTGACAAGAGGAATTGATGCAATTATTGTTTAATACTGTATGGTGTATACATGTGAGTGTATGAAAATGAAAATAAAATATACTAAAAAAAAAAAGAATAACTGTCTGTTGCAGTGTTTCTCAACCTCAACAATTTCTAAATCCTTATACTTCAACACACATCTTAGCATTCTGAAGTTGAGAAACATTGGTTTGTGTATGTGTTTGTGTGTGTATGTTTTCCACCAATACTCAAAAGATACATCCACTGAAAGAAGAGTACTTGGTACTTGCATTTTTGGCAGGTGTACAAAGGGTAAGGAAGGGATATTCATCAATATCAGCCTCTCTATTTTCTAAATATGGCAGAACAAGACTTGAACACAGAATAAGTAGTATGCCATAAGGACTGGTTTAACACACCATGGCAGTGGTGGGTTTCCATTTTTTGGTTCGCTTGTGTGTGTGTGCTCTTGTGTGCACGTGACACTTCTGCGTATGCACAGAAGTGTGCGGGCAGATGGGCAGAGCCCCCCGCCGCTGCTACTACCACTTCGCCCGATCCGGGCCGAACTGGGATCAAGCCACTTCTGCACCATGGTAAGGTCCAATCTAAAAACGCACAGGTAAAATAGAAAGGCAATTTCCATTTCTTATTTTCTCTTCCCATCACTGATAACCAAAGGTATATTGTTCTTGAATAGAAGGGTTCCACGTCACCAAAGAATTATATAAAACTGCTCTTCAAGGAAAAAGAAATAAAATGCACAGATAGATACAAAGGGTACAAGATTAGGTAACAATAGATATGAAATGGAACTTGGAATTGTAGGCAATTATAAGCTGAAAATGAATCATATAACTGCAAAAATGGCAACTACAAGAATTACTTTAATAAAAATACAGTTTCTAAAGCATAGGAAGTAATTTTACCACTCTATGTTGCATTAGCTAGATTGCACCTCAGGTATTATTTTTACTTCCAGTTATTTATGCTAAGAAGGTCTGACAAACCTTCTTAGCATAAATAACTGGTCAGAGGACAGAAAACTAAAGCCGGTGCTAAGATGCTGAGTGAAATGGGTAGTGTTGATAATAAATTATACATTGTGTTATAGGAGAGGGTCAGAATCCGTTCTCCACTTCTCTATTTTATGATATTTACTGTTAATGTGATTTTTATATTTTTATATTTTTTTCTGCAGGGGTTTTTAATACGTAGTTTTACTCATTTGTTGTGCACCACTGCAAGTTGCTTCAGTGAGATGGGCAGATATATAAACTTTATAAATAAATAAAATAAATCAGGATAGAATATGCAATTCCGACTAATAGACTCAAACTGTAGGAAGAAAAGGTAGTTTCTATGTTAAGAAAATATTGCTAAGACAAGTTTGATTCTGGAATCAATTGTCCTGAGAAGCAGTCTGCTTTTCTTTACTGGAAATTAATTACCCATATACTTTGGGGTAGGTTAGACAATTATCTCTTGTTTTAATCTGGATTCCTATATTGAGCTATGGGGCTGGATCTGATAATCTAAATGACTTCTTTGAATTGTATGATTCTGCCTGTCATTAGACAGAATAATGTCTCCTCGTGGTTCAAATACTCTGTTGGGCAGGTAGAAGGATGGTGGCGTGATAGGGTTGTGTTGTTATCCATTTTAATCAGGTGCTTTATAGGATGTTTGAAACAAGCATCCATACTGAAACAAATGTCAGCTGCTAGTCTTCTGTTTATGAAATCAGTGTGGCATTTGGTCCACTACGAAAGTATGTTGTGTTAGTCCTGCTGAAAACAGTTGGAGATATTATTTATGATGCCATAAATATAGTCTACAACATCACTGTATTAGGAGTGATCAAAGCTTTATTCACTCCTAAACCTGGCGGAATTGCTTTCTTCTGCATTATTTTTCCCTGGTAAATATTACCCTGATAAGTTTATCTGAGAATCTGAATCCCTAGTTAGTGAATTCTGTGGATTCTCTTTTTACCAGAGTTAGAACAAAACTGTGCAGCATTTTTATTTTTTATTTTATTTCCACAGAAGATCTTTTGAGGAAGGAGAAGTGCCAGTCAAGACCCTTTCCAGATTTTGTGTTTTTTTATTATGTATGTATGTATGTATGTATGTATGTATGTATGTATGTATGTATGTATACATACATACATACATACATACATATATAATAAAAAAACACAAAATCTGGAATTGGATTTATTACATTTATATGCCGCCCTTTTCCCCAAAGGGGACTCTTCTGGAGTGTGTGTGTGTGTGTGTGTGTGTGTGTGTGTGTGCATACACACACACACACACACACACACACACTCCAGATGAGTCCCCTTCGGGGAAAAGGGCAGCATATAAATGTAATCAATCCAATCCAATCCAGATTTCTATGTCCTATATGGACTTCCTTCTTCCCAACAAGGAAGCACATTGTTGGAGAGTCTTAGGGGACACTTGTGTAGGTCAGTCTCTGCAACTGTGCCCAAACTGATTCTCATGTCTCCGGCAGCCCAAAACTGTCTCTACCTCTCTCCCCGTGTTATTTTTGACCATAAGAGTGTCCTAAGCATTGCTGCATCATGCTCCCCAGTGAAATAAAAAACCCTAATGGCTTATAGACTTTAATAGATAGAATCCCTTCATCAGCCCACCACAATCAATCACCCTATATCTGTGGTTGTGCCAAAGAGTGGGCTGTTTTTGGTTTTTTCCCTGACTGCTGCCCAACAGAAAAAGGGACAAAATGAGGAAGGTGAGAGATGCTGAATCAGGAGACTGTTGGTGCAGCAAGAAAAAAAGAGGAAAACAACCAAACATCTTCCGATACTATAAGTTTCCAAAGAGTTTTTTGTGTTACTCTGATGCATCTTAAAGCATCTTGAGAACTGATACATTTGGTTCCACTACAAAACCGCAATGCCCTTATCCGCGCCGACATAAGTGCGGAGGCAAATCTGCAGCGTCCAAAGCGCTAAGAAAAAAACGACCCTACCGCCGCGACAGCGCGGTGACAGAAGGGCGTTCTACATGCTTCGTTCTTTGCCTCCAAAGGTAGCCCTCCTCCTCCAGCTGACAGCGGCAGCGGGCACGGGGCAAAGCGGGCTGCCCAGCAGCAGCAGCCCGCGAGAAGGGTCCAGCTCAGCCGTGGGGGGCAGCAGGAAGCGGAGGAGGACGTGGCAGCGGCGGCGGCTGAGGCTCTCCCGGGCCGGCGAAGCGGGCTTGCCCAGCAGAGGCAGGATGCCCTCTTCTTCCTCAACAACATCTCCTTGGACGGGCGGCCTCCGCCGCCGGCGCCTCCCCCAGAGGAAGAGGCAGGGCGGGCGGCAGCGGTGGCTGAGGCTCTCCCGGGGCCGGCGAAGCGGGCTTGCCCGGTGGCGGCGGCCGCCCATCCAAGAAGATGTTGTTGAGGAAGAAGAGGGCGGCCTGCCTCTGCTGGGCAAGCCCGCTTCGCCGGCCCCTGGAGAGCCTCAGCTGCCGCCGCTGCTGCGTCCTCCTCCGCCGCCAGTGTCGGCGGCCCTGCTCGGGCCCCCCGCGGGCTTCCTGCTGCCCCCCCGTGGCTGTGCTGGACCCTTCCCGCAGGCTGTTGCTGCTGCTGGGCAGCCCGCTTTGCCCCGTGCCCACTGCCAGCTGGAGGAGGAGGGCTACCTTTGGAGGCAAAGAACGGCCTTCTGTTGCCGCGCTGTTGTCCCCGCGGTGATGACGCGCGGTGATGATGTCGCAACTTTAGCGACGCGATTTAATCTCCGCTATTTTGCGTAGCGCGGTTTTGTCGTGCCACGATACATTTTGTTAAACTCCTTAGTAAATTGAGTTCAGCTACATAATGTGTCTAATGGGGTCCCCCCCCGCCAATGAATGAACAACTTGAGGTCAGCAACAAGATATTCCGGGCTGGTAAAATGTTGTCTCATTTATATTTTTTGAAATTATCATTTCTGATGTCTGATTTCTTTCTGTTCATTATTTTAAATAGACCTTGAAAACTTTATACAGTGTAGTCCACAATATTGACATGATATAATCATACTTGTATCAGAAAATAATGGAAGTTGTATTTCATCTGGAGGGCACTACTCTAAGAATACACCATAAACCTTTTTTGTGGCCCAGCAGGAGCCGTTGGAGCTGCCACCAGACTCTGACAGCGAGGGGCCCTATGAGTCGGCTCTGGAGGATGTGGAGGACCCTGGACAGGGTTCCCACTCCGAGCAGGGCGCAGAGAGGCTGGTTGGCCATCAGGAGGCACCTGGGCCTTGGACCAGTGGGGGGAGACAAGGGAGAGTGATCCGGACGCCAGCAGTGAGTTATTCCTGGATGCATGGCACCGAAGAGCTAATAGGCATAAGGAACAGTTGCGCAGTTACAGGAGGTAATTGCACTCAGCTGGTGGTCCTTAGGCTCCTCTCCAGACTATAAAAAGACTGCTTGTGCACACGCCCCTCTTGCAGAAGTCAATGCAGGAATTAATGTCGGAGAACATTATGGTAAGCTTGGCAGGCTGGATTGCTGCCAAGCCTTATCTGTGCTGGATTGCTGCCCAAGCTTGTCTGTGCCGGTTTGCTGCCAAGGACCTGTCTATTAATTAAATGCCGTAACTTATCTTTGGCTCGGAGTGTGTGTTGGTGTGGGACGAGGGGGGTCAGAACAAACCTTTATCTTTACTGTAACCATTATAAGCCAAAGACACTTTATTATGATGCAGCAAAAAACTTTTTCCAGATTTTCCCAATGTTTTTCTTTTCTCTACCAATCTATTAATGCAGAGAAAATAGTACAATTGTCACTGCCAGATTATTGAACAACAGATATTTTCACTGCATTTTTTTGACATTGGATGGAGATTAAGAAGGTAAGGTGTAATTACTAAAAGGCAGTTTAGTTTGTTAGTCATCGCTTATAATAGCTGCTGAAAAACTATACAGGTAATTCTTGATTTATGACTAATTGAGTCTGAAATTACAGTCATAGGTAGTTGAAGTTATAAGTCAAGAAATCACTTGACTGAACCATTTTTTTATTTTTGATGGGCATTAAGTGAATGGCATAATCATTAAGTGAATGCCATGGTTGTTAAATGAATCAATTTTCCCCAACATGCGTATTTTTTGCCAGAAACTGAAAGTAAATACCAGAAATCAGCAAAACACATTGCAATTCACATTCATTTGATCACTGCGGACAGTTGTATAAGTACTCAGTTGCCAAGCAACCAGAATGCGATCATAACGACCATGTGTGTTGGGGGGGGGTGTTCATAACATAAAAATAGGTTGTAACTAATTTTGGGGAGGTCTGTCATAACTTTAAATGGTTAAGTGACTGATTATAAGTCAAGGACTACTTCGAGTTCTTTAATAGGCAAGCTGTGAGTATAGGCTAATCACACAAAAACACTAACTTTACACAACTTCTGATAAAAGCTTTTTGTAAATAAACACAAAATGTTGTGTTTTAATAGTTTAGGAAGGCTTCACCACAAACCATGCCATGCAATGCCAGGGATTAATGGTGTCTGGAGTGGTGTCCTTGGATCCCATTGCTCTGAAGGACATTGCCATCTTTGCTACTATCCATAAGCCTCAAACTGGCTAACTCATTGGTGGTCCAAAACCTGACATATTAATAGGAAAAGAGTGGGACTATAGGGCAGATTGAAAATCTGGTGTTATTGATTGTGGCTCTTAAAATGCTGGCATCAATAATTCAGAAGAAAAATTGGCAGGAAACAGAGTAAGTGTGTGCCTAAGTGAGGCTGTGACAAGAGTTGCAGGGAGAAAAGATAAAAGTCCAACTACAAGAAGCTTCCATATAATCAAGTCTACAGTTGATACCAGACAAAAGTCCTGATTGAAATTAACATGGTGATTCTGTGCAGTGGAAGAAGGGGCCCAATTAGAGAGCCAGCTGTGGGATAAAAATATGAATAAAGGTGATAAGAAGCTACCAGTAATAAGGGGATTATCTTCCCCCCTTTACACTTCCCAGCAACTTCCAAAACATCTTGGATAAGGAATGGGAACGCTGGCATATATCTACCACTTGCTGGAGCGATCAGAGGAGGGGCTTCCAGGATCTGCCTTGTTTTTTAAATGCAGCTTTCTTGTTTGGGTTCATGTTCAACATAAATATTGATAATAAGGTTGACTCAGCCTTCCATCCTTCCAAGTTGGGTAAAATGAGGACCCAGATTGTCTTTGGGCAATAGGCTGACTCTGTAAACCATTTAGAGAGGGCTGTAAAGCTTTGTGAAGGGCTATATAAGTCTAAGTGCTATTGCTATATTAGGCACTATGAACCTTCTGAGAATAACTTGATCCACAGTGTGAAGCAGCTTCCTCTTGTAATGCCTGCAATGAAATCCAAATTATAAATTTAGTAAATTTTAGGGTAGACTAAGCTTCTCTTTAAAAGAAAAGTACATACATTTATCAGAAACACCATTGTCAGTTAGTGTGGCATGCCTTTTAGCCATTTTGATGCTTCCTATTTGTTTCATGTCCACTCTTTGGAATCTATTTTCATGGAAAATGAACTAAAATATAAAAAATACCTTTCTCATCTTGTTTTGAAAATGCAGCATATAATTACTGAGAACTCACATACACTTCAAAGAGGAATTTTTACCCATATCAAAAAGCTGCCAAGCCCAGTTGCAAAGAGCCAAAGCAACAATGAGAACTTTAAATGAGATAATGAACACTATACACATTCCAGGTTTGTTCTCATTTGCTTACGCTGAGATTTCAGTTTATTTTAGTCTTATCAGCTTCTTGGCAGTATGTTTGTCTTCTTTGTCTATCACACCTGGGATGAGATGAACAGTTTTGCAAGGGTTCATTTGGGGAACCCCTTGGTGCCACCTACTCTGTATAAGCTGATCGTTACAGCAGCATTAGATGTTTTGTAAAGGTACTGACCAATGTTAGTGATATAACATTCTTTAGGAGTTAAAGTAATATTATACCTTTTTGCCTTTCCAGCAGTGTAAAAATATATAGGCATAGTGCTTTTCACCAGCCATAAGTGGTGTGAAACAGAAGAAACCTAACACTAGAATAAAAGTTAGCACAGAAAAAAAAGAAATACAATTGTAACATAGACAGCAAGAGGCATGAATCCTCATTTAGGTAGGAATGGGATAATGCACTATCATTAGTTTATATTTTCAGGATTGAAGTCATGTGGAAGTTTAAGGGATGTATAAATACTGCAGAAAAACTGGAGTAACTTAACCTCTTCTGTTCCATTGTTTGTAGTGATCTTCACTACACTGTAGTGTTATTCATATGCTTTATGTATTTTAACATGTTCATTTATAGTCATCAGAATAGTCCGTCAGTTAAAAATGTATTTAAAATATAAATACTTAATATAAAAATAAGGGCAATGACAGAAGCAATAAAATAGCAGTATAACTCATAATGAAAAATAAACAATTAAAGCATTTAAGAATCATAGTGTCTTTATCTGGCATTAAAAATAGGTACTAAATTTAGTGTCAATAAATTATAGTCAATTGCTTGGTTGCCATAATGAGTCAACTGAGTAACCTATAAGGCCACACCTCCCGTACAATATGTCTGAATGAAAATGACCAGCAGTTTTGGTACTAGAATTTAGGGTACCACAGAGCAGGTTCCAGAATAGAAAATGCTCGTCTCCTGAATCCCATCAAATATAACGCCCTAAAAGATAAGGGCCCACAATAGGCTTCTGCTAGACCTTGGCAGATGTAATCAGGAAGAGTGGTCCCTCAAATAACCTAACCTAACAACATGAAAGGCTTTAGCACCTTGCATTGGACCCAGAGGCAAACTGGATACTAGTGCAGCTCACAGAGCAGAGGTATAACAAGTGCCATTCCAGGGCCACATGTAACTGTCTGCATCATAGCATTCTGTACCAGCTGAAGCTTCCAGTTACTCTTCAAAGGCAGCCCCATACAACTCCTTATCCAGGAGTTGACCAGAGCATAAGTAATCATAAGCTAAGCCTCCCAATCCAGATATGGGTGCAACTGGGGCGCAACATGAAGTTGTGCAAAGGTCCTCCTAGTCATGACTGTCACCTTGTCTTCAAACAGGAGTCATGAGTTCAGGATGACCTTCAAGTAGACCCCCAAATTGTGCACTGGGTCTGTTTTGAGTATGCAACTCTACTCAGGAGGAAAGATGATATAATCCCCAAATTGGTAGGTCCCAAACCCACAGCCACTCAATTTTGGCAGGGTTCCACTGAAGTCTTCTGTGCCTTATCTAGACTCCTGTCACCGTGACAGGCATCAGGATATGACATCAACAGAATTTCTCAGTTTGCCAGGGGCAGACATGTATAACTGAGTATCATCAGGGAAATGATGATACTTCACCCCATGATGTTGGCTGAGCTTATCCAGTGGTTTCCTATAAATATAAATAGGAATGGAAAGAGCAATGCTCTACAGCACCACACACAGTAGGAGTCGAGAGCAAGCTCTCCCCAATCACCACAGATTGGTGTTGATCCTGGAGAAAGAAGGAAAACCAGCACAATATTACAGTAAATTTAATCCATTCTATTCTTTGAACATATTTTCTGGGGTAAATTACATTTTTATTGGCTGACCTCAGAGGGATTATAATAACTGTTCAGATGGTCATATATCATTAATTAGTTAGAATTCTATCCATTTTTCAAAGCTTAAAGCCGTTTACCTGGGAATTTCCTTTCCTTTTATTCACATAATAGCATTTGAGATACATGGGTTAAGCTAAGAGAAGAGGACTGGCTGAAAATCATCCTGTGAGTTTCCATAGCTAAGGATGGCCTTGAATCTGGGTCTCCTTGGTGCTAATTCACACGTTAGCCACTGTATTACAGTGGCTTTATCACTTTTATAAAGCAAATTCTACTTAGGAAAGAAACTCTTTTCACTATGTTCATTGAAAGTGATACGATTATGGCTTGGAATGTACAGATACTTACATAGCTGTGGTCCTTTTGAAGTTTTATAGTAAAATCTACATTTGGCATCCCAGCTTCCTTTAAGCTGGTGATTAGTTTTTGATATGATCCCATTCATAATATTTTTATAAGTTTACTTTTTAAGAAGGTGAACACAGAATTCAGGTTAGCTGAGAGTTTAAAGTCTATGCCATGAAGCAAGCAATCCTATAATAAGATATAGTAGCATGTATTAGAAAGGGATAATGCCTCCCTCCTACACACTAAATATAAGGGTAACATCAAAACTGAAAATAATCCAAAGGTCCAATCACCAGAGCTAACATTTGTAGCATTACAGGAGACTAAACAAAGGATCAGAGATAGGAAAAATGGCATGAAAGAAGAGGCCAAAGGAAGAACATTCTGCTATTCAAATTCTTTTATTCGGGTTACTGCTAAGAAATGTGGTGGAAATATGTTCACAGCCCAGGATTAGCAAGGATGGACAGATAAAGACATGTGGTAGACTTCTGTTCAAGATAGCAAAGGGATAATTTAGCTCTTGTAGCCATTTCTGAACATTAAAGATATAGTAGCAAAAAAAAAAAGCTCACTAAAGTCATCTCTTTAAGAAGTCCCTACATAAGTTATTAAGCAACTTACAGGAACTCTAACCATGGAACGTGAAACTGGCAGATTCCTATGCAGTACTTTCTAGCTAGAAAATGCCGACCAGAATGAAGCTATATTTGTTTCTGGGCTGATTTATTATTTATTACCCATTTAGAGGTTATTTTCTGGGCAATTTGATCATAAAGCTGTGTGGTCATCAACCGTTGCAAATGCAGCTAAGCTTTCCAGGTGTGTGCTTATAAAAGGGTGACTAATGATGTATATAACTCTGTGTAGGAATCATCTGTCTCTTTCTAGTTAATATCATGAAGAAATCAACCAGTTTAATATGTGCATAAGATCTTAATAAGGATAAAAATGTGTGCATGTGTGAAAGAAAGAGTGACTAGTTTTTAAAGTTATTTCAAGTGCAATTATTATTTGAAGTAGCTGCCAAGAGAGTAGATAATGAACTAATGAAAGCCAGGACAGCAAAAACAAATGAAATGCAGTGCAAGTGGTTTCCTGTACCATTTATTCTTTTGAAATGCATGATCAGTTGCTGCATTCTGTGTTTTTGTTCAAATTAATTACTATGTTCTTTTTAATTTTTGTTTTAAATCTTTTTTACACCTGCTCCATTATATTCCTAACTGCCTTTTAGTATTCTCAGGTGTAGAATTACATTTTAAAACTAAGACCTGCATCAGTATGGACATAAATGCAGTTTTATGCCTCCTTAAAGTACAACACTACAAATGGCAGGAAGAAGTGAATAAGTAAACAAAAAGCCACCTTGCAATTGTTTAATTTTCATGCCTGAGTTGAGAATGTGGCAGGATTCAACTATACTGTTAATTTTATTAACTATCTAGCAGTTATGCAGCACGGCATAATAGTATGTTTCCAAGTATCAATTCCTTGATTCCACAAAATCTGTTAGAATGTACTGCTCTTGGGACGCCCAGATATGAAGTTTTTTTTCATGATGTCACTGCATGCTCAGTAAGACTGTTAAATTGTGACTTCTAAATGCTACTGGGGGAAAAGAGGATACATAAACATCTGTGCTCTTTTCCTTTCTCATCTTTTTACTGTACAATTTCCTACAATCCATTTTGATTGAGAGGAATGATTGTTTTAAATGAGTTTTGCGCTGTAGGATTATTATTTTTTTGCAGCACTGAGATTATGCATGTTTGTCTTCTCTGATTTATTCCATGTTTATTATGACTGACAGTTAGGGAATGATTGGGGTAGATAAAACGATGCCGTGATATGTTAATTCCTTGTGGCGATTGTCATTTTTTTGCAGGCAATCCATCTGGTCATGCTAAAAAAGCCCTGAAGCAGCGGTTCCTCAAGCTGCTCCCCTGCTGCCGCCAACCTAAATCCATCCCCTCAATCAGCGAAAGCAAGTGATACTTTGTGCCTCTTTATGTTCTCTCTGCTGTGACATTATAATATCCAGGAAGAGGGAGAAAGGATTCCCTCTGTACAGAATTTATATAAACCGTTAGATAGCTCTTTTCTTAAAACAAACTTTAGATCAAATATATATTGTAATAATAATGATTTGCTAGTAATACCTAAGATACAAAATGGATACCCAAGGCAGATTTTCTGATTTGAGCCACTAATATTGTACCATTGCTTTGAGGTGGAATTGGGTCTTTGTTACCTGCTACAAGTGCTTACTACTGTGTGCAGAACTATTATGGGCATCAAAGTTGTGTATTTACGGTAATCCTAAACTACTGGCTTATTCTTGCTGTGAGATGGATCCTTTCCTTTGCCTATTTGTAAACCAAGCTTTGTAGACAGGTTTGTTGTGTTATTTATTAATATCATGCCAGATACAAGTTAAGAATGTGCTTAACATCCACATTCAGCAGATTGCTCAACTCACTGCCAGTAATAATAGTTGTATGCTACTGTCAAAGCCTGGCCTATTCTTCCAGGATGTTTTGGTCATTTGTGCAAAGTTTAAATAGTCCAAATGATAAGAAACAAACTGCTCTTCTTTCCACTGTTTTCTGATTTTTAAACACTATTTTATCCTAGCCCATTTGACTCATTAGGGAGCTTTGTAATATATCTACTGTATATGAATTTATCTGCACTCACACATTTTCTTTCCATATATACTGCAAGTAATGTACTGAAGATTGTCTTAAACTGAGAATACAAGGGTTCTTTTGCAATTTTCAATAGCTTATTAAGTTCATTGTTGTGATGGACTAAATATCCTTGAGAATCTCTGTGATTTACAGATGCCAATATGCATAGTGACTGAAGGATAAGCATTAGAGTTCCACAGCTTCAGATTTCTATTTACATATTTGTATTTCAGCCTAGAAAACTGGTGGAGAGAGACAAATATAGCAATGCTTGTATGTTGAGCCTCTAACATTTATTCTCTTGGCTATCATGAATTAGTTAATGGTTTTACTTGCCTTGCAACTAATAAATGATCTATCAGCAATTTAACAAAAAGTCTGAATGTTTTTAATGCCTGAAACTTTCTATCCTTTGTCTTAGACGATTAGACTTTTCACTTTTTTTTTGTTTGCATTAAATCACTAAGAGACCGTTGAGTTTGGTCTTAGTGCAGAGTTGGATAATGCAGGGATATCTTTCAGATGCAACAGCTCTTTGAGTATCCAAGACATATTTGTAGCTTTGCTGCCTGCTCTAAATATTTCTCCCACTTGTTTGTACATTTAGATGCCTTAGGTAGTCTAAGAACATTCCATGTTTTTAATGTGTTTTCTCATCTAATTGAATGTAAATCCCTGAAGTTCTTATTGTACAGGGAAGTGGCAAACATATATTATTTATTTCTTATTCTCATGGATGACAGGATCAGCTATAGCCTCCAGTTGCCATATAAACCTGTCCTGAAATTTATTTTTCTCATTTTGATTCCTTTTAATCATAACAAAGAGGAGAACTTGGTTGATACAGCTCTATTATGAATAGACTAGAAGTCTTCCTCTAGCCTAGGGTGTGATTACTGGGGCTCTGAATTTCTGACTGTGCCTCTATTTTAAGACTGTATCTACCGAGGTTCTGTAGCATATTTGAAGTATGTTCTTCTATTAGAAAATGAAGAAGAGTCATTTAGTCTTACGTTCTGTCAAATATAATGAGCCCTTCTGTGTCAGTGTGAGGATTGGGGGGGAAATCCAGTATTTGCAAGAGGAAAGAAGATGGAGTTATGGGAAGGGAGGAAGGGACTGAGGTTGTGTCTTGCTATACTTCTGAGGTTGTTCTTTTTCCTGCAGACAGCATAGAGGATGAGCTTGAGCTCTCTACGGTTTGTCATCGGCCTGAGGGTCTAGAACAACTACAGGAACAAACTAAGTTCAGCCGCAAAGAGCTACAAGTCTTATACCGAGGCTTCAAGAATGTAAGTTGAGAAGACTCTTCCCTTTGTAGCCAGCATTTCCTTCTGGTTTGATTGCTTTCTTTTCTCCCTTGAGTTGTTTTTTTATTATATGAGCAACTGTAATTATTTATTTGCTATTTATTATAACATTGGTAGATTTCGTATTTACATCCTAAAAACTTGAACAATTCTGCAAGCCTTTTTTTGCAATTAGATATTTTATCTGTATTATCTAACTTAACACCACATTCTCCATATTACTTTCTGTCTGTATTTGGACTCCCAACAAATATATCTTCCCCTCTTTCTGAAGGTCAAACTGCATTCAGCTACTCTTTGTTTTACTTTACCCCCAGTCCCCCACCCCATTATCATCAACATTTGGAGACCTAAAAATAATCATAGTATGCAGGTGCAGAAGGATAATTTTTCTATTTGTAGCATCTCCTTTTCCCTCTTCAGTTTAAAGTAACATAAAAAAACCAACCTCCATTGTTGTCAATTTTGTTTAGATATTTTTCAGAACATGAAGGATGGATTTTACAAAGGGAGTGGCAGCTGAAGGAGGCAGCATAAACCTCCTTGTTCATTTTAGTCAACATAATGCACAGCAGTATAAAGTGAAAAAAACCTGAAGCCTGCTATTTATTTATCGCTTTAAGTTGCTTGAAGACATTATGGAATAGCATAAAATTATACAATTATTATACAAATGGCTTTGTACTATTTTTGTATTATTTTTTCACATAAAGCTGCAGTTACACCACTTTCCTTTGAAATATTTAGTTCCATGTAATTCAATGATCTCCTTTTCTTAATTTCTTCCATGGTATTCTCAAGTCTTCTGCAGTTCCAAAAGCATACATATTCTTTCTATCCTATCTATTCAAAGTCCAACTTTTGCTTTCATAGAGTATCACAGGGAAAACCTGTTTCCACACAATTCTGAATTTTGTAGGTATAAACATAATGCAGCCTCTAAATATTTATTTCAAGCTTTCATTGCAATCCTACCAAGTTTGAGAGCCAGTTTGCTGTTGTGATTGAGACATCAGGCTAAAAACTGGCAGAATCTAACTTTTAATCCCACTTTAGGCATGAAGCTAGCTGGGTGACTGAGACAGTTATCCTCTCTCAAACCTAAGGTGGCAGCAATGGCAAAATTCTGAATCTGGACAAGAAAACTGCAAGGATTTGTCCAGGTAGCCATCAAGTGTCAAAACTGACTCAAAGGGACAAAACAAACAAACAAACAAAAATCAAATCTTCATGGTTATCCTACCAAATGCTAGTCTGCAGCATATTTCTTGACTGCTGGGTCCTTTGCTGTTTATAGATGATCCTGAAATATAGCAGCTATCCCCCACTTCAACAACTTCATTGTCAATGCTAAGGTTGGTTGCTACACTTGTGACCCTTAGTTTGACCTTCCCATTTGTTCTCTGCCAACACCCTAGGAGATAACTAATCAAAAGGAAAGAATTCCTCTTTCTGTTATTGTTTGATGGAGAAACTAAAATCAGTTTCTCACAGATTACAATGCATGCCACATCTGGGATATTGTAGGTTAGCAATTCCAACTGGTGAACAATGTACACTTTTCTATTTGGTAGGAATGCCCTAGTGGGATCGTTAATGAAGAGAGTTTCAAACAGATCTACTCACAATTCTTCCCACAGGGAGGTAAGTCCTTCATCAAAAGAGCTAATATTTTGGAAAAGTTGCAAAGCTGGGAAGGAGAGTAAACTGGCAGTTGTTGGAAATAAAAGAGAATGAGAGACTTTTCATCCTCATTATAGCTTCCTTATCTTCATTGCCATATATCCCTAGAATCATCCTCTGTTTCCCTCACAGGACAAACATAAAGTAAAAAATGTGAATACTGTTCATTGGATCATATATCAAAGGAATAGTAACTGTTGTCAAGTCAACTGTGGCACTTTTAAATACAGCCACTTTCTTTGCCTGATTTTAAATGGACATTTTCCTTATTTAAAAGATATACATGTTCAACTCATATAATGACTTCGGAGAGTGTATATCACATATAAACCAAACAAGCAACAATTACAGGCAAGAAACCATACAGAATTATGTTATCTATAAACAATGTATCAGATAACATCAAGTTAGTGGCAGCCAAACACACTCCACCTCCAGAAGACAGGTTCATTAATCATCCTGACTCAATAATTGGGGCAGAAAGCAGGTTTTAAAAGCTTTCTGGGAGGCCAACTGTTTGGGCCATTTTAATCTCAGAGGAAGGAGATCATTTCAAGGGGCAGACAATGCCACAGAACAGGCACAACTTCTAGATCCCAATAGATAACACTGCCTCAGGGAAAGGATCTGGAGCTTGCCCGACATGTGAAAGTGGATGGGATGGGCATAAATGTTTAAAACCCAGTGATCCTGAAAATAACCTGGCCCTGGGCTTTGTTTTGAAATCAACTTCATTGCTACGTATCACAGAACAATTCTGTAAAAGTGATACACTAAAATTTTGCCATAGTTAGATGTTTTATTCACCTCTTCTAACTTACCTTTAATTAAAAGAAATTTAGTATGCCAGTTCTAACCTGGCATAACTATTGATCCATATTTTAAAAATGAGGGCCTTAAGGTGCAAAATTATTCTTGGAATACTGTATTCTCGGTTCTAATGGAGTATAACCAGAATAGCAATGAAATTTTCAGCCACTGCTTTGGGAACCTTCTAGTGGTGCCCTTATACTCTTTCTATAGATGTCCTTTCTGGCATGATAAAGATAGTACACTATATTGCGTGGCTCTCTCAATTAGTTTCATAGAAAGTGAAATAGCAGAATGCTACATTGGTTGCTGATACAGTTTTAATAGTACCGTTTCACTGTTGCTCACTTGTTGCTAAAACTATTCTTAATTTGATATGTATTTGTATTAATACATTCCCTTGTGAATACAAAAGAGGAGGAGAAATGTTGAAATAACTATATCTTTTGTAACTAAGAATGAGAGATTATCATGTTATGGCATCTAAAATTTCAAAAAAGTTGCAGCTTAGCTATTTTCTCTAATAGTTTCCTAATAACCAAATGATTCAACAAAATCAGCTAAAATATGTATACACTGTAGTTCTTACTATGTTTGACATATCTGTTTTTAGATTCTAGTACATATGCAACTTTTCTTTTCAACGCATTTGATACTGACCACGATGGCTCCGTCAGTTTTGAGGTAAGATTCCCTATACTTATTTATTTATATGTGAGCCCCTATAAAATTATCCGGGCAAACTACAGACTAAAAGCAAAAGTATCTACACTTATTTATTATGAATTTGTTTATTTATTTTTCTATGGCTGCCCATCTCACCATGGTGACTTTGGGCAGCCAACAGCAATTAAAAAACAAAAATAATAAAAATAAAACAAAATGAAATACATAACTGTCAGGGGAAAAAAATTAAAAATGCCAATAAAATAACCATCTCACAGGCTCTGAAATACTCCATGACTGGGAACACAACCACTTCTTCAAGGTTTTTACAAAACCCAGCAAGGTTGGGGCCAATCTATTCTTCTAGCAGAATGATGTTCCAAAAGGGATGTGTTATAATAGAAAAGGTTCGTTTCCTGGGTCTTGCAAGATGACACTCCTTAATTGATAGGACCATAGCATGTCTCTTCTGCTGGATCCGATTAGGCAGGTAGAAGTTATGCCTAAGGATAAATGTATTCTGCAGAGTAATTAATATTTTTGAAGAAATTTTATATATCTTACCAGTTATATCCAGGGCTCTTGTAGGCAAATTAAAACATAAATAACAGAAATTTGCAAAAAAAAGCAGTAACCTCCCTTTAACCTCACTCCAAAAAGATTAGTGAATATTTTTTTAACTCTACTGCTGATGAAAGTACTTTGCCTTCCAGGAATGTTGTGTTCAAATAAATACCATGTCTACCGTTAGAATTTTTTTTAAGGAATATATGCTTCTGTATTCTAATTTTGAACCATGCCATTCAACTAATCATTGAATAATAGGCCATCTGCTGGTACTAACAGAATCTGTATTTCTGTGCTTCAGGGTTTAACAGATGACAGAATGCATATTTAAAAATATGACAATACAAGAACAGGATAAAAACTATGCTAAAGATTTCCAGCAATTCTAATTAAAGGAAAGGTTGAAAATAATTGCCCATAGCTGTGTTATATGTTTTAAACTACTGAATCTTGAGCAGTTGTATCTTCATCTGAATATTCTTCTCTAAGGAAACCATGAATGGATACAATTTATCAACTTTTTACTGTAGTCACTGGATCTATGTTACATTCCTGTAGTATATATCAGAGCTGCAGTAGTGCTTAGAATGTATTTCATCCTTTTTTTCATCACCTTGTCTCTTGCAGGATTTTGTAGCTGGTTTATCCATTATTCTCCGTGGCACTGTAGATGATCGGCTCAGTTGGGCCTTCAATCTCTATGATCTGAACAAAGATGGCTGTATCACCAAAGAGGTACAGACAGTAGCAGGGCCAGATGATGAGGAACTTTGCTAAATCCGCTTAAGTAAGAATCCACTGGCGACATTGGCTAATAATTCTTTCTGTGTTTTGACTTTCAGGAAATGTTGGATATAATGAAATCCATTTACGACATGATGGGCAAGTACACTTATCCAGCCATGAGAGAAGATGCACCCCAGGAACATGTGGAAAATTTTTTCCAGGTAAGCTTAGTATCAGAATATTTCCAATTAATATCCTGTACTTTACCTGTGAAAACTTTTTCATGGTCAAGAATATGTATTTTTTGTCTGCTTTTGGGGAAGGCAAAGCCTTCCTCTTCATACTTTTCCCTTTCCTTTTGATTCCTTCAGTTTTAGTACTGACCATAGTATAATTCTATAATTATGTTCACAAACTTTTTAAGCAACTCAATTGCTTCTATCTCCTTAAATCAGTTGTGTCCAATCTTGGTAATTTTAAGATTTATGGCTCAAGTACCATGCTGTTTGGGAATTCTGAGAAATTCTAGTAGTTGAAGTTCACAAATCTCAAAATTCTGAAGCTTTTTCTGGCTTAAATACTTTTAAAATAGTAAATGAGATATAAAGCCATTTTCTACTGGTGGGGCTTTTCAGATCATAGACATATTGCCAGACCAGCTGCCTCTAGGCTGGTGATATGTTGAGTTCAGATATTATAGGGTGTTTCTCTACGTCTGAAGGTCCTCCTAGGAAACTAATCTGTTTCTTCTTCAATTTTCATTTACATTTCAGAAAATGGATCGGAACAGAGATGGTGTGGTGACCATTGATGAATTCATTGAATCCTGTCAGAAGGTAACACCATTGTCCTCCTGGCATTTTAGTTCTTTATAGCAGTGAATAAGGAAAAAGTGCATAGCCAGTCCTATTTGCTCTATAGATGAGAACTTTTTATCACCACTATCAGTGAGATCAAGATGTGATATTTCACTACTGGCTCTGGATTTATATTAATATTAATATTATTGTGACACAATTGGAGGAGTACTCCAGAGCAGGTTGTGAGGAGAGAGCTAAAAGAATATTTTTAGTAATAGTAAGCTATACCTTTTTAATTTCCCATGTTTTCTAAGGCCTTGATTTCATCTTTTCTCTGGCAGGATGAAAACATCATGAGTTCCATGAAGCTTTTTGACAATGTGATCTAGCTGACCACATCTGGAGCCAAGACCATCATATACACACCAGGGCTTCTCTCCTTGGTGTATCCTGAGGCACTCTTCCCTTGGCTGCATGGACAAAGCAGGCCCATTTTGTGGAGACAATCCTCATGTACTCAAGATCCAACTGGGGTGGGATGGGGAATCCCCTACAAGGGGAATGAAATGGGAGTCTTTGTCTAGATTCAATAAGGATAGGCAAGGTGTGTGTCCTAGAATTTACAAACTCTTATTCTGGGAAATTAACTACAAAATGAATTGTCGCCTCCCCACAAAAACTGCACTGACTGTTCACTATATAATGTGCTTTTCCTTAAGACTTCTCAAAATCACGGCAACCCCATGATCCTGCATTAGGGCTTTCACACCCTCAAATGGCAATGTAAGCATCATTTAAAAAAAAAAAACCTATTGTAAATGCACTCTTACCTTCAAGGAAGGGAGTCGATCTGATCTGCACCAAGGTTCTCATAGCACATGGAGTATTATTCTGATGTTTCCAACAAGTGGAGGCAATATTTTTCAGTCTTAAGCTATCCTGCAGTTCTGCTGTTACATTCAACGAAGAAAACTGCAGAAGAATGGTATTTTGTTTTGAAAATTCTTTTGTTTGCATCCACTCAAAAAACGTGCGGGTACTTTGTATCACTCCAGACCAAAGTGGAAAAGAACCATTCACTTTTTTTTAGAAATCAGGAGATAAAATTAAAAATTAAAAATTATGTTTGGATTGCTATTCAGAGAAAAAGTATTTAAGCAAATAATTGGGTCAAAGATTTTCACTGCTCCCTGTCTTAGTAAATAACGTGCAAACAGAAGTAGAAATAGAAATCTACTTAATGGAAATATTTAGGTCAGAATGCAATCTAAACCTGTTTCTATGTGGCCTCACTGGATGTCTCTCCAGATGATGTTGTTATGATCTTATTATTAATTACTTTATGCAGCTAGATACACAACAGAAGTACCAACAGCTCCAGCATCCTTAAATGAAAAACAAAGAGATCAGCTAAAAGTTTTGGATAGCAATATGCTTAATGCCATGGTAATATCTACGTGTGAGGGCTCTGGGCTCTTGTGGCATTAGGGCAGAATTCAACATTGTGCCTTGTCTTTGAATTATATGTATAGGCAGATTACAAGCAGAAGTATTGTTGGATGGAAGGGGCACCATATGAGAGAAGTAGGAAAAAACATATATGGGAAAACAGAGGGAGATATACCTGGCTGTTCCTTTTCTGTGCCAACAATCTCCTTTTTCTGCAAAGGAACTTTACCTTAACACTTGCAAAATGCTATTTCCGTGATTTTGTCTGCTGGTTTTGTTACTATAGCATTACCATGATAAACAGCCTATGGGCCCTTCGGTTGTCAAAGCATTACAAACAACGAACAACTTCAGAGCATGCTTGCTCCAAGGACATGCCAGGTTCTATACAGAATATAACAGCAACAAGGGCAGGTTGAATAGGCACAATAGGGATGCAGTAAAAAGATAGTAATGGGGATGTGCTAGGCTAGGGAAATCATTAGTAGCGGAACAAGTGATAAAAAATGTAGGTCATTTATAAAACACTTTGAAAAAAAGTGAAGCCTTTTTTCTATCTGAAAAAGGAAGTGAAGCAGTATAGTGTAAAAAAAAAAACAGGAAAGAGGAGAAACTTAACACTGAATACATTGACAACAGTCAATTTAAGGGAAAATGTAATATGGCAAGAGATGAGACCATTTTGGACATTCTTAATAGATTGGAGGAAAGATCCCCCGCAGGAGAAAATGAAGTAATGAAGATATTAAACTGAATCAAGAAGAGAGTAATAGTTAAATAGATAGGCTTTGTTATTTAAATTCAAAAGAAAACAAGCAGCAAACATGAAAATTCTAACAGAGGCAAAGCTGAATCATAACAGACAAAGAAGATACCAAAGTATAGTTATCACTATATACTACCTTCCTCAAAAATGATGCCCACAAATTGACTGGCTATTAGACATCTAAAAAAATTGTTTTGGACAATATACTGTTGTATCTCAAGAAACTCTGCAGAAATATTACAACAGTAGCTTTTAAGAACTCCCCATCAAGCATGGTCATGTTATAGAAGTTGCAGTATTAATAACTGAAAAGCATCAGATTGGGAAGATGCAAAGGTAATATTTAATAAATGGCTTTTTTTCACCTTAACTCCACTGAAATAAATGGTTTGTTCTAATACACAAATATTACCTTTAATCCACATTTCTTTTTTAATGGCAGACTCCTCCAGTATTTCCTCTTAATAACCAGCCCTGATAACTTCTGATGTTTCTTTTTCAATTTCAGTTTCCCCCTCCCCCCAGCTATTAATAATCATTATGGTACCTGGTCACACAAAGCAAACTCCAGGGATTTCTGTAGGAACTGCAAGAGGAATAAATATTTCAGGACTCCAAAAGAAGTGCAGGAAATATTGGATTGAGTCTAGAAAAGGAATAGGCTGGCTCAGGATTTATTAGCTATGCAAACAGACTGCCATGCGCATTGGAGCCACATATGGCTCTTCCCTTATTGAGATTATTTTACATTTTGCTAGTCCATTACACCATCATATGTAAATTATTAAGGATCACTGGAATCTAGTTCTGTAGACGGAGTTCAGTATCACCCATTAAGATGTTTTATTTTAATTTTTTTCAAAGAAACATTTTCTTAATATTTTGTAATTTTCTCTTTTGTTTGATATAAAAAAATCTATTCTACTTACAATATTTTCTTAAGTTTCCATACTTCATTTCTGCAATCTCCTTCAATACTTCTGTTGGACTAACCTCAGATGAAAGTCGGTTCAATGTTCTTTAATTCTCAAAAGCACAAAATAGTAGCAAGGGAGAGAAAAAAAATCACTTCAGTTCCCTGACCATCTCCAATGGCCACTCAGGTCAGCCAAAAGAATTGGTATTGCCTTACTAAGAGCTGTTTATTATTCTCTAATTTTCCTTACAATAGTTGCCTAAAGAGATATGTGCTATAATTGGTATATGATGTCATGGGGATTAGCTGGTTCTATAGTGGCCATTCAATTTAACATGCACAGCATATTACAATTAGGTTTTCCATACTGATAGGAAGAGAAATGTCTTGCTGTGATATGGAAGCTCAACACAGCACAGCATGGGGGGGAAGCTACACTTTATATTTCATGATTAATATGGAGAAATGCCACATAGTGGCAAGATATTTAAATTGGTGCTGATAAATCTCTGGCATTTGAATTAGAGGAATTCCTCAACCAAGATGGATAGAAATATGACTGCTGTGTATCATTGTTATATTATTATCAAAATAATTTATTTTTATTTTGCCTAACTGGAATATATTTCTTATTCAAAAGCATGTAGGCTTGCCAATACTTATATAGCCCAATCTGCCATCCAAACCATTGCAGTCTTGCCTTTTTAATCAGCAGAAGACATTTTCCCACTCCCAAGTAAATAGTTATCATATCATTGTAATATTGATTCTTTGGAACTAAGAACAACACAAGTATTTACTCACAATACTTTTTTTGTTGCTGCTCTATAGACAGGAATCTTGGCAGACTGAAATACAATCTGCATAATGATTAAATATACCCTATGAAAAGTTATGGAGGTTCCACTCTGGCCCTCTTCCTGCATAGCAAAGATTCCAGAATGATTTGCTCCTTGGGAAAGATCCCCTTCCCTCCTGCAAGCCTGCACCACATTCTACCACAACATCTCACTTATAGGAGAGAAGGGAAATGAAGAAATGTGCATTGTGATGTCATAATGTAAATGCCACATTTTATTTGTGTCAGATATTGAACCTTAAGCGCTGTACACAATTGCCACCTAGAGTTGCCATGTGTGAAATAGGTGGCTATATAAATCTGTTAAATAAATAAATGAAATATTTGCAACATTTATGTGATGACACCATTATGCACCTATCATCATTTTGGCATCATCAGAGTTTGTTGCACATAGAGGTGAACTCATTCCTCTATTTTCTCTTAATTTAGATGCAATTTTAGATCTATGGGAAGTTATCCTGGGAGCAAATAAGGAATTCCTCATCAATTTTCTAATCACAAAGAACTACAGATCTTTTGCCATCAGGTTAAAATAAGGGCTTCTATCCCCATTTGAGGAAGCAATTCTCCATGCAAGGGTATTTCACATTTGAAAATAGTGTCTTAGGCTACATATAAAATTTCAGTGAATGCAAATTGTCTTCCTAATATCCAGTAAAGTAAATTTTCACAATTATGGATAATACAATTTATGAATTTACTCATGATCACTTCTGCAATGCATGTTTATGGGTAAAGTGAGAGTTTCAACTTGCTTTAGAGATTATGACTACATAAACTAATTCTTTTATAAAACATGGTCGTGTGCCCTTCTCATTTGGCAATACATTTGCTATTTTCCCATCATATTGACCTGATTTGGTTCATAAATTGACTCTGCAAACCTACAAAATTCCTTCTGAATTCTTATCATTGCCAATCAGCAATCCATTAATTAGACAGGGATGATAGGATTGATAGCTCAATACAGCGGGAGGGATTAGTTTGCAAAATTCAATTTGGTTCAATATGTCTCCATATTATTTACTGATAATTGCAATTACAGTATGCTTTTGAGTAGATGGTAAATACATGTGTGGGACTATATTCAGTTCTGGAAGTTGGAGACTGATAATTCTGTTGACTGCTCTTTACTCACATACTAGCTGCTTCCTTCTACCTGTCTGTCATTACAATCAGTAGTGGGACCAAGCAGCCTAATTCCACTGCACAAGCTCTGCTATCAGCTTTGCATTTTCATCTGTATATATTTTGTAAAATAACAATCAGATATAACAATAAATGCACACGTAATGGCTATGCACAAACACCATAGCCTCTGCTATTGTTTGCTTTGCTATATTCTTTTCACAATGAGTTTTTGAGATATATGTCCTTCAAAGGGAATATATACTGTACTCTTCCCTATTTTCTCTTTCGTATCTCTTCTGCCTTGGTTCATCTCCATGTTTCACTATAAGGTCGTGAGATTTTCTAACAAAAATTCCACCTAAAACCTGCTTTTAAAAGTATAGCACAATGCATTATAATCAGTTTTACAGATTCTATCTAAACTTGTTTTAAAAACCATTTGGTTGTATTTATAGTTCTCTTTGCCCTTCGGCAGGGAGTACGTAACTGTTTTAATATTAGATTCTGATTCTTTTGACAAGTGAAACTTCTGGTTCCCCAAATTAGAAGCTAATAGGTTCTAACTATATTTTTTATTGGAATACTGCTATCACAACCATAATTAGAACGTATCTAATATATGATGAAACACAGATTCATTTTGTACTTTTAGACATTATCAGTTCAGGTATAATCAATCTCACAATTTTTCTGCAGAAAGAGTAAATATTTAGTTTCAAAACATCTCAATGCAGCATCTACATTTTTCTAGGTAAACATCCTATGTCAACTTATGAAAATATACATATGATCTCTATAACAAACATGTGGAAAGTATGCAACCACAACTTCTTTTTTCCTTTTTGCCAGGGCTCATTAAAAGATGTGAAATTTTATTTCATATTACAATTCAATATTTCATTATTTTACTTCCTATGCATTAAATCCCAAATGCATAAATCATGCAGATGCTTAAGTTTCATGATTCTTTTCCTCTAATAAACTATGATCTATTTTATTTCCTTTAAAAGTACATTTACAGTACATTTTTGTGAAATATGTTGGTAGTGTTGGGTTTTATCTAATCAAATTGCTAAAACTTACTATGTTCTGTTGCCTTTTGAAGTACCTCTAAACAATTTCTGAATTTGAATGTTTTTTTTTAAATTTATACTCTGACAATCCTCTAGAAACTCAGGACAGAATACATGATATGATTAAATTTCTCATGCTGCAAATACATTTTACTTTTACAGCACTATGAAGTAGATTAGACGGACTCAAGGTAAGATATCCAAGCAGCTTCATGGCAATCTGAAGAATTCTCTAATAAGTATCCAAAAACAAATAAGATGCAAGTTCTTGGTAGTATAATATCAAAATCAAAGAATGCAAAAACGAAATAGCTATGCTGTCACAAGCTGGTAAAATTTCTGTTGATCTAAGAATTAACAAGTCACTTCTATTTTCAAAACTACAACACATAAATCTGTACTCTGGAGTTATTCGACTGCAATCCTAGGGATCTAGGAGAAGATAGACTATTTCTATTTTCCTTTTCAGAACTGGAAAATAAGTGCCAGTCTAGACTCTAGAAGGAAAAAAATCAACTTTTCCAGCTAAATTTTATATAAATTATATAGGATGCACTCTGCAACTGCTGAAGTGAACTACAGCTCACAAAAGTTTATGCCTTTTAATAAAATATATTAGTTGGAAAAAATGCTTACTAGATTCCAGTTTTTTTTAAACCTGTTCTGAATTCTCAACCTTGAAAAGTCAAAGAGTTGCACAAAATTCACAAAAGAGTTGAATTTAGGTGGGGAACATGGAGACCCAGGAGTCCAAAGCCACTCACTCAATGTAAGTAATTTGCAAGAAAATAGCAGCCAATCTTGGAGGATTTCTTTCTAAATTAAGGCAATGGCATATTACCTCCAGATTACCAATCTTCCAAGCAGTTTTTCCAAGGATTGATTTCTCTCCCCCCCCCCTCAATTGTAATATATCATCAGTACTTAATATTGGACAATATTTATTTTACTTAAAAGCATTTGTATCCCTGCACCATTGAACCTTGGTAACTCTATAAAATTACTATATATCTACATACTATAAACAGTATCAAGGCTATTTTACCATTCTCGCTATTTATTTGTATCTCACTATTGTTTTTATAAATAACTCGAGTTGGCGAAAATATCCAACATACTTTCCAATCCACATATCCAAGGATCATCAAATTAGAATTAAATTAACTAGATTGGTATGGTTGTTACTAATTAAATCCTCGATTCTCTCCTCGTTCCTCCTAATCCACCCAAAGCACTATGGTTTTTATCAGCATTGCCCTTTCTCTCGCGCAAGGAAACTCGGGGGTTTGTCTGCGTAGTCGGCAGAGAAAAACATGACAGAAGGCCATTGCGAAAATGCCAGAAACATCCTGATTTTTTAACGGTCGAGCTAGAGTCGGAGTCGGAAAGCTTACATTTTTCCGGCTTCGACAGGAATAAAAGATAATATATTTGGACAGCCCATTTATACTGGAGAGGAAAGCCTTTCGCCGAAAATTTGAAACAGGGATATAATTGAATAAGCGAAACAAATTAACGCCCCTTTCCAGGCTTTGGGACAGGATTTTTTAAAGGCTTAAAACACGGCAACCGGAAAGCTTTCTGGTTTACAGGTAAAACACAACATTTCTAGTACGTATTGCTGAGTTATTTCATTTTTTTTAAATCTTGTGGGTTAAACGGTCGAAGGAATGCAATATTTTCCTTAGGCGCCGTCAATGTTGCTCAGCAACCAGACACAAAGTATGTACTGTAAGTAACGCCTCCTCCTCCTCCTCCTCCTCCTCAACCGCAAGGAAACCAAAGTAACGCGGAACGACAGCGCTGAACTTTTCGGCCTGCACAGGACTCCGCCCCCTTGCACATTATTAGCCTAAACAAAATTACACTCCCTTTCGCGCTTTAAATTCTGCGCTTGCGCTTTAACGCCGGCGACTTTGTTTATTTTCCTTCTCACTTGCGCCGTACCGTCCCCGGAGTCTGTCCGCTAACCACGCATGCGCTGTAACGCCTCGCTGCGAAGCCAACGCCTGTCACATGCGCAGTACAGCGAAGCTTCATTTTTCGCGCGTGCGTACAGGCGCGTCCCTGCGCCTCTGACCCTGTTAAGCATGCGCAGTTAGTAGCCTGCGAACCCCTCACGCCTGCGCTGTAAGGTTTTCCCGTCAGTTCTGCCCCCACCCTTCCAACAGTCCGTTCGTTCTCTTGAAGCCAGTGTTGTGCGTGAGTGCTTCGTTCGCCATCCGTGTCTCTGGCTGGCGCGCGGAAGGAAGAGAGGTGGAGCTGCACGTGCTCAGCAACCGCGGCCCCGGTTGGAAATCGAGGTTGCGGAGCGGTTGGTTCCGGCTTAGACCAGTTGGGGCTGGTTTTCTCCGCGCAAGCGCAGCCTACCCTGGTTAGAGTGCAGGGAAGGGCGATGGCGGCGGACGGGAGCCCCGGAGTGGACCTGGCTGGGATGGTGGCCGAGACGCGGGGGGAACCTCCGGGCACCTCCCTTCCTACTTCTACGACCGTTTCCTCGCCCCGAAGTGAATCGCCCCCGACAAGACCGGACCCCTCGGGCCCAGAAGCGGTTCCCGAGAGTGGCTCCGGGGCTGTGGGCAATGCGGGAGCCCGGCGGTTCCTCTGCGGCGTTGTGGAAGGTAATGGCAGAGAGGTCGGACCCGGGAGGGACCCGGGGCTGGTCACCAGAAAGGGCGCTGAAAAAGAGGAGCCGCCATTCGAACAAAGCGTTGCTTCCCCCGCCTTCCTTACTCTTCACCTCTTTGTGTAGCAGCGCCTGACTCCGCCCTAGCAGTAAAAACTGGCGGCGGCGGGGGAGGTTTTAACTTGGCTCCTTTCTCTCCCCCGCCCCACAGTTTCAATTGATTGCTTTCTGTGAACTTGGCCGAAGCCCGATGATTGACATGCCATCGGGCGTGAAATGAAGCCTTTAAAAGAAGAGTCACAGATTGAATTGCTTGCGAAGCGCTTTTTGTGTACAAGCTGGGGTTTCGTTTTTTGTTTTGTTTTTTCTTTTAGAAAAAAGGTTACAGCAATATAGATCAGTTATGTTAGTGATCATATTAAACTTCTAGGTTAGTTTCCAAAGTTAATGTTGGGTGCATGGATGAAAACGCAAAATAATATAGAGGTAGGTGCGTCCTCTGAAGATTATTTGAGCTGCAAACTTTCTGGGAATATTTAGCAGATTGTTCCCACTAGGCTATAGTGTTAACTACATCTAATAAACATGGTTGATGCAGGTAGATTTGTGCTCTCCCATGATGGCCTATGAGACCTGATATAAAATCTTAGATAATAACTGCTCATTCTCTCAGACTTTTTCTTAAGCAAAAGTGATGAATAATCTTCTTTGTGTTTGTTTTAACCAATTGCTAAAAATACTAAGATTTTCTTATTTTAATTCTAATATGTATGTTGTATTGATATTTTGTTATCTTTGGTATTTGTTTTTTCTGTACATTGAAAGCAATGACTATTTTTAAAATGATAATCTCAAGGTGCTTTCATTGGATATGTGAAATACATAATTGGTATTTTAATATTAAAGGTCCATGTGATATAATTACTAGAATTACTCTTGCTTACAAAAATAGACTACTGCAGATTTAGGAAATATTTTTGGGTAGATACTGTACTATTTTCTATTCTAGAGTGAGTCTAAAACATTTAGCTAAGGATATCATTCAAATCTTGGATTGGTTTTCTTTCTACCCACATAGTAACCATATTGGTTGCAGTTACAGTTTGTTTTATTGGTTTGCGCTATAGCAGAATATTTATATCAAAACAGAGAAAAGCAGTGCTATATAAAGATGAAAAATAAGCTTGTGTTCAATTATTGTAATATGGTTAATATGGAGGAAGATGCATCTAGGTTAATAATAGCTTTGTGCAATATTCAGGAATAATAGAATTTGGATGATTAGCAGATATTTCCAGATGTGCAGTTAATATTACACCAATCCCAGTATATTTCAAACCATATTGAAAATACTATTAACAATTGAAACTTTAATATAGTATGTGTTTATTCAATTGCAAATGTGCTAAAGCATAGGTAAACTGGAATACAATGCATAGATTTAATCCCTCCCCCTGCTTTTTTTTTAGAATAAGAAACTTTTGATAAAAATGACAGATATATGGTTTTGACAACCTGAAAGAAACATAACAGCCTCCCATGCTAGCAATTGTTGAAATGTTTGTGCTTATAACTATAGGAACTTAAAAGATTTCAATCTATTTTAATATAATCTTTCTGTAATACAAGTAGCATTTATTCTGAATTATGCTAGGATTTTATGAACAGAATGAAGAAAAAATACAGAATAGATTTACAATGGCCATTAAAAAAAGATGGTAAATAATAAAAACACATTTTTTTTGTTGGTGAAGTGATGTATATATAAATAGATGCTCCTCCCAGTTTTGGGAGATGGAGTTGTCTCTTTAGCTATTTGGATTGAGCACCTTATGGTGATTGTGATCCTATTTTGAATATTCACATTTTTGAGATTAGTAGTTAAAAAGAGACTTGTTGAAGTAAACTGTCTAATGGATCCAGTCAGGACAAAATACATACCCGGAGAAGCATAATCTGTGGTTTTGGAATCATGGAGAAGATACTCTTCCACTTTTACCTTAGAGCAGTGTTTTTCAACCACTGTGCCGTGGCACACTAGTGTGCCGTGACATAGTGTAAGGTGTGCCGTGGGAGAATTACTTTATATATAGTCAATATAGGCACAGAGTTAAATTTTTTTAACATTTTCTAATGGTGGTGTGCCTCGTGATTTTTTTCATGAAAAAAGTGTGCCTTTGCACAAAAAAGGTTGAAAAACACTGCCTTAGAGGACCCTGACAATGCTAGAGGCTTCCATTTTTAATGGATGTTTGCTGGACAACTTAGTATCAAAACAAGATCAGAACAAGATCTGAGAGTTACATCAAGACTTGTAACAATGTTAACATTTTGATTCATTCTTTCTAGCCTAGTAGCCACATGGAGGTCTGTGGTAGAAGATGTGGCTATGGTAACTAATGCCAATGTCATTAGAACAGGTTTTCAGATAGACATTGTTTCAAAACCTTATTAATTTTTATTCATTGGGACAAATCCTAGTGAATAATTTTTATACAGGAAAGGTTGGAGGATGTTCTTATGTAATCATAATAATTTATATAGATTAATTCTCCAGTGCCTTTTAAATCATTAAACCTTACTATTAGTGTATTCCTGAAGTGTATGTGCAATTTTGCAATAATGTTGGCTCTGAGGCTACTGTTGGAAGATCAGGTGGCAGCTGTATATTCCTTAATATACCTTAAGTGTTTATTTTTGTTATATAGGGCTTCCCTGAAGTGTTTAAAAAGTACTGTACAGGTAATACAAAATATGGCAGTTATATTGTTGACTGATATGTGTTTTACAGGATGTGTAATAACAGTTTTGAATTAGCCTTAATCAAGGTTGCCTTTGAGCTCAATTCATTTATAGAGCTCTAAACTGCTTAGGGCAAAACTTAACTGAATGACCTTTTTAAATGAATCTTCCCATAATTTCTTGAGTGTTATTGTTTATTTTATTTTTTTTAAATGATAAGCATCTTCAATTTGCCTTTATCTGCCTAAGATAAAATTACTGTATTTTTTGGAGTATAAGACCCATCAGAGTATAATACACACCAAGGTTTTAAAGAGGCAAATTTTAAAAAAAATGTAGGTAGGTAGATAGAGAGGGAGAGAAAGAGAGAGAAATACAGTAGGTAGGTAGGGAGAGAGAGAGAGTAGGTAGGTAGATGTTTCCAGGTGTATTTATCCATGTGCTGGAAAAGGAAATTGCTGACAACCTGCAGCACCTATGACTTGTTTCTGCTCGCACAGCACTTGATCAATGTAATTCTCATCAATCAGTTAAAGAGCTTTCCAAAAGGAAAAAAAAATCTTTTTGCACTCTGAAACTCAAAACGGCCTGTTTTTCACGAAAATGGGCCCCTTTTTTCAAATAAAAGGCATGAATAGCCTTGGGGGGGCGGGCTTGTTGGGTGCTCGGGGGGGGGGAATGAGCAAAAAATGGCCCATTTTTCATGAAAATGGGCCCGTTTTTTGTCAAAAAAAATTGCATGCATAGCCTTATGGAGGCTTATAGAGTGCTGCTGGGGTCTGGGGGGACGACGACAAAAAAGGCACATTTGTTTGCTCATTTCTGCCCTCCCCAGCCCCCAGAAGCTGTCTGAAAGCCTCCATAAGGGTATGCAGAGCCATTTTTGTGAAGGGGCAGGGCTTTGGGAGGCAAAAAAATGCTGTATTCAATGTATAAGACGCACCCAGATTTTCAGCCTCCTTTTTGAGGAAAAAAGGTGCCTCTTATACGCTGAAAAATACAGTAATCAAAAAAAGCTGGGTGACTATGGGCCAGTCACACATTCTCAGCCCAATTCATCTCATAGAGTTGTTGCGGGGAAAATAGGAGGAGCAAGGAGCATTATCTATGCTGCTTTGAGTTACTTATATGGTAATAAAGGGAGGATAAAAATCTAATAAATAAAATAACTAAAAACTGACAATTCGGCAATCTAATAAAACACCCAAATACAGATGAATCATTTACCTTTTTTCAAAAAATAAAATGATAGAATCTTTTAGATTCTAGTTTAATACATTACTAAAACAGGGTGCTATTGCTACAGAAAATATTTATCTCACCCATCTTAAGTACTTTATAGTATGGGTTTGTGAGAAGGAATACTCTCATGAATCTTAAACTATTGGTAAGTAATATGGATGAAGCAGTGTTTCAAATAACAGTTCAAAAAAACTTCAGTAATAATTACACTTTTGAAAAATAATTCACATGACACAGTAAAAAAAACAATTATGTGGCCCTGATCAAATTAAGAGAAGTTTTGCGGTCATACAGCATATTAAAATGTTCTTGCCAGATATGCTTGGGTAACTGAGGTTAAGATCAAACATCTTCAAATAAAGTACTTGTTTAGCATAGAGTTATAAGAAGGGCAAATAATTTTTGGCTGCTAGTATAATCTAAACCATTTTAAGTAGCATTTAATCCAGGAAAATTCCTAAATTCCAGTGTTGTTCTTCAAAGTAGTACACTCCCATCTGCTGTTACATCTGTTTATATAAAATATGTTTCAACTATTTCTCACAGGTGCAGAAATTAGTTAGGCAAAGCAAGATTATAAATTCTATTTCATATGAATATTATGAAAACAAGCATTTGCTCAAAGCTTTCTGTTGTGGAGGTTGATTATTTCAAAATCATTGTAATACTTAAATTTATACCTTCAATATTTCTTACAGGTTTTTATGGAAGACCTTGGGTTATGGAACAGAGAAAGGAGCTTTTTAGAAGGTATATGACATCGTGCTTGTTCTGCAGTTTTATGCTATGTAATTATTTTGTTGTCCAAAAATGCAATTAAATCATAGATTTAGAGAATCAAATAATAAACAAAATTCTGTAATTCTTGTCTTTGCTAATTTGTAAAAGATTTATAAATGGATGTCACTTTATGATTAATAAATCCATTACTTATGGTTTAAAAGCATAAAACTGCTTTTACTTTTTCTTCCCTTAATTTTTTTTTTTAAAGCAGGTTCAAGCAAATAAAGTTCAAGCAATAGTGTACCTTATGCTTCAAAATTGTATTTCACATTCCAATGGATTACATTGGTTTCAAGTGGTATGGAGAAATTGGGGCAATGCTGTTGATGTTAGGGACATAGAGCCGAGGTGGCGCAGTGGTTAGAGTGCAGTACTGCAGGCCACTTCAGCTGACTGCTATCTGCAGTTCAGCGGTTCTAATCTCACCGGCTCAAGGTTGACTCAGCCTTCCATCCTTCCGAGGTGGGTAAAATGAGGACCCAGACTGTGGGGGCAATATGGTGACTCTGTAAACCGCTTAAAGGATGTCCCATCCTTCACTAATGTGATACATATTTTTTCCGTGACCCGTCAAAAGCGCGGACGGCAAAAGCGCGATCGACAAAATCGCGCCTTTGACGTCATCACAGCGCGACGAAAAAGATCGAAAAATTCAAATAAAAATTAATAAAAATTAAATTAAAGCAAGCCGATTCACATAAAGGTAAGGGTTAGGGTTAGGTTAAGGGTTAGGGTTAGCTTTAGAGCGTTAGCGTTAGCGTTAGGATAAGGGTTAGCGTTACGTTTTTCGTTACTTTAACGGTTAGGTTTAGGGTTAGGTTTAGGGTTAGGTTAAGAGTTAGGTTTAGGGTTAGGTTTAGGGTTAGGTTTGGGGGGGTTAGGGGAAGGTTTTAGCTTTATTTTTACATTTTTTCGATCTTTTTCGTTGCGCTGTGATGACATCACAGCGCGCTTTTGTCGAGCGCGATTTTGTCCTACGCGCTTTTGTGGTGGAACCATTTTTTCATTGCCTCCAACCACAATAAATACCCTTCTTGGGAGTATTCTGCTGAAATAAAATTTAATTCAACTACGATTCTTATTTTTGGCAACTCAAGACTTTACCATAATAAGCTTAATCAAGATAAGATCAGATCATAATGCTAAATTGGTAATAATGCAAATCATTAGTATGCTAAATTGGTTATAGAAATGCCTGTTAGGAACAGAGTTCTCTCTTTGCAATATTAAGTATGTGGGTTGGTAATGCTGCCAGATTGGAATGACTCAATAATATGAAATACGAATAATATCAGTAATCTGAAGTGATATCTATTGTCCGGAATGATTTATTCAGCTCCAATTTATAAACTGTCTACATATTCTTGACTGCTATTAATCACATTGTTCTAGCTTTTAAATAAGTCACTGTAATATTCAGTGAGGGTTCCTTTACTGAAATTTTCATCCTATTTCAAAGAGCTGGTTGTTGGTTTTTAAAGTTATGAATAGTCTGGGACATTATATCAAGCAATCTACTGGAACTTTCTGATTTTTTCTTAGTATTTTTAGTATCTTAGTATTCTATATTACATTTTGTTGATATAGGGTTTTTTTTCTGTTGCATCTATGATACTATGAAATCTGTTTCCACAATGTTTATTCAGCTCCTGGCCTTGAAACAATTTGGGAAACAATTATTTTTTTCCTTTGACAAATAGTAATGATTTGACCTTTCTATGCCGTGACCTGAAGAGGGCTGTGCACAGGAAATGCACTCATAATCTGACAGATTTGGAGAATTTGTGCAAGGAAGAGTAGACAAAGATTCCTAAGGCAAGATAGGTTCCTACCCCCAAAAACTGAAGGCTGTCATAAAATAAAAAGGTGCTTCAATGAAGTATTACCGTATTTTTCACACTATAAAACACCCCGGGCCATAAGAAGCACATTAGCTTTAGAGGAGGAAAACAAGAAAAAAAAGCTGCCTCTGCCTCCCAGCATCCATCCGGAATTCATCTGGCTAGCAAACACTTTGCAGCAAACAGCCTGCCTCCTCCGTGTACGCTGCCTCTATTGGGGAACGCTGGAGCCTTCACTGCTGAGGAGCTGATTGGCGGTTGGATCAGCCTCCCGGTATATTGTTGATCAGTTGTTCCAGGCAGCGGGGATCATCGGCGGCGATGATCCAACCGCCAATCAGCTGCTTGGTAGCAAAAACTCCAGTGTTCCCTGGTGGTGGCAAATAGCAGCAGTGGTGACAGGCAGTGGCAACAAATACAGCTGCTGCACCAACCTCCCTCCCCTTGGCACAATATTCACTATATTAGATGCACAGACATTTCCACTCACTTTTTTTGGAGGGGGGGGAGTGCGTCATAGTGCAAAAAATATGGTAGTTGGATGCAACACATTGTAAGATTTTTATTTTTTCCTCTAAAAGATTTCAGTTTGATTTTCAATTGAATTGTTTGATTTATATGTTTTATTAAAGGTGGAAAAAATTCTGAAGTAATTTATCGATGTAATTTTTTTTAATCTCAAAAATCTGGTATTAACAAGGGTGTGTTTACTTTTATATCCATTGTATAGTATTGTATAAATAGTATTACAACTGGTAATTACAACATAGTTGAAGAGCAGTTCCATTCTCATCTTTATACTTTTTATAAAATCTTTTAACCTTATAGACTTCAGAAATGGGGACTAAATACTTACCTATATGCTCCAAAAGATGACTACAAGCACCGTATGTTTTGGCGAGAAATGTATTCCGTAGAGGAAGCTGGTAATTAACCTCTTTGTATTTTTAAAAGTTATTCAGTAAGAAGTGATAATGAAAGAACAGTGTTATCTTAGCATAAATGAACATTATTTATAGGTAGTCCTCAACATTCAATAACAATTTTCACTGGGATTATCAATACTGAACAATGGGATCGCAAAATGTGATGTCATGTAACTGTGCAGCTTAAGGATGGCAATTCTGGCAGTCCCAGTTGCCATGTTAAATGAAAAGTATGCATGTTTTCAAATGGCCTCATGTGACCACAATTTCCAATTTCCTGCATGCTGTTTTAAGCTAACCCTGCTTGTGGGAAAGCAGCAGGGAATGTTAAAAATGCAGTTGCATGACTGCTAGGATGCTAGCTGCAATGGCTGAAACATCAAGGATCAGTTGTAAGTACCACTTCAGCATCAGCATAACTTTGGTCACTGAAGAATTGATTGTAAGCTGAGACTTACCTGTATTTCATTATTCATTCTCCCATCCCTTTGTTCAGTTCTCATTCTGGCACTTGTCAGGCTTACAGGGTTTTTTGTATTATATATCAACAGATGTGTTGCTATAATACCAGGAAAGAAAAACCATATGTAACCATGTCAACTTTGTAATGTCTTTCAAATGGAAAAAGGCGAAGAGCACAATGCTGTGGAGCCTGTGCTTCTAGCTGACATCTTTTCTGGCTCTGAAAGCCCAAAGCCGATGTAACATTAATATAACACATCTTCCTAATGTGTTTCCAAAATACGCATGCTATAATCCGTGCCTAATTTGAATATAAATTTATGTGTGTCTGCAATCAACCAAAACTACACAAATGTACTCTGACATATTCTGTCATACAAACATATAGCTGGGCATCTCGGCGTACAACTTACCAAAAGAACCGATCAGGGAAAAATAAAGGTTTACAGATAGTATTTGTTTAGTAATCATAGTTGGGACCCACAGCTCTGTCTTTAAGTGAAACAGTTAAGTAGGAAATCATGTGACCGTTTCCTACAGTATTTCCCCTCTCTAGAATGTTTCCCCCAGCTCACAGCTGCTATCTGTAACTGACAAGACTATAGTAATCAGTTTTCACGCTTTTGTTTGCCTCTTAACAATTTTACTTCAGCTTCTTATTTCTCTACATTTCTGCCCTTTGGAATGATCACCCTTGTAATCTTTACTGTGCCTGACCCATAAACACCACCACCCCGCCCCAAGCAGAGAGATTGGAGAGGAAGAGATTACAATAGAATAAGCCGGTACACAAAGGGAAATACATTGGGCTGTATATGTAGTGGGCTTATGGCTCTAAGTGTGCTCAGGGCTATTGGGACCATTGCGTTCATTTTGATGTGTGTTCCCCAATGTGTGCCTGCTTATTGCAATCCCTTCCTCTCCAATCTATCTGCTGTTTTAAAAGGGGGGGGGGGAGGTTCATGTACAGGACAGAACATACTGACAAGTGGCAGTCACATGAGTAAAAGTGCTGCAAAGATTATAAATGCAGGTATTGGTCATAAAGTTACTTTTTTAGCATCAGAATAACTGTGAAAGGTTGCTGCATGAGGCAGTCTGTTAATACACTACCTGGGTTAAATGGCTGCAAACACTCCACCATTCCATTAATACAGTGATGGCAAACCTTTTGGGCTTGCATGTCAAAACTTAAGAAAATCTCTCACTTCACTTTGCTGGTGTGTCATTCCATCCCCCAAACAAAAGAGAAGCAATTCTACCCATGTGTTAGAACACCAAGATCTGCTCTGCACCTCTTGTTTTCAGGTGATGTTCTCGTTCTGTTGACAGTCTCTTATGGCCTACTCATGGCAGCTTCAGGTTGCATGGGGCCTTTGTTCTTGAAGCAGCTGTGGAGAATGGTTTCCTGTGGCCTTTGCAACCTCCAAAAATAGTGGAAAAGCATGCCCTGTTCTCCCTGTTTGATTTTTCAGAGGCACCAGAGTTCACACAAAAGCACGTTCACCCATTCTTATGCAATCTCTGCAGCCTCCAAAAATATTGTGAGCATGAGATGTGCTTTCAAAAATAGTTGTTGTCAGGTGTTCGTAAACACTGGTGTGCCACCCAAAATATTGTGATGTGTGTCCTTGACATGCGTGTCATAGATTCACTATCAGTGTACTAGTACAATATATTGAGAAAGTGAAAAAAGACAGTAGCAAAATCAGTTGACTTCAAATTAGCTAATTAAGCAATCACAGTCTAATGGAATATAGAAAAATCAAGATACTGAAACTCATTGACATACCAGTTCAATTATTAAATTTACCAACAGATCAAAGGGACCTGAATGAGACCCCTCCTTTTAAGATGTTAATACAACCAACCTATAGCATAATCAAAAAAGAACAGATAGAAAACCAAATAACCTAAACAACCACACATTTGATGGAATCATTTTAGTACAAGAAGCAAATACCAAACTATTTTTTGGATATTGCAATCTTACACGGAAAATGACCCAAATACAACAAGACCAGCATACCTATACCCGTGAAAATCTACGAAAACATTATATTATATGTGTTTGTGTGTGTGTGTGTGCGCACCCAAAGTCCAAGAAAAGTTACCCATATAAACCAAATGTAATAGTTAAATTCACCTGCACATTAAAAAAAAACTTGCATCAAAATCATATGAGCCACGGTGGTGCAGTGGTTAGAGTGCAGTACTGCAGGTTACTTCTGGCTGACTGCAATTTGGCAGTTTAAATCTCACCAGGTTCAAGGTTGACTCAGCATTCCATCCTTCCGAGGTCGGTAAAATGAAGACCCTAATTGTTGGGACCAATAAACTTACTGTAAACAGGTTAGGGAGGGCTGTAAAACGCTATATAAGACTAAATGCTACTGCTAAATGGGTTATAATATATTGCAATACAAAATAACTACAACATAGAATTACTTACTTGCCAAACTTCCTTCAACGCAACTGATACCCACGCAACTTCATCAGAAAGTTGTTTACCTAATTGAATGTAACCCAGAAATCATAATTCATCAAAAGGATCGTCCTCCCTTACATCAAAGGTGTTTCAGTATTACAATAGGCTTCTCCAGCCATTTGTAATAACTAGCTTAATATTCTTTGCAAACCCCAATATATTTCTTAATCACTTTTAAAATATATAAAAATAAAACCAGTTATCTACAATTCATAGTAATATATTCAACATGACGTATATAGTATATTTAAATGCACTATATGCTATGTATATATATATTATCACAATATATTTAATTTGATGAAATAAATTAACATGGTCAATTATTGTTAAAATAATTGGTTTGTATTTCTAGAACAGCTCATGACTCTGATTGCAGCAGCTCAAGAATATGAGATAGAATTTATTTATGCCATTTCTCCTGGTCTTGATATTACTTTCTCAAACCCTAAAGAAGTATCTACATTGAAACGCAAGCTAGATCAGGTATTGACCATTTGTGCATATTATGTTGTTTAAAATGTTAATGATATCATAATTAAAGTGTAATTATAACTATTCATAGGAAGCATTGTTTGAAATACTGGGCACTATTTTGCTAACTTGCAATATGGATTATTGGTTGCAGCTTAGGCCTATTGTTGCAGCAATGGAAATTTGACATGAATGAAATAATCAGAACAATTGTAGTTATTTTTATAGCGAACAGGCTTGAAATTTATTGTATATACTTATTAAATACTATCAAGCAATATTCTGTTTTTCTTTTCTTCCTTTATTCTTCCTGTGTAAACCTATGTGCAATTGAAATAGGGGGGGGGAGTCTTGGCTAGGGAGTGAGGTTATTTTTAACCTAAACTATAGAGGTAAAAATAAAATAAATTACCATTGGAATAGGTTTGCTAATTCTTAATTTCAGTGCTCAGAATTTTGTCTTTCTTTTAGGTTTCTCAGTTTGGTTGCAAATGTTTTGCATTATTGTTTGATGACATTGATCACAATATGTGTGCAGCAGATAAAGAAGTGTTCAGCTCCTTTGCCCATGCTCAGATTTCAATCACCAATGAAATCTATCAGTATCTAGGAGAACCAGAAACATTCCTCTTCTGCCCCACAGGTAAGCTGCTAAGTCAAATTCTGAATCATAGGAAAGGCAACTCCCTTTTAGGATGGTGCATCAAGTAGAGGTCCACCTGAACTCTCTGACCAGTTTGCACGATCCCTTGCTGATAGTTATTCAGGTGGGCAATCTCTTGATTCTTCATGGACAGATTCTGTGGTGATGAAGCACCTTGACATGTTACTTGGAAGTCATGTTAGCCTACGGACTCACAGAAAGTGAAGATGGTGCTCTCTGATACATACTCAACCACTTGTTGCTTGGATTCCCTTCCTGATTCCTTGAGGGGTCATGTACATAGATTATTTATAGCTCATTTCAGAGCAATGTTATCTGCAACCAATGCTTGGTTGATTGTTATTGTGCATCTCTGAGAATCTTGTAATTGCAGTTTGTAGAAATATGATACATGATATATAAATAAATAAAAATAGAATAGCCAATTATTCTGTTGTATTTAATCATTTTATCTTTTTTTGTAGACATTTATGTTGTTGCTAGATGACTACTTTATAATATCACAGCCTTTGTCTCTACATCTTTGATTAATATTAGAAACATACACTGTTGTGAGATTGACATCTCCCCCAACATTGAATCCCCAAATTGGGGGGGTGGGATCTTTTCTCTATTCACTCCAGTAACTATATTCATCAACTGATCTTTTGGAAGACATTGAAAACAATGTTTACAAAGAGCAGATAATCTTTAATGCTATCAAAGTTGTTACTCTGGAAGGGCTTTTATTATAATTTATATGAAAGGCTAGTTATCCACGAAGGATGGAGCAGAAAACAGGCATATTAAGACTCCTACATCTTGGAAAGTAGCCTGTCTTGACTCAGCTTTGCATTCTGATAAAAAGGAGAGGCCTTCTTTCTTCTCACCTTCATTTCAGTCAACAGGCAATAGGAAATAAAAAGGAGCAGAAGATGAAGCAGCTTTCTCAGTCTCTAAAGTAGATGGTAATACTGTTTGTTTTCTCTCTTTACTCTCTCCCCTTCTAGCCTGGATGGCTCCTCTTCCTTATCTTTTTGCTGTACTGAGTTGGTGTTCGTTTTCTGCTAGAGATCCTATATGAAATCACAATATCTATTTCTATAGTAGAAGAGGCACAAGGAGAGCTTCTTCAGTTGTGACATGATAGAAAGGATCCAGCCAATAGGTCATAGAGTTGCCTTTAGCCATCCTTTGGAAGTTCTACAAAGCTGTAGACTGATATGAGGCATAGCTGCAGTGGTATGTTGGTTGAAGCCTGAACATCATTAATTCCAGTAGCCTATTCAATGTATACCATTGTCCCTTCTTAGGGAATAATAAGTGATTCCCCTGCCCCCGAAAGAGATCTAAGTCCACCCCTACCCCAACCCCTGAAATCCATTGGTGCTTATCTGGTGCCAATTTGCCTTGACAGTAGCATGGAATAAACTTGCAATGCTTTTGATCTCTGTACTGGCTTCTGATTTCTTGCACCTGACAATGTTTCAGAGTTTGGATCTTTTGATGCTCCTCTTTATTATCTACATGAAACCACTGGTTAAGGTCATTTGCCAGCACAGGGTATGCTCCCATCAGTATGTTGATGATACCCAGTTATACCTCTCAATTTCTAGCTGGGCAAGTGATGCTATTTCATTTCTGATACAATGGTGGAGAGTTTGGATAGGAACCAGCCAGCTCCAATTCAACCCTAGCAAGACAGTCTGGGGGGGCGCGGGGGGGGGCACACCAAGATCTGGTGATGTGTTATTTCTGACTTTTTCACTGCATAATTCATTGGATTTTAACAAATTTACAAAAAAATAGAGAAGATAAAGTAACTGGACATATATTTTTAATTTTTAAATTCCCTTTCAGCCTATAAAGTTACAGAGGTAAAACATCTTTCACTATGCTATACCATATTTATTACAGTTACAAAATTAATACAGCTGTTAATTATAAAATTGGGTATATGCTTTACATTGCTTGTTCTAGGAATAGTTTTTCACGTCTTCATATGTTTCTTAGAATTCAGAAAAAACTTGCAAGTTTGAAAGCTTAAAATATTTTTTTCTTGAAATATTTATTGTTTTCATGTTTCTGGAACAATTGACAAAACTATCAAGTTATAATTTAGATATTTATAAATTATCTAAATTTATATCTACTATGAAAAGATCCAAAAATGTGGAGTAAATGAACATGTTTCTTGTTTGCAAGGATCATTTTGTGCATGGAATATTTTGTATATCCTATTTTTAACACTGAAAGCTCACTTTACTTAAAAAATTCTGAGAATAAACTTCTAGAATCTCTAAAATAATAGCCAGAATGTCTATTCTGTTCTTGGAGTTGTTCTCAATTCATTCAAAATACAATATTGATGCTTATTTTTTTGTCTGTATATTATTTTTATTTGTTTATTTATTAAAGTTATATGCTGTTCATCTTGCAGTGTGATTATATTATAAATATTTAGGCAACTTTAGGTAATATTAAGATATATAGATACATAGTTTGTATATCTGATTTCCAATACTTACAGTAATTCTCTTGGCAGGATATCTATCAGTACCTGGAAGTACTCTGCCTGTTTTGGGCTTTCAACTTAAAAATGTTTTTTTCCCCTCTCTTCCAGAATATTGTGGCACTTTCTGTTATCCAAATGTTGCTCAGTCTCCTTACTTGCGAACTGTAGGAGAAAAACTGCTACTAGCAATTGATGTATTATGGACAGGTGAGCATCAGTATTCTGCTCTAATTTGAGCAAGATTACCAGCTCAATTTAACCTTTTAAAATGAAAGTTTAGTGTAATTTTAAAATGTTATTTAAATATTACTTTTGAATAAACCATGTCCACATTTTTTTAACCCACCTATTTCCATTTTAGGTCCCAAAGTGGTATCTAAAGACATTTCAGTGGAGTCTATTGAGGAGGTTTCAAAAATAATTCGCAGAGCTCCTGTTATCTGGGACAACATTCATGCTAATGATTACGATCAGAAAAGACTGTTTCTTGGGCCCTATAAAGGCCGATCAACAGAACTCATACCACGCTTAAAAGGGGTCCTGACTAATCCAAACTGTGAATTTGAAGCTAATTTTGTTGCAATTCACACTCTTGCAACTTGGTACAAATCCAACATGAATGGAGTGAGGAAAGATGTTGTGATGAGTGAGTTGATTGAATTGATAATGCACACTGTCTTGTGTAATAATGTTTATTTATGTATCTAATTTATATAGCTGCTCACTGAAATCAACTCTGGATGGCAAACAAAGATTTATAGGAAGATTTACATTCAAATAAAATGGGTTTCTTTAGGAAATATGATGCATTGTCTAACATGAAAATACATTGTTGATAGTTGGCAAGGAAAATTTTGCAATCTAGTTAATATTTAAAAAGGCTGTTAACTCTTTACCAACTATGGTAAAGAATGAAATGCAATGCTCAGAAATCGTCCAGATAATGCTTAATTAAACATGTAACATGACCTGGGTTTACTGGCTTAAAATTATAGCTGACATTTGGCATATGGTGGCTCCCCAGAGCTGATATTAATGAAGCTTCCGAGCATGTTGAAAAAGAAGAATAATGAAAGGGGAAAATAAACAAAAGAAATTAATAAATGTTATTAGTGAACATGATTACAGTTTAGACACCGGTTTCTTATTAGATCAATCATTTGACAAAGATGCAGATTAGAAATTGTTAGGCTTTTAATATCCAGTTTATTTTTATGCAAAACACCCACATTCTATCTATTCTGGAATTATTAATTTGGAGCAGATTTTATCTGGCTGCTGTAGGACTGCCTTGCATAGCCAGTTTAATAACTTTAAAGGTCAAACTTTACAACAATTGCAAATTATGTTACTTTAATGCAGAATTATATTAATCTTCTTAAAATGGCAGGTGGTATTAACGATTAAAGGAGTTCTATTTAAATGCAAACACAGCAATTTTGATTGTAGCTTTCACCATTTAATATGCTATTTCCTGTGTTTTCTGCAGCTGACACTGAAGACAGTACAGTGTCAATCCAGATTAAATTAGAAAATGAAGGAAGTGATGAAGATATTGAAACAGATGTTCTCTACAGCCCACAGATGGCTTTGAAGTTATCACTAACAGAATGGTTGCAGGAATTTGCAGTACCTCATCAATATAGCAGTAAGAAAGATTTATAGCTTTGTTTCAGCTTTAAGCTTAAATGGAATGAAGAATGTTCTTCAGATGAACAGTGACTTTCATGCTCTCGGGAAACAAAACGCTAAAGGAAATTCCTGTGCTATTATTTTAGTTTAAAATGATATATTATTTATTTTGCATTATATTTACAGTATATTCTATTTTCCCATTGGGAATTTTATGGGAGCATACATGACAATCTTTCATTTTACCTCAAGATTATTTCAAGAAAGGTTTGATCAGGATATTTAGTGGATGAGCTAAAGTCATCCAGTAAGTTGCAAGTTCATTTCACTCTTTGTCTCAAAATTGTACCTATTTCTCCAAAGGGAAAAGAATAAATAATAAATAGCTACAGTAAACATGTCTGGTTTCATTAACCCTTCGGAACCTGATAAAATATTATCAAGCTAAATCGAACACAGTATTATACTCAGTCATAATATTAAGATGGAGAGAAATCCAAGGATTTTTATCTAGTTATCAAATTGAAAAAGGTATCATTTAATTGTGTATTATTGTAATTTGTTAGAGTTTACAAAACATTTTGAGCTCAAAAGAGGATAAGGTGTGCTATGTTGTGTATGCTGCAAAGGTAGGTTCCTACCAGTTCACGCCAGTTCGGTAGAACCGGTTCGTCAAATCTACTGAACCGGTTAGAAGAGGTTCCACCAGTGGACCCAGAAAGCAGGCCACACCTACAGAAGGGGTTCCAAAAATTTTTGAAACCCACCACTGACACACACACACACACACACGCACATAGACAGACAGACTCACACAGAGAAAGAGGAAGGAAGGAAGAAAGAAAGAAAGGAAGAAAGAAAGAAAGAAAGAAAGAAAGAAAGAAAGAAAGAAAGAAAAGTGAGAGAGATATGAAAGAAAAAAAGGAAAAAGGGACAGAGACAAAAGGAAGGAGAGAGAGAGAGAGAGAGAGAGAGAGAGAGAGAGAACACATGGCCGGCAAGCCACTCCCACCAGGTCACATGGCTGGCAAGCCACTCCCACAAAGGAGGCCACACCCACAGAGTAGGTTCAAAAAATTTTTGAAACCCACCACTGATGTGCTGTGTGTTCTTATATCCAAAGCTTAACTTTTTCAAGCCACATAAAGACTCAATTTAAAGGTTATGTCAGTGCTGCCATGTCCTAGACTTAGTTGAGGGGACTGTGGAGACAAAGGAGATTCAATTAAGCAAAATTTATTCCTAAGAAAAAGATTTCTTTATATCTAGTACTTTTGTTTGATAGATTTGTAGAATACCTTTTCCTCCAAAAGCTCAAGGTGGCGTTTGTAGGCTTCTTGCTCCAACGTCATTTTATCTCCGCAATAGAGCTGTTTAAAGTAAGATGAACTGGGAGATCTAGTGACTTTCTGGGGCTAAGGGGTGGACTTGAACTCTGGTACTCCCAACCCTAGTTTGAAATTTTAAACACAATAACATTCATTATAATGATTTTATGGGTTATAATATAATGATCCTTTAGTGCAGTACCCCCAACCTGTTGGGTACTAGGGACCAGTTCCATGGAGAGAGGTTTTTCCTCAAACCAGAGGGGGCTTGGTTTTGTGTGCTGCCTGCATCCAGCAGATGGGACTTCGCTTGTTTGTGTGGCCCAGTTTCTGGCATGCCATGGACTGGTCCTAGTCCATGGACCAGAGGTTGGGGACTCCTGCTTTAGTGTTCTCTGTTGTGCTTTGTTTTTTTGGTTAGGTAGCCAAATCTAAAATTAAGCAGCGTGGTGTGTTTTTTAGTACATGTGTATAGGGCTAAGGGCAAAGAGTAGGCACTATGTAAGAATGTGGATGAAGAAGAATCTTCAAGCAAACAACCAGAGAAATGTAGTTGTGCTGTTACCATATTACTGAAGGACAGCATTGAAATGGTTAGTTTCTTTGCTGGACCCAGTTCTGCAGATCTTTATGCAGGTGCTGGCTGTATAAACTGCTCAAATGTTTCTAACCCTGCTGGTCTGTAAATTCTAAAAATGTTTACATTTTGTTTAAAAATACCTCCTTGGTAAGGTTTCTGCAGAATTAAATGTAAACACTTGGCTTTGCAGTCCAAGGGCAAACAGAGGGGAAGTTTTGAAAACAAACTTTCTTTTGTTTTTTATCATAAAACCATGCAAAATATTCTGAATTTTATTTGAATTGTTTGAAGTGGAATTATTTTGTAACCTACAATTCTACAGTATATAGATTTGCTATTGTTGCTTGCTTTTCTGACTTCTCAGACCCTGTCATAACAAGAATGGATAGAACAGCAGATTTTCCTACCCTATCCTGCTTATCTGACGGGCTGGTTCTTTCTAAAACCAGGGTATGCAATTGTTGAAAGCCCCAAAAGAGAAAGGGAAGGTACTGCAACCCTCTGTCCCATAAGCTCTTGCCACACGTAACCTATGGGAAAGTCTAAATACATTCTCTTCCATTATTTTCAGTAGAAGAGAAATGTTTTTAGAACCAGGAAGAGGTTGAAAAAAGAAGTACATTATTTCTTCACCATTTTTATATTTCTGAGAAAGTTACATAGCTTGATATCAAAAAGGCTCAGATTTAAGTCACAATATTCCAAATAGATCATATTGCATTTTTATATATAAAGAATTAAGAAAAATTGCATGACGTGAAATCAAATAATTGGGATTTTTAAAAAGAATTTCAATAACAAAATGAACACTCCATATTCATGTTTTTGTACAGGTGAAATATATGAAGGAAAATATTTATGTGAAATAGTTGAATAGGTAGGAATAAAAAATGCTGGTCTTCTCTGTTTTCACAGGTAGGCAAGTGGCCCACAGTGGAGCTAAAACAAGTGTGGTTGATGTACCTCTAATTGCACCATCCACTTTAAATTCTACCACAGTGGTTACTACTGTATATCAGGAGCCCATAATGAGTCAAGGAGCTGACCTAAGCAATGAGTCACAGACTCTGGTGAAAGAGGAGGAAGAGAAGAAGCAGTTAGATGAGGAACCAATGGATATGGTGGTGGAAAAGCAAGAGGATGCTGACAAGAATATCAGCCAAATATTGACTGACATCTCCGAAGCAAAAATGTCAGAAGAGTTAAAACCAATGGATACCGATAAAGAGAGCATAACGGAATCAAAATCTCCAGAGATGTCAATGCAGGAGGACTGTGGTAATGATATTGCACCAATGCAGACAGATGAGCAGATTAACAAGGAACAGTTTGTCCCAGGGCCCCATGAGAAGTCATTATATGCTATTGAGCCAGTAACTCTAGAAGATCTACAGCTACTTGCAGATTTGTTCTACTTGCCCTATGAACATGGACCTAAAGGGGCTCAAATGTTACGGGAATTCCAATGGCTCAGAGCAAATAGCAGTGTTGTCAGTGTGAATTGCAAAGGAAAAGATTCTGAAAAAGTGAGTGACTCTTTTATCATCTTTCAGTATTGTGGATGACACAATAACAAAGGAAATTAAGGAAAGCTTCTGAGATAAACTTGATGTAAAGAGAAAATGTTCATGCAGACATGGATGTTCATTTCCTTATCCTGTAATTCTCAACCTGTTGCTCTCTAGTTACACTGAGCCTACAACTCCCAGAATTCCCTGCTATTAATGTCTAGTCAGGAAAGCCTGCACTATAAAGTTTGTCACACTTTGCATTAATTGCCAACTCTTTGATTAGCTATATCTGATGATAGGTATGGAAGAGATAGATGAATGTTTAGTGAATGTTTCTTGGTGGCAGATATGCAAAGTGGATAGAGTCCTCAATGTATGGCCAAAATTGAGCCCAAACTTTACGATGGTTGTTAAATGAGTAGTGTTGTTAAGCAAATCTGGCTTGCTCTCTTGACTTTGTCAGAAGCTAGCTGGGAAGGTTATAAATGATGTTCACATGACCCCCGGACAGTGCAGTTACCATAAATACATGTCTTGCCAAGTGCTTGAAATCCCATGGCTATGGGGATGCTGCAACAGTCATCAATGTGAAAACCAGTCACAAGTCAATTTTTTCAGTGCCATTGTAATTTCGAACAGTCCCTAAATGAATGGTTGTAAATTGAAGGAAACCTGTATAGTTGCTTGATAAAAATGGAACATAAATAACTTGAATGAATTTTATTAGATTGAAGAATGGCAGACTCGCGCAGCAAAGTTTGAAGAGATGTGTAGCTTGGTGATGGGAATGTTCACTCGCCTTTCCAACTGCGCCAACCGGACAATCCTTTATGATATGTACTCATACGTCTGGGACATCAAGAGCATCATGTCAATGGTGAAATCTTTTGTGCAGTGGCTAGGTATGTTCTCTAGGAACCAATTATAGTGTCGGGTAGCATATGTTTGTCTTCAATTAGCCCACGGGAAAAAGAGAATGCCAAATGTTTTCATATTGGGATTTGTTGTACTTAAACTACTTCTGTTTTTGTGCATTATTTATGGTTTCATATTAAATTGGTAATAAAAGCACAAGTGAACTTACACTGAATAGCTCTTGATTTATATATTTTTTTCCTTGGGCTAATTAATCTGAAAGTTTATCTCTGAAATATGAGTGTTGACTCAGACTGAATGCACACTGGACTACGTTATTTTGTATTTTCAACTTATAGCAAAATTGGAAACGACACTATGAAATGTGACCATACCTCAGCTCTCTGCTGCTTGCTCTGTTTCAATAATGTTATTGCTGTCTTCAACAGAACAGTTGCAGATGTGACCTTTCACTGGGCTTGGCCAAGAGGGAGCCGAGCTTTCTAGCCTTTCTCTGCGCATGCGAGCTTTTAGCATAAGGCTATTCTGGTGCAAAAGTGATTTCCTTTGACACTTGCAAGGAGCCTAATTTTGGGCAAGGGCAAGAAATTACAGAGCTCTGGTGTCTTTATGCTAGACTGATGGTTTCTGAAGCCAAAACCAAGAGCTTTTTTATGTGTGTCTGCAGCTTTTTACAAATTAAATATTTTTGGGAATAGCACCAGCATGGCCTGGGTTCCTCTAGTGACCTCGTTTCACTTTCAGGTTTCAATCCAGCTGTGAGGAAATATGCTGTGGACTTGTTTGATGTACATAGCAGGCAGCAAAACTGATGGTTTCTTGTCACAATTTCTGTAGTAGTCACAAATGTCTTCATAAACTCACTGCTCCCTATTGGATCAACCTGCAGTTCTTGGATCACATAAGTCATTAATATTATAGTCATAAAATTATATTACAATAGCCATATAAAATAGAATCTTGGGTTGAAAATTAAGGTAGCCAACACTTTTGAGTTTTTAGTGTAGATATTCAGTAATGGGAATATTTTTTTCCCAGACAAAAAAGGGAATCATTCAAAGTTACAGCATTATAATAGCACATGCTGTGAATACATTTTTGTGAGGAGTTTGACTTCTTTTGCTTCCACTTTCTCCTTGTATTGGGTATAGAGATTATTGGTCTCAGGCAATCCTTATTGAATTAAAGATATTTTTCCTATTATAATGACACACACACACACACACACACACCAGTTAGGAATAGTTACACAGTTGGATAAATAAAGTTATTCTCTGACAACTCATTAAAATTGTCAGCTAATTTGCTAAAGCAAAAATAGCACTACATGAATATGTAGGTTAAAATATATGATTTCTCTTCAAGCTAAAATGTCTCTACAGCCACTTTACAGAAGTCAGTGACATACTAACCACATCAAAAGATTAGGCTAGTTGAAACAAGATAAAAGCTAAGTCTGTTCTATAAAGATAACAATGGCCAATATAAGGGACTAGAAATATAAACTCTCCATATGATAGCATTGTATACTGAGGGGAATCTAAATGACAAATCTATGCTGCCAAACAGCATACTGTGTAATTTCATAAGTACAAATACAGGCACACAGTCATGGAATCCCTATGCAACATAGAAATAGTGGCCTGGTTTCCTTAGGGCAGAAATTAAAATAGAAACGAATGGCTTGGGCATAGGATTCCAAAATACAAGGCAGTATTATTTGAAGTAACTGAATAATGTGCGTTACCTTCTGAATGGAAGATGCTGGGAGCCTATGTGGTCATTAAAATCAAGACACTAAAGTTTCCTAGCAGTGATTTTCTTAAATGAACTAAATATGAAATTCTATTTTTCTGTGGAGCTAATCCAGACATAATTTTAATAGCGAGCAAAATAGGTTCTCAAGCTACTAATTAATTCTTGAAAAAAAAATTTAAATCTAAAAACCAAGGACTTTCAGCATCTCTTGTCTCTTCTTCACCCAACATCTGGAAGCACATAATTCCCCCTTTTCTGTTCAGGAGCTCAAGCCATGTGATCCTGTCCACCATTAAACCATCCTAACAAAATTTAAAATAAATAAATCCACCAGAATATACATTCTTTTATATTTTAGCTGTATAGATTGCTCCACTAGGTGCTCTTTTGACAGTAATTGATCACCAATTTTGTGCATTTCATGTTCTACTCTACACTTTACCCCTACAAGGGGTTAATAGCAATAGCAATAGCAATAGCAGTGGACTTATATACCGCTTCATAGGCCTTTCAGGCCTCTCTAAGCGGTTTACAGAGAGTCAGCATATTGCCCCCAACAATCTGGGTCCTCATTTTACCCACCTCGGAAGGATGGAAGGCTGAGTCAACCCTGAGCCGGTGAGATTTGAACCGCTGACCTGCTGATCTAGCAGTAGCCTGCAGTGCTGCAATTAACCACTGCGCCACCTTGGTGAATTCTCACTGATACCGATGGTTAATGATTTTTAGTTAATTTTATTTATATAATAAAACAATTTTAAAGTTATAACAACACATAAAATATTAAACTACAATGAACAGAAACTTAAATCAGAACAGTATCAGTGATTAGTATTAGTATCAGTATCAGTGAACATTCAAATGCTTAGTGGTCCACTGAAGGCTGATTTTCTTATTTTTTCTTGCAATCCAGCTAGCATTCAGTTTATATAACTAGCGTAGATAATTCTACTATGGATTACTAATGCTTCTACTGTCTTCTTCCCCAATGTGTGCAGATGGGAGAATCTTCAGCACAAGTGTCTACTGCTATTGGATGGACCACGCCAGATGCTTTCAGCGTGTCGTGATTAATAAATTTAAGATGGGAAAGTTCTGATTGTGAGGCAGTTCAGATTAGGGTTGTAGGCATGGGCTGAAGTCACATTTGCGCAGCGACTTAGGCATTAACTCTTGATTTTCATTCATACAGCTCTTCATTCATGCAGCTCTATAAAATGTACAATAGTTGAAGTGCTAGTTACAGTGTAATCTCAAAGGAGAAGTATGTCAAGTTACCTGTGAAGGGGTTCTGTGTAAAGTCTCTGTCTATGAGAGACTAGCAAATAGAAGCAGTTGAAGCTCAAACTGAACTCTTTGGGTCACGTCAAGCTTGCTGTGTTAAATGCTTGCTTTTATAATTTGAAACCAAGGAACAATATTTAGCTTGATTCGCTTTGAGACTGCCTGGCTAGCATGATGTGTGTGACTACTGATCTGAGATTGTTACTTGAACAGGAAGTAGATCGCTGTCCACAAGAAGAAAGAAACTTGCGCAGCTTATCTTATCAGAAAACTAGATGGGTGATACACGCTTCACATCATTTATTTATCTCCTTAAATATACTGATTTGTTTTCTAATGTCTTAAACAGAATTTTCCTCAGAATTGAGCCATAGTTTAAAGTTTATAGCTTCATCCTTGATTGTGCCAAAAATTTAAAAGCATACGGTAAGGCTGGCTATCAGAAATTATAGCATTTCTAGTATAATTGTGGAATAACTGTAATTTAAGCCATTGTTGCCTTTCTTGGTCATGAGGTACTTGTTGTGTTATGTGGTTGAGAAGTAGATAATATTGGTCTCTAACCTCTGAAAAAAAAGGCTTTTGTTCTACATAGCTGTTTGGGCTATATTATCCCGTACCCCAGACCTAGTTTTCTGGCAAGATTAAAACCGTATGAAAATGTGACTTCAGACAGGTCCAAGTTTTTTTAAAGGGCTGTGGTAATGGCTAGTAACTGTATGTCCCTTACTGGGTGAAATTAGACATTTGTTTCCTTATATGTTGTATATTTCATGTATCAAATGGAGCATCTTAGAAGCTTTTAGGAGTAATAGACTGTCTGCGCTCTGAGGCTATCATTGTAACATTCTTTTGATTTTATTAATGAAGAACACAAGCACCTTATGATTAGGAAGCTATGTACTGTGCAACATTATTACAGCCCAGCAAGCTCTTGGATAATAGCTCAGTTAGAGAGCTTTTCCCACAAAGTATGTGTTAGCTTGTTGGACATTTTAGTATCTCAGGACAATCCCCCTTCTCGTAACGTTCTCCGCTTGGATCTGATCTCCACAGGGTGTCGTAGTCAATCTTCAGCACAGTTCTTAAGTGGAGACCAAGAACCCTGGGCCTTTAGAGGTGGTCTAGCAGGAGAGTTCCAGGTATCAATATGAATTCACAACTGAATGACATTGTCTTTGTTTTGAGAAATCTTTTTTTTTTGCACATCGGAGGGCTGGAAGGCTTGGTCTGCCGAAGGCTTTCTGGTTCAAAACCCAAATAGCCTGATAGCTTGTTTTAAAATAATTTTCCTCCCATTTCTACAGTAATATCCCAAGGAGATGCTGCCATTCCCACGCGCATGCGAAGCGCTGCGGCTTTAGTTGTACATTTCACATTGTTTCTTTGCAGGTCGCACAGCGTTTTTATCTGCGCCCGCAATTGCACAATGCGCGCCTGCTTGTCTTCCAGTGAGAACTCCATGAGCAAAGAGATTGCCATGCAGTGTAGTTAAGAACTCTTTCAAAGCAAACATTGGTTACATACTTGACAAATCAATTGGAAAATCAGTTTTAAAAGTTGGTTTCTTCTTGTGTTTGAATTTGCTCATGGATTTTTCAGGGGCTTACTTTCTTCCCCCTCACAGGTGCTCTCTGCGCACAGCCAATTGAGTCAGCACGTTGTTTTGGGTTAGTGTCTCTGGCCAGTTAACCCTCTTCAGACCAAACCTTTCCTCCTGACACATGGCTATCTTATGCTGAGAACATAGATGAGATTTGGCAAGATAATGCTAAAAAATGAGTTTAATGTTAAGTGCTGTAACAGTTGTGTATCTTAGACTTCTATTCAGATAAAATGGTCCTTACGTTTGTAAAGCCTGCAAATTCCTATCTTCCTTTGGGGTGCCTGCAATACCAAAAGTTATCTTGGGAGTCTGCAGTGCGCACCCAAGAATGTATTGTCTCTTGCTTCTCACTTACGTTAACTTTTTATTTTCACAGCGTTTGCTGCCTATTGAAGGAGCAAATGACCTCTTCTTTCAGCCCCCTCCTCTGACTCCTACTTCCAAAATCTACACCATCAGGCCCTATTTTCCGAAGGATGAGGTAACCTAAATTCTTTTGTGGTCTTATGCGAACTTGATTTTTGAGAGAACATCTTGATCGAGGCAACTGTTTCCTTTTTCAAGAGTCTCTTGAATGCCTGAGAAATGTATGGCTTGAATAGGAAAGATTATTGAAGTGAGTTTAAATGATTCATTCCAGGTTCATTGTAAATAACATGCAGTCCTGGCATTATTTATACCAACATTTTCCCAAATTGTAGAATATAGTTAGCTTGATCCTATTGCTTTTTAAAAAAATTGTAAGTATTCTTGATACTTTGACTGATTGCCTTGATAAGACTCCTGAATCAAAGCTTCACATACTCCTGATACTTGGGAAACTAACCCTGAATTAATTTTGTGTTTTGTAATATCAGATCAAATCAAAGAGGATGGGAGACTAATATTGTAATTAATATACTTTGAATTCTGTCCCTTGTGTTTTATTACTATGTGGGGTTTTGAAGAGTAATTTTTTTGATTTATATAACATTCTATTGTCAGTAGTTGCAATATCTGTGAAATATGAACTGTTATGGAACCATGGTTCTAATAAATGAGCATGTCTGTTTCATATTAGAATGCTATGACTCCCAAAGAAAAATAGCATGTTGGCACAAAGTTTAAACATATTTTTTGTGTATTGTGTGTCTTTAGGCATCAGTGTACAAGATTTGTAGAGAAATATATGATGATGGAACTGATCAGCCTTTTCACAGTCAGCCAGACCTAATCGGAGACAAGTATGCATTACTTTGATAGAAATTTGATTGTGTTGGCTATATATTCTATTTGTACACCTCTTGCTATAAAAATGTAATACAATTCATTGTATATTACATTTGTGCATTGTGAGATTTTTGTAGTTTTCACAACTATGGTGACATAGGGTTAACTAAGTATTGGTAATACATTACACATGTTTAAGATTCCAGTTTCTGAAAGCAACAAAAAATCTCAGAGAAAAATCCCTAAAAGTTTTAAATCTTGTATCTGACTCTTGAGAAATAGTTAAGTAGTTAGAAGAAAACAAATTTATATAACATGGACTAGGAATACAATGTAAACATTTATCCTGAATTTAACAAACTTTGGATGACTTGCAAAGCCTAATACTGCAGTTGACTTTGAGAGGACTATTTACTTCAAATTGCTAAATTGAGGTGGGAATATTTAGTCGTTCTAGGGATGTGTAGAAAGTTCCTTGCATGGAGCAACCAGTTTCTGGTGACCTATTCCTGAATTAAAATTACTTGGTGCAGACATGGACCCCAACTATCTATGTTCCTTCCATATAGAAGCATTTTGGGGTTGAAGGGAAGAATATAGGTAAGGTTGTCAGCTGTGGTTAAAGGATGATGATAAAGTAAAGTGTTGGGAATCAGGAAGGAGTGTTCAAATTGGTTGGATATATTAACCTAGAATCCAGGAGTGGCACTTACTAAGAATAGGTGGGGAAAGGAAGATGCTGGAAAGATAGGTCGATGAGCCTGTGCATGTGACATACAGAAGGGAGTGAGAGAAAGGGTCTTGCTTTATTTATTTTGTAATGAATCCATCCATATACATTTTTTTCAGAGAAAAAGTAATACTGTATTTTTCGGAGTATAACACGCACCTTTTTACTCCAAAAAGAGGGTGAAAATCTGGATGCGTCTTATACTCCGAATATAGCCCCACCTACTTGGTCCACGGATAGGGTTTTCAGGTGGTTCCAGGCAGCAGGGATCCTCACTTCCACACGGAGCCTGATCCCCGAAGTGGCCCAGGGAATTGCATTGAAAGCCTTTTGAAGGCTCCCTCATGAGTCGCCAAGTGCTTGCCCCCTCTCTGACACCCGCTGAGTCTCCTCCCACCGCAGACGCGCTTTCTCTTTTCCCCTGGCCAGATCCGCCACCTGAAATGTGAGGATCATGGAGGAAAGAGCTTTCAGGTGGTAGCGCCTTCTGCACACATTGTTATTGGAATCGGGGGGGGGGGGGGGCGGACAGACCTGAAAATGCTTTCTTCCACAATCCTAACTGGTGTCAGAAGGGTGGCAAGGGCTTGGTGGCTCCTGAGGGGGTTGAGCCTTCTCCGCTCACAACGTCATCGCCCTGAGGGTATCGCTGGCAGCCACTTCCCGCAACTCAGGAGGTGTACACTCTCCTGCTGCCGCTTGGCATGAAAACACTTTCCTCCATGATCCTCATGTTTCGGGGCAGTGCTCATCTCTGTTTCAAAGCCGAAGAGCCAGCACTGTCTGAAGACGTCTCCGTGGTCATGTGGGTGGCATGATTAAAGGCCAAAGGCGCATGGATCGTTGTTTCTTTCCCACCAAAGGTGGTCCCTATTTTTCTACTTGCATTTTTACACGCTTTCAAACTGCTAGGTTGGCAGAAGATGGGACAAGTAATGGGAGCTCACTCCATTATGCAGCACTAGGGATTTGAGCCCCTGAACTCCTGACCTTTCTGATAGACAGTGTCTTAGCCACTGAGCCATCATGTCCCTATATAGATATATACAGGTCTTAATTTTAAAAAATGAAGATTCATATTAAATAAGTTTGATTTCTGAAATAAAACCTTATCAAAAAAGGTTGTTTCATTATTAGGTTATTTGGCTTAAGTAGAATTATTTTTTTCGTCCCTAACTGGAGCCATTTGAGATTTGTCCCAACCAATGCTCCCTCTAAGCTGCGTGGCCGCGCATGTGGCAACAAAACACCACGCAGCAGTTTCCAACTGCCGCGCAGTGGTTATTGTGAGACGCCTTTCACCATAATGGGAGAGGAGAGCCAGCCTGGAGACAGCAATCAGTTCTATGTCCACAAGGCAGAATGTAAGTAGCTCAGAGAAGGGGTGTGGGGGTTGGGAGAAAGCATGGGATGGGCTCCTAGCAGCGGGTGCTCAGATTTGCCAGAGAGGGAGGGAGGGAGAGAGAGAAAGAGAGAGAGTATCCCTCCTTCCTTCAGCCCAACACTCTCGCTGGCATCCCGGCCAGATGAGAGGGACTGCAGAGGGTCTCCTCGAATCTAGGGCACCGAGTCATTTGATGGGAAAGTTGCCTCTTGGAATGACCCAGATTGGCTCCCGCTTCATCTCTCCTGCTTCGTCTCTCCTGCCTCTTTGCTTCTCCGTTTGGTCTTTGGGCGGCAGATCAAAAGTGGAAGCCAATCCGGGTCATTCCTTCCAAGAGGCAACTTTCCCATCGAATGACTCGCTGTCCTAGACTCTAGGAGACCCTCTGCAGTCCCTTTCATCTGGCCTGGATGCCAGCGAGAGTGTTGGGCTGAAGGAAGGAGGGATTCCCTCTCTCTCTCTCTTGAGAGAGAGAGAGAGAGTGAGTGAGTTAGTTGGTGGGCAGACTTAGCACTTCGTTAAGTTTGTTTCTCTGTGTGTTGTGCATATATACATGTCTCCATGGGTGCAATTGTGCAAGCATTTTTTTCCTCTTTAAAAGAATTTTTGGATTTCTCCTCACCAAACCTTTAAGACTGAAAGAGTTAGAGTTGAAATATAAAGAGATTGTCAATTGCCATACTGTTAGATTGGTAGGCAATTATGGACTATCTTGATTATATCCTCCTTAGAAAGAATATGCTACTGTATGGTTGAGAAAAAGACCAAACTTCATTCCATGGAAACCAAACAAAGTTCATATGGAGGGTTTCTTTCTACGATGGGCTTCTTGGGTCAACAGTGAATATCAAAAATGTAGGTAAAAAGTTAAGCAGGCAATAGGCAATTACAAAAAGGGAAGCCAACTTTCTGAATTCTGTTTCTTTGACTTAGTGACTTATAAATAGTAGACTAATGTTCTGAAAACGTGACCTAAATTTCTATATATTTTAAATAGCTGTAAAGCTATGCTGAAAAAGTTGTTCTCAAGGTATTGTGATAAATTCAATAAAAAGAAGGAAATTCTTGATGAACTTAAGGAGGAATGGGAGTATTGGATAGTAAATGGACAAATAAAATTACCAATCAAAGAGAATATTTGCATCTCAGGGTTGAAATGAGATGTTCTCTCTTCCTCTTTCTTCTTCCTCTCTCTCTGTCTCTCTCATCCTCTTTCTCTTTGTCTCTCTTCTCTTTCTCTCTTTCTTTTCCATTCTTCTGTCACTTTCTCCTTCTCCCTTCTCTCTCCTCTTTGTCTCTTTCTGTCTCATCCTTTCTCTTTGTCTCTCTTTCTCTCTCCTTCTTTCCCACTCTTCTGTCACTTTCTCTCCTCTGTCTCTTTCTGTCTCTCTTCCCTCTTTTTTCTTCCTCTCTCCTACTCTTTTATCACTTTCTCTCTACCTCCCAACCTGTCCCCATACTTATCTTTGACTGATCATGTTTGCAATAATTTACCTTCTTTTCTAAATAGGCACAGTTCCCTTACCGGATCCCTTGCTCACTCACTCAAACACACACACACACACACACACACACAAAACCATTTTTCTCCATTCCAATTCAGATCCTATAAATCAATTGCTCTGTGAAACATCTGTGAAAAAAATTCAGGTGCTCAGATATGAAAATGTGCCACTCAAACACTATACTTTTCCGCACACACTGAAAAAAAATTAGAAGGAACATTGGTCCCAACTAATACCTATTGCTTTGTTATTTTTCTGCTGGTTGTTTTTCTTCAAGTAGAATGTCATTAGGATAGTATGCATATCTTGCAATTATAATTGTTCAAATCTTCTATCACTATTCTACATCTGGGACTTAATATTAGAATGCTGAGATTGGTACAAAACATTGGTACAAAAGGCAGATATTTTTTTAAAAAAAATCACTCTTCAGAAATTTCTTCCATGTTACCTAGGGGAAATAGATCTAGTTTTACTGTTTTACTTGTCCTTTCCGTTTTCATGCTTGGTCCAGAATTTCAAGTTTAAGAAATGGCTGGTTCAGTTCTGTTTTCTCACTGTTTAAGGCAGCTTTCTCCAAATGTTCTTTAAATCCACTTTGACATGGATTTTCATGGAGTGATGTGGCCTGATCTCCTCGTTGCCATTACCTCTACAGTTTGTTTGTTTTTCAAAATTTCCCATAAGATATTACCAGATCCTTTAGGTTTTTAACATGTATTGTATTGTATTGTATTGTATTTGGTTTATTTGCATACAAATAAACCAAATACAACATGTAGTTTCATTAGAAAGCATAACACATACCCTACTGGCCTAATGTTTTTAGTTTCAAGGTATTATATAATATGCAGTTTTTATTGATTTCATTCATTAATTCATATCTTCCTGTTCCCATGTATTATATTAATGGTTTTGCTTTTCTGTAAATATGTTTTGTGATTGTTGTCTATTATTTAATATAGTTTTTGTGATTTGAATTTTTGTTGCTTTTGTTCTCATTCACTATTTCTTTCCTCTCAGGTTGGTGGGTGGCTTACTTTCCCTGAGTCCAGATTACTGCTTTGTTCTGGAAGATGAAGATGGCATCTGTGGTTATGCACTGGGTACTGTTGATGTAACCCCTTTCATTAAGAAATGTAAAATTGCCTGGATTCCTTTCATGCAGGAGAAATATAGCAAGCCAAGCGGTGATAAGGAACTATCAGAGGCTGAGGTTAGTCGTGCCAACTTATGTATGATATGAACAAACAATATGATACATGTTTCAGTTCAACTTTAGTGGGAACAAATTATGCAGGTCCTGTCCAGTGTTACATTTTAGACTTACAGAGTTTATAAATGCATATGATAAAAAATATGATACATATTTTTTCTGTTTGCCTCAAGAAATCTCTATTAATATATATCTTCAGTTCACTGTTTGAGTATGAATTGAAGAGGTTGGATTTCATTCTTAAAAATTACCTTGAATTATTGTCTGTCATAGCAACCACTTTTTATAGGGATATGTAACATTTTCCACAAATGGAGCAGCTGGTTTTGAATGGCACAGGCAGAAATAAGTCAGCATGAGGGGAAATGGGGAAAAGACCTAGGGCTGATGACTGGAAGGATGTAAGAAGGCACAGGGAAAATGGGAGCTCCAGTGGAACACAGTTGATCCTCAATTGACAACAATTTGTTTAATGACTGTTTGAGGTTACAGTGGCACTGAAAAGAATGGCTTATGTCTAGTGTTCACACCTCCAACCACTGCAGCTTTCCATGGTGGTGTGATCAAAATTTGGGCACTTGGCAACTGACATATATTTATAATAATTGTACAATCATGTGATCATCATTTGTAGCCTTCCCAGCCAGCTGCTGACAAGCAAAGTCAGTGGGGAAAGCCAGGTTTACTTAACGCATGGTTCACTTAACAATTGCAGTAACTCACTCAACAGCTATGGCAAAAAGTCGTAGAATGGGACAAAACACATTTAACTGCCTTGTTTAACAACATAAATTTGGGGCTCAATTTTGGTTGTAAGTTGAGGACTACCCATATGCTATGTTGGAGTACTAAGGGAAGTGAGTATATGCCCCAGCATTGCCCTATTTGCTCCTGAATTTGGTTTCTCCGGAATCAGAACAAGGAAAGCATTCTGAGTTTTGCTGGTCTATGGTAGGCTCAAAACAGTTTGAAAGAACTTGTTGGTGCAGTTGTATTTGATTATGTAATTATTGAATAGTCAAATAGTATAGGTTTTTTTGTTTGAGCAGGAAGCTGGACTAGAAGACTTCCAAGGTCTCTTCCAGCTTATTGTATTCCTATTCCCATTCTCTATTCTATTCTTTAACAAATCTATATGGTCATCCATCTGCCTGAATTTGACTTTGGGTGGTTTACTACTAGAATTTTTTTTTTTTTTTTTTAGAATTTTATTAGAATTTGTAGGCCGCCCTTTTCCCTGAGGGGACTCAGGGCGGCTCACACAAAAACTGGGAAAGGGGAATACAGACAGTAGGACAAAACATGTAATAAAATAGCAAACAACAAACACTCATCATTCGGGCGGGTAACTATCCTATCCCCAGGCCTGACGGGCGAGCCAGTTCTTCAAGGCTATGCGGAAGGCCTGGACGGTGGAGAGGGTACGAATCTCCACGGGGAGCTCGTTCCAAAGGGTCGGGGCTACTGCTGAGAAGGCCCTCCTCCTTGTAGTTGCCAGCCGACACTGGCTGGCCGATGGAATACGGAGGAGGCCTAATCTATGAGATCTTATCGGTCGTAGGGATGTAATTGGCAGAAGGCGGTCTCTCAAGTATCCAGATCCACTGCCATGTAGGGCTTTATGGGTGATTAATAGCACCTTGAAGCGCATCCGGAGATCAACAGGTAGCCAGCGCAGCTCGCGGAGGATAGGTGTTATGCGGGTGAATCGGGGTGCACCCGCAATCACTCGCGCGGCTGCATTCTGCACTAGCTGAAGTCGCCGGATGCTCCTCAAGGGCAGCCCCATGTAGAGCACATTGCAGTATTCCAGCCTAGAGGTCACAAGGGCCCGAGTGACTGTTGTGAGAGCCTCCCGATTCAGGTAGGGTCGCAACTGGCGCACCAGGCGAACCTGGGCGAATGCCCCCCTGGTCACAGCCGTTAAGTGGTGGTCAAATGACAGCTGTGGATCCAGGAGGACTCCCAAGTTGCGAACCCTCTCTGAGGGGTATAAAATTTGACCCCCCAGCCTGAGTGGTGGAATAATAGCCAAATCTTTGGGAGGGAAACACAACAGCCACTCGGTCTTTTCTGGGTTGAGCACAAGCTTGTTCACCCTCATCCAGTCCATAACGGCCTCAAGACCCCGGCTCATCACGTCAACCGCTTCATTGATTTGGCACGGGGCGGACAGATACAATTGAGTATCGTCCGCATATTGATGGTATCTAATCCCGTGCCTGCGGATGATCTCTCCCAGCGGTTTCATGTAGATGTTGAATAGTAGGGGGGATAAGACCGAACCCTGAGGCACCCCATAATTTAGGGGCCTAGGGGACGATCTCTGCCCCCCCACTAACACCGACTGCGACCTGTCCGAGAGGTAGGAGGAGAACCACCGTAACACGGTGCCTCCCACTCCCACCTCCCGCAGTCGTCGCAGAAGGATACCATGGTCGATGGTATCGAAAGCCGCTGAGAGGTCAAGGAGGACCAGGATGGAGGAACGTCCTTCATCTCTGGCTCTCCAGAGATCATCCATCAATGCGACCAAAGCGGTTTCTGTGCTGTAACCGGGCCTGAAGCCTGACTGGAAGGGGTCTAGGTAGTTTGCTTCCTCCAAGGACCGTTGGAGCTGGAAGGCCACCACCTTCTCAACAACCTTCCCCAGGAAGGGAAGGTTGGAGACTGGACGATAGCTATTAAGAACAGCTGGATCCAAGGATGGTTTCTTCAGGAGGGGTCTCACCACCGCCGCTTTCAGTGCGGCGGGGAAGTTCCCCTCCCGAAGGGAGGCGGTCACAACCGCCTGGATCCAGCCTCGTGTCACCTCACTGCAGTTAGTAACCAGCCATGAGGGACACGGATCCAGAACGCAGGTGGAAGTACTTACAGCTCTCATGGCCTTGTCCACATCCCCGGGGGTAACGTCTTGAAACTCAACCCAGAGCTGTTCTACTTGGTCCCCCTGCGCCTCGGCTGGAACTGCGGGGGTGGAGTCCAAGTCCGACCGAAACCGAGCAATTTTGTCCGCTAAGAATTGGGCATATTCTTCAGCTCTGCCCTGCAAGGGTTCCCCCGCCTCCCTTTTGTTCAATAGGGAGCGGGTTATCCTAAACAGGGCGGCTGGGCGGGACTCAGCGGATGCTACCAGGGTGGCTATGTGCGATCTTTTTGCTGCCCTAAGTGCCCTGGTGTATTCCCTGGTGCAGGTGGTTACCATTGCCCGGTTCGATTCGGACTTATCGGACCTCCAACGGTGCTCTAGGCATCTCCTCCGGCGCTTCATCTCCCGGAGTTCCTCGGTGAACCAAGGGGGTCTCCGGGATCCGCCGCCTCGGAGGAGCCGCAGTGGCGCAATCCGGTCGAGGGCCTCCGACGCTGCCGAGTGCCACGCAGCAGCCAGAGTCTCCACCGGATTGTGGGCGAAAGAGTCAGGAATAACCCCAAGCTCTGTCTGGAACCTTACTGGCTCCATAAGACGCCTGGGGCGGAACCACCTGGTCGGTTCCTCCTCCCTACAGTGGGGGTTTGGCCTCCGGAAGTCGAGCCTCAGTAGGCAATGGTCTGACCACGACAGGGGTATGATGTCACTCCCCCTCAGACCAAGATCACAAATCCACTGCTCCGAGAGAAATACGAGGTCAAGCATGTGTCCCGCTGAATGGGTTGGGCCCCGAATTACTTGGGTCAAGCCCATGGCTGTCATGGAAGCCATGAACTCCTGCGCCCCATCAGAGTTTTCACCGAGCGACGGCAAATTAAAGTCCCCCAGGACCATCAACCTAGGGAACTCAATTGCCAGCTCGGCTACCGACTCGAGGAGCGAGGGGAGGGCTGCTGCAACGCTGTTGGGAGGCAGGTACTAACAATTAAAATAATGCTGCAACCATTCAATCTCACTTTTTTTGAAGCGAGATTGCATGATTAGAACTGATGGGATGGGTACATGTGTTCAGGAAGAATATTTCATAAATGATTCAGAATATGTCAATAGTATAATACTGTCATTATGCAGTGGATGCAAGAGAGCTGACTATATAATTTGGATCATTTGCATAATAATTCCATGGCAGCTCATGAAAATGTTGCCCATTACATGCAAGGTCCGCTCTATCAAGGCTATGAAAACTTTATACCTTATGCTTTTGTGTGTGCATGACTCTGAGTTGAGTGTTGAACATAGTTTTTAAAGGTTGATGGCAATATTTGTAAAAAGGTCTAGGAATCTCTTGACAAGACCTCTGCCAGACAATTTAGCATAATATCCTTATTAAGACATTTATATTTAGACATCTGTATATGAGTATGTTTTAGATTAATCATTTCATTATTAAACAACACCCACCTGCACATATTTCTCTTCCGTCCTTCCTTCCAACAAAATAATTTTAAAAAACAACACTGAAAGTGAATAATGAGGAAGCAGAATTGAAATCCTTTGGAAAGGAAGTTAGGAATTAGAAGGTATAACAAGAATATGGATAAATAGGTAAAAATAAGGGTATCCATATTCCATAACAATTCTGTCTGCAAACATTTATGTGTTCTACTGCTTGCTTCGTTTTTAACAGTTTTTCCCCATTTTTATAAAGGGAATATAAGGTTCCTCCTATCCATTCACAGTAAATATTTTTCATGAGGAAGCTCCTGCAGTTTTTCTAGTCTTGAGCATTTAATTTAAAACATGTTAGATCAATTGAAGAGAGGGATATCTTAGCATTCATAGCATTTAGGCAGTATAGCATCTTTTCTACGTGGTTTGTTCAATGTTTTGGCTAACAAGATGCTATTACAGCCCTTGTTTAGCAGGTGTGGATAATGTTTCTAATGTATACTGTTAATAGTAAAATACATATTTTGTATATTACAGAAAATCATGCTGAGCTTTCATGAGGAGCAAGAAGTTCTGCCAGAAACATTCCTTGCCAATTTCCCATCACTGATAAAGATGGATATTCATAAAAAAGTGACAGATCCAAGTGTCGCTAAAAGCATGATGGCCTGCCTGTTGTCCTCTCTCAAGGCAAATGGTAAACTGCCGTTGTTGCTTTTCAGGTTACTGAGGTATTAAGAGCAGTAACTACATTCTGCATTTCTGGAAAGGTTATAACATTACGCCAGGGGTCCCCAACCCCTAGACCATGGCCCAGTACCAGGCCGCAGCCTGTTCAGAACTGGGCTGCACAAGCAGTGGGAGAGCATGTGTGCACACATAGGTGGCCCTTGCACACAAAGCTCCCCTTGCTCAAGGGGGGGGGGCATCTTGTGTTCACAGGCAAAGCTCCCTTCCCACAAGCAGCAGCCACTTGCACTTGTGCACTAAGCTCCTTTCATGTGAGCTGCAGGCACATGTGTCTGCCTCTCACACAAATGAAGCTGCGCGCCCACGTGCCACTCACAAGAAACTATTCCCTCCCACCTGCCTGGCTGCTAAGCCAGGAAAGTTGTGGACCGCTGCTTTATCAGGTGGGGAATGTAAATAATCAGGAATGGACAAACTATATTCCTTGCTTGTTAATACTTCCACTACAGAGTAAAGAGGTCAGATTTGTAATCTAGGAGTGATGTGTAATATTCATGCTTAAATTATTGCAATGAGTTTTACATGAAACTACTTTCCAGAAATATTTAGCAATAGCAACTCTTCCAGAATTCAATACTTTAATTTCTTACTTGATGTTTGCTAGCAATAACATGAGGAAGATTTATTATTGTGTGCCTCTCCATCACAATACCTGAAAATCTATCTTGGAAAGCCTACTAAGCTATCTGCATCTGAGATTCTGTGAGATCAAGAGAGGGTCAGTGGTTATAATCTTCATGTGGAACAGTGTTCCCAGTTTCCTTAAGTATCTTGGTTCAGATGGGCTTTTAGCTACTTAATATCCTTTGGAGTTGTAAATACTAAAAGGCATCTGTTAGTAGTATTGCCAATGAGCTTGTGGAAGATTTGTTCTTAATGACTTTTTGTCATAAGCCATTGCAATGGAATAAACTCCATATTATGTTTCCATTCACAAACATGGACATCTCTAATATGTAACAATCTAGAGTTGAATCGTTGCTGGTACTAAGGCAAGATGCATTATTTTTGGGTTGCTACTTCTTTTAATATATAAAAAAGAAACAAAAAGCCCAAAGAAGCTACCAGGAACTTACTCATCATAGCAAATTTAAGGAGTTGGAGATTACATACAGAAAACCATCAACTGATATAGAAAAGCACCAAAAAAGGTTGTGACTGCAGATTGGAATTAATAATATTATATTACCTTTGTATGTCTTGAATATCTTGTTCACTTTTTTTTTTCTTTAGCTTCTGAGAAGGCCCAAGTCCATGATTTAACCGAGGTGCATAATCCAGTTACAGCTAGTTTCATATGCCCAGGAAGTTTAAACTTTATGTTTTATAGGAAACTCTGAAAAAGATTCCAGAACAATTTATAAGAGCTCCAGGCATGCCCGAAGTAACTTTCTGGATGCTAGACAATTTCATGAAGACTGAAAAGCTGATCATTCTGCTGTGCATGATTGGAATTTGGATCAAACTATAGGACTAAATGCACAATGATCTGTGCTGTTCTCTGTTCAGTCACCAGTCTAGATTCTCTCTGCTTCTATTCTCTTACCAAATGTTTTCCTTTGATTTTATTCATTTGCAAATCGTTTTGCTCTTTTTTAGGCTCCCGTGGGGCTTTCTGTGAGGTGAGACCGGATGATAAAAGAATCCTGGAATTTTACAGCAAGCTGGGATGCTTTGAAATAGCCAAAATGGAAGGTTTTCCAAAAGACTTCGTTATCCTTGGAAGAAGTTTGTAAGGGATTTTTTTTTTAGTGAAGCTGTTGAGACTGGAGCCAACCAACGGTTGGAGAGTAGTGAGCCTGAGTTTTGTTATTCTCTGCCCTTTCTATGGCAGCAGTCAGCTGGCCTGACAGGAAAGAACCACCCATTTCATTCTCCCTTATGCTGCTGAAAAGAGTTCGAAGAATGGTTACTGGTCATCATCTCCTGGTCTTACATGAAGTGCTAAGGGATATTGCATATGAAGTAGCTTCAGGAAAAGATTCACAAGAATTCTCAAGAGAAGGATTGGGGGCTTCTCCATCTCTGCATATCAGCAGAGAGGTCGACTCCTTTGTATCATGAAATAGGATGCAATATGGAAGTGGGATCCCTGAATAGAGAAACACAGGGTACCTGTGCAGGTCATGTTATGAAAGATGAAAACTCATGATTGTGTTTGCTGTTTTGCTTATTAGTAAGGAAATGGCCATCACCTCTAAAGAAAATTGATTAAGCTTTGTGCTTTGTAGGGATAAATTGTGCATTTCTCTGTGGCAAAGTCACTCAGTGGCAGAAATGTAAATTTCAGTGTGTAAATATATACATATATAGATATATAGATATATAAACTTGCTGAATGCTGACGCTTTGTGTTTTAATTGTTTTTGTATTTTATTTTATTTTTGCTTTCCAAAGCAAAGTGGTATTTTTCCTGAGACAGCACCTTCAATTTCAAAAAAGACATTATTATTACTATTTTTGATCTAGACTGCTATGTTTCATGCCCTTTACTAGAATGCCAGTGTGAAAGCATATGAAAAGTGCTGATCTAGAGGGATCAATCCTTTAGAGAAGGAATTTTCAGGAAATGGGTAAATATTGCTTCCTACCAAGAAAAACGTATCGACAGTCACTTCAATGATAGCTACTGAGTTGCTCACCCGTACTCACAATGGGTGAATGGAAAAATACTACAACTTCAGCGCCCCATCCTTCCCTGTTCCGTCTCATTAAATCAAGGTCTTCAAGTCATACATATTTGTTACAGACTTCGGGGGGGGGGGTGAAATAGCAAAAAGCACATTTTATATATTATTTAAATGTTACCTAATTTTAATATCACTGCCTGTTCCAAACATTTAAGGTTTTTACTGCAATCTGACAAACTCTATGGAGCTGTAGGAGGGATGATGGATGCACTTCTTTTGTTCTAAGAAGCTGTTAGCCAACATAATGCTTCATTATTTTCACCTATTACAAGAAACTTATCTTTTTTGTTTCCTTTGAAATTATTTCTTTTTAATAAAGATGGAAATTGAACTGATCCTGTTGTTTTTTAAAAAAAACTTCAAAATATCATACTTTTTAAATGACATTTTACTACCATTTCAATTTGCACCCATTTCCTAGAAGCTAGTGTTTGGCCTTAGTTATAATTGCTTATTGATATTTTATTTTCACAATGAAAAGCAGAAAATTTCAGCTGCATCAAATACATTTCATTTGAGGAGCAAAATGATGGACAAAAGGACTCTCGTGGATTTTTTTTAATGCTTTTGAGTTTGGCTTTAACTAGGCAGCGTGTGTATATACAGTACAGTAGTTGGGTTTACTGCAGTTTTGTGGGGAGAGGGCACCTGGATTTTTATACTGTTAACAAATATAAATTTATCACTGTTATAAGTTAATTCTGTGCATCTTGAAAGTTTGAGTCAGTTGCTTACTCTGAGCGTATGAAGCGTAGCACTGACACAACTTTCAGGGTTACGGTATCAGTTGGAATGCAATTTTCATGACTGTCTTTCGATCTGCTGTATCTGTAGCAAAACAACAGACTGTAAAATTGTATTTGGAAACCATGTGAAAAATAGAATAAATTGCAAAAGTCAATGTAAAGGCATGTTTTGGTATAATGTTAGAGAATGAGGAAAATTAGTGGAGAAAAATAATTTTCCTGTTGTGTTTTATAACTCTCTAATGAATGTATGGTAGCATTGGATAGTTTATATTTTGGCTCCACAGTGCAGGTTTGGATAGAGAAAATCTGCCTCTTGTGTTCATTTCTCTTGGGCGTGCTTTTCTGTAAATACAGATGGACATTTCTAAAGGCTACTGAAATAGGTGTTTATTCTTACTGAGATTTCACAAACAATATCTTCTAATTTAAAAGACTAGTAATTCCTGGTAATAATGGTCCTTTACCACTATATATGATTAAGATCACTGCTGACAGCAGAAGTGTATAATTTGTGCCCCTCCAAAGCCCTAAAAAAACTCCCAAGGATCCATCAATTAGCAATTTTCAATGTGACAGAATGGAAAATGAGAGTAATAATGTTATGTTTAATTAATTAAATTAAGTTAAAGTGAATTCCACTTTTTCTTTGCTCCAAATAATATGGATCCTAGCCTACCAATAGAGAAAATATTATAGTTTAGGATTGAATTATGGGGTCCTTGGTGCTCTTTGAGTTTGGTTGCTTCCTTGCAGACTTTTCATTACCAAACTAGGTAACATCATCAATTGTAGTAGTTATGATATCTAGTTTGGTAATGAAATGTCTGCAAGAAAGCAATCAAGCTCAGGGACCCTGGTGGTCAAAACCTAACATAACTTTTTATTGAAATTTATATTTTGCCCAATAATTCTAGATAGCTGAATGAAAAATTAAGGAAGTGGGGGGAAGCTGACCTGATGTTTAATACTAGTCCTATCCTTTTGATTCCATTTTAGTTGATATGTTTTCAAACCCTTGAATTCCATAATTACTAGATAAGAGAGGAACAATTTTCATATAACGTGTCTGGATTTTTTAAAAATTTATCCTAGAATTAAGTATTTTAGCATGATGAATGGAATATTTAATGAGTAAATTTCTATTCAGATAGTCGAAATGTGTTACATATGAATTAACATTTTTGATATATATCATTTGGGTGCCATTTCTGTCCTGCAGTACAGTGGACAGTGTGGTAAACATCAATACGCTTCGCAATGCAAGTCAGTTCACTAGCCTAAACTGATTAGGAATTGTGGAAATTATAGCCTTAACACATCCAGATACCTGGCTTAGTCAATTAAGCAAGGACTTCAAAGGCATCATTCGCCTCCTTGTTTAGATCCCAAGTATGTCAGTTGCTCAGATTTCCAGATTTAGCTGTTTTATATATCATACTTTTTATCTCTCAATTTCATATTGTTTAAACAGAAAATGTTTTTTTTAATTGCCTTCTTGGACTTCATAAAGGTTGGGAATAGTATTAACAGGCTATGTGAAATTGAAACTGTCATGTCGCTCTTTTGTCATTTGTCTGATTTTTCTTGTTCTATATTTTTAATTCTTATTTCTAAGTTTAATAAAATATTTGACTTGGAACTTGGGGATTGAATAGGTATTTATTACCGGCCCAAGTATTTGTTTCTTGAATGTCTTCCTTCTGTGCTGCAGGTCTGGACCAAGAAAGATATTTTAAAAAATTGATTTAGATCACAATGTAATGACAGAAGTGAGACAGTAATTATTGCCTTTGGTTGAGGGTTAGTTCAAGCATTTTTACATGCTCTTCAATGTAGAGTAGAAAGTTTAAAACCAATGAGCCTGCCTATTACAATCATGATGGTAGTAAAGTTGCATCATTGACCTTAATTTTTAAAATTGCTCCAAACATTGCTCCAAACATTAAATCTCAGGCTCAGCATAGCTACTGCCTTTACAAATAATAAGGCCAAAGGTGAACATTATCTGTTTTCTCAGAAAAAACAAAATATCTTGCCATGATGCTATATGGTAGGTAATTTAATAACTCTTACCTCAAATGTTTTTTTCTGAGAAAGGAAATTATGATTGTCTCAACAGGTGGTCTTTAGATATGTAAGGTAACGCTGAGATAATTTACTCCCTGCTTGAAACATTTATGGACCATCAAATTTCCCCACGTTTTGACTAGATCATGTAGTCTAAAATGCAGTTACCGTAGTATATTATAGGTTATTATTTAGAAAGAGTGTGTAGTATGTTATATATCAGAGTATGTTAACTCTTATTCACACAGTAATGTAGACAATGGTTATTTTTGCATTCTGTATTCTCTAATATTACTTTTACTTTTCCCAGAGAAAGTGCAAAACACAAGAAAATCCTTTTGGAGCACTTTATCCCTTAATATTTTTTCAAACATTTCCTTATTTCTCTTATTTTTAGAACATCCTGATCACTGCATGAAAAATAAAAAAAATTAGTTACTCCTAGTTTTGTATCATGTGCAGACTTGATCATTATTCCCACAATCTCTTCATCTAGGTCGTTCACAAAATTGATTAGCAGAAAACTCTGTGAACTCATCTCAATATTATGCCATGGCACTGCTTCCAATCTATTTTCAAGCGAAATGTAGGAAAATGAGACTAACTAATGACTAGTTTGCAACAAGCCCACTGTGGCTTATGTTAATTGTTGCATCTCTATTCAAGGGCTGTTTTATATGTAAAATCTGCTTCAGGACTTGTCCAATAAAGGATGTCAAGTTGACTGTGAAATTCCTAGATTTCAGATCACAAAAAGTTTGGCCTACATCTCCATGGAGAACTGCTTCAACTGAATCATATTTCAGAGTTTTATAACCTAAATTGTTCATTTCAGTTCTTGCCATATTTCTGTTGGATTTAGATCTCAACCTTGACCATTCCAAACATTGAGTTTCTTTTTTTCATCCATTCTCCTATAGACTTGCTTGTATGCGGAAGCAAGTATTGGAATTGGAACTACTGTCTTTCTTCAGCTGACAGACAGATGGCCACATACTCTCCAGGCGAAGTCTGATACAAAGCAATATTCATGCCTTGTTAAGCAAGTACAAGTTTTTCAGGTTCACAGTACAGTAGTCAGTAGTCCTTAACTTAGAACAGTTCATTTAGTGCCCAAAGTTACAATGGCTTTGAAAAAAGTGACACAAGACCACTTTTCACACTTAAGACTGAGGTAGCATCCCCATGATCATGTGATTTACATTTGGATGCTTGACAACTGGTTCCTATTTATGACAGTTGCAGTGTCCTGGGGTCATGTGATCACCTGCAACCTTCCGAGAAGTAAAGACGAAGCCAGATTCACTTAACCATGTTACTAATGTAACAACATCAGTGATTCACTTTAAGAAATGTGGCAAGAAAAGATGTAAAAACGGGCAAAGCTCACTTAACTAATTTCTCAACATAAATTTTGGGCTCAATTGTGGTTGTAAGTTGAGGACTACCTGTATTACCATTTTCATGCTTGATGGTAGGAAATTCTTGACTGACTCATCCATTAAGCCTCCAAACTTCCACTTTGACTCATTCTTCCAGAACTCTGGGGAGTTATATACATAGTTTTTGTGAAACCTAAGACAAACATCAATGTTCTTAATAAGGAATTGCTTCCAACTTGCTACTCTCCCGTGAATTCTATTTTTACTTATTGTCTCTGGTGTTGGAATAGTAAATGCTGATTTTAGTCAGGATGAAAGGCCTTTAGCAAACAGATCCTTGGATGTTATTTTCATTAAAGGTGTGATTTTAGGAATGATTTTGACAGGATAAGCACTTTTTAGTTCTATTCTCCGTTTTAAGACACTATCATTGATATGTGGATTGGTGGATCCCCTTTTTATGACCCTTTTCCAAGCTGCTGCGCATCAAGACGTTTCCCCATACTGCTTCTGATCACAATATGAGTGTGTGGTGAGAACTTTGCTCACCCTCCCTTTAGCAAGCCCACATAAAGTTCTGATAATGCTCATTGGTAAGGAAGGAGTAGAATCGGAGAACTTCCATCAGCTACATATCCCCTTTCAGGAAGTTTTGGATTTCAATTTTGGGACCTTAAACGCAGAGAAGTTCAGCAGAGGAAAGCTTTGTTTCCCACAACAGGACAATCTAATCCCCTCCCTTTCCACGCTTGCATAGTTTAGTTTCAGAATCTCACGTGGGTTTTCTTTTCCTTTTTTTTAAGAAAGGGAAAAAAATAAAACACTCCAGAGAGACCCGCGATTTCTGCCATTTGTACTGAATGAACAAGGCCTTGTCTGCCTTCCCTTCTGGAGCGGACAAGCTTGTCATTGGAGAAAAGCCGCGTCGTCGATTGGAGCAGCCCCGGCGGGGCGGGCAGCAGGCGGGGTTAGCCCCGGAGCGTCTTCCTGCCGTCCCTTTTCCCTTTCTGCTCGGCGCTTCCTGGCCAGACATGGCCTCTTTCTTGGATCTGGACAGCGTGGACGGTGAAGCTGCGCCGCCGATTTGCACCAGCCGTTTCCTTTTCGGTTGGTAAAGACGTGTGGGGGCTTCGCAGGCCGGAAATTTTGCCTGGCGGTCATATTTGAGAAATGGAGATGGGGGGGGGGGAGGCTGGAAAGGGGGATGGTTCTTTGCTACGCCCGGAGTAGCCATCGGTTGGGAGGATTTGATCGCTCTGGGAATGGCTTGAACGGGGCTTTAATGATCGTATTAGAACGGGACGTTGGACCGCGTGATTAAGTAACCGCAGGTCGGGTTTTTATTCTGGAAAGCTGAGCACATGGAGGCACCACGTGCTTCCCTGTCCCGATTTCAGTTCGTGCTCTCCAGCTCGGCCTTTGCAAGCGGCTTGGCTTGTTGATTGAAAAAAAGGCCGGGAAGTCATATAAGCCACGTGTTGTTTGCTCTTCTTCGGTTGCAAGGAAGTGTTGGAAGAAATGTCCTTCTGGGTTCGGCTCCAATTGGGGGAAAAAACACTGGAGACATGGAGGCTGCTTGGAAAGATGGTTTTAATGGTGGGCAGGACCACATGGCTTGAGTCCTGAACAGAAAAGCTGATCACATGTTTCAGTGTTGGTGGAGAAGAAGGGAAGGAAGGACTGAGATGCTGAGTCCCTGGTTTTATGCCCTCTCTGGCCTTTGATCTTATATTCTGATTGGTTGTCAGACTCCCATGGAGCCATGCAGGCTGCTTTTTGAATCCAGGTTTGGTTGAGTTCTCAGATGCCATGTGGGGAGTTGGGTAAAGTGCCAATATTATCATGCCTTAATCCCATTGCCCTGGAGCTAATGGGGAGAACTCTTTATTATGTAAAGGGACTGGCTTGGCCTTCTTAATGGCCCATTGACAAAAAAAGGTGTGGGGGGGGCAGGAAGCTGCAGGAAGTTTCTCTTTAAAACTTTCTCCTTTTCACATCCAGGGAAATATAATATTCTGCCTTTTCAATATTTCCTAGGATATTTCATTTTTCTGGGAAAGGGTTGGGTGATAACTTTCCACAGAAGGTTGAATTTCATCGATCAGGGTGGAACTTAATGTGTATTCCACAGGGCAGCATGCAGGCCTCACTCCATTCCAACTCCTGTTGGAGTAATTGCATAGCAAGGCTTTCTAACATTGGTAAATGAAAAATTAAAGCTGTTAAAATTTGTCGTCTGTTGTGGGTTTTTTTTCATGCAGCCTGGAATACTGAAGTGAATGTGCAATAGAGATTGTTCTGCCTGTTTTCATTTGTTTCTATAAAGGTTGATGGAGGGGATTTGAAATTCAACATGTCACTCAAAATTATCTCCAAAATTTTTCATGAAAGATACGTTTGTTGGGCAGCAACTTTGAAGTACCGTAATGAACAACTAAGAATGTGTTCCTTTATATAACACTAAAACATCATTGGTTGATTTGCAGATAATTCTGAAAATCAAAAATACTTGTTAATTCCTTTGGCTTTAGAATCAAATATAGTACTCCCATCATTTCAAGTTGGAGGAAACATAGAGGATATCAACACAAAGCATGTTGAAAAAAGCATCACATAAGAAGACAGTGGCAAACTGTTTTTATATTTTTGCCTAAAAGGAGAGATGGGTATTTCCATGAGGTAGCAGAAATCAAGCTCAGCTCAGAGACCAAAAGTTATCGGCTTTTGATCATGCTGGATTTATTTTTTGGCTTCTGAAGAGTGAAAGCATGTTGAAATGTGTAGCATTCCTGCAGTTGGGGAAACTTGCCTCTTCCTTTTAAGAAAATGTGTGCTATTTTTTTAAAAAGTGTCTTGTTATAATATCCATTTGAACCCTCCCTAGGATGTGAGCTGAACAGCAGTGCACGTTCCTATACTTTTAAAGTTTCGGAAGAAGATGATTCAGAGCATTTCTTAGCTCTAAATATGGTAAGATATTTCACTTCACTGTGAAATGGGGAGACTAGCAACAGGCTATTTCCTAGCTAGTGTTAGTGTTAATAAGGTAGAATTTTGTGCAGATTACCATGAATGAAGCTGCACATCTTCTGTTGCAAACATTGAAGTAAAGTCTGTTTATTTCACATAGTTGATAAAATACTTTGTTGGCAAAGCTGGTTTAATGCCTATCTGCTTGGGCAAGATGGCTCTGAGCCTTTGTATTTTTCTGCATTATTATGCCACAGAACATAACCTGTGCATTTGCACACACGAATACACAAAAATCAAATATTTTGGGCTGAAGGCTACCTTTTCTGATTGTATCATCCCAAATGTTACTTGCTTAAAATCATAAAGCAAGATTTTAAAGCAGAATCTCTTAGGTGTATTGTGATTCTGCATACTTCTTTTAATCAGTAAATTTAGCAATAAAGGGAACTTTACCACAAGAAGATTAGGGATATATATATGATTTTGTTCTAATCCTGCTTCCAAATGCTTATTGGAAGAGGTTCATCATTAGAACTTAAGATAGCATTTCATTCTTTGCTAAGCATTCCTCAGTATCCCCTTTCAGTTTTATTTCTCCTTCTCTTTTCAAGGCTTGCCTGTCCGCGGGTGCCAAAGAAGAATGCAACATTGTGGAGGTGGTGGGTCATGACTATCAGAACAAGGAGGTTGCTGTGCCTGTGGCTAACCTGAAGCTGTCGTGCCAGCCCTGGGTAAAATAATATTTTGGGAATATGGGTGTCTTGGAGAAAATCAGTGTCATGGTTCCAGAATGTAGATTTGAAAGACTTTCAAACACAATTGGGCATACTTGGAATGGCCCCTCTGATATGCCATGGTGGTTCAGTGGTTAGAATGCAATACTGCAGGCTACTTCTTCTTATTGTCGATTGCCAGCAGTTTGATTCCCATCTGTTCAAAGTTGACTCAGCCTTCCATCCTTCTGAGGTTAGTAAAATGAGGACCCAGATTGTTGGGGACAATAGGCTGACCCTGTAAACCACTTAGAGAGGGCTTTAAAGCATTGTGAAGCAGTATATAAGTCTAAACACTATTGCTATACTCCAAAGATTGAGGTGTATCACCAGATTTTCCAGAGCCTGCCTTCTATGGTTTCTCCAGAGTGGGTCAAAGAATATTCATCCTGAGTGAAATATTTGGTATTTGAAAATTTGGTATCAGAAAATCTTTCTTGACCCATGACTTTCTAGATCATATCTGTTTAATCAGCTTAAATAGGGGGCTTATAATAATGAATATAATAATATAATAATGAATCATTAGAATAACTGGATATATTTCACCGGTTTAAAAGGTGTTAATGAGTGCTCTGAATCTCCATAGACGTGTTAATGAGAGTTAAATTTGCAAATTAGGAACACAGTATTTCTCTTTCATTATATGAGAACGTCATGGCTCACATCCCCCCCCCCAAAAAAAAACCCCAATAGCCACAGATGCAACAAAGCATCTGAATAAACCTCAAAACCTGTTGAACTAAATGAGACTTGGGGATATCCATGATGTTTCACAATTGCTTTGTCTCCTTATTTTTCCACAGTTGTGTTTAGATAATTTTGAGTTCCAGCCCCCAGTGACCTTCCGTCTGCGCTCAGGATCTGGCCCTGTTCATCTTTCAGGACAACATCAAATCTGTAAGAACCCAGGAAAGGGATAGAAGAAACTATTGGGTACAGTGAGCATGTCATAGTAATTCAGGGACATAGAAAAGTAGTAGTACTTTCTGGAGTCGAGATCACAATTCCAGGTTGAGTGTCTTGGCTACTCCAACTAGCATGGTCAATATTGTGGATTCTGGAACTTTTCCTGGTATAAGCTGGTTTTTGTCATTTACATGGAAAAGAGATCTGCTATCTAACAGAACCAGCATTTTTGCCCACCTGCTTTGGAGCAGTGCAAACCTCTGAGGATATTGGGTGAACTGCTAAATATGGGGGGCTCTACCAATTTAAACTTCATTGTTTTTAGACTGGAAATTAATGGTTAATAGGAAGGATAGAGGCTTGAGGAATTCTCTGGATGGTATAAACAAGCCAAATTGTTTCTCAGTTCACAGAAAGGATCTTTCAGATGAAGACGTCAGTGATGATGATGATGATGAATCTATTGATCAGGAGGAAGAGCTTTCACCTATCAAGCCAGCCAAGAAGAAACAAAAATCATAGCTGAGCTTCTCTGTAGGTAACTGTTCAGTTGCCTGAGAATGCTCATCCTGAGAGGAATATTGTAGAGTTCTTGTTTTTATTAATTAAGCTTGTTATATTCTTGTAGGATACCATGGACAGTTCTCCATTCACACCATTAGTACTGACCTCCTGAAATCGGCCTTTTCATTTAAAGGCTCTGGACAGGAAATGTTCTACAGCTTTTTGCTCATTAACCCCATCTCTGATTTTATATTCTAAATAGCATGATGTATTGTGGAAAAGAGCTTACTATTGCTCATGGACAAGGAAAGTAGCTATCTCCAATACTATGGTAGGGACCCTCCCGGATCCAGCTTTCTTTGTCAAGGGAGTGTTACAGACCTACAGTATGTGCTGATCTTGGAAAACTGGTAGCAGCTTAATGAAGTTGGTCTGGGATCTCTGCTTCTCCCCAAGATGTGAGGGGCGGTAGAACCATCTAGATGTGGTTAATTGTGGGGCTAAAAATAGGTGCCCATATCTTGGATGTGTTTGCTGCCGTGATTGAGATTTTTGTTTGTGACAAGTGCTACAAATTTTACTTTATTGAGATGCATCTGGAGCTGAATCAAATAGGTTACTGAATCTGGTGACCTTTAGAAATAGATGTTTCTTATTTTTGGGGGGGGGGAATCTGTGGAGTTGTTGGAGAACTGCAAGTGTGTAACTTCCTGGGGAAAAAATCAATACTGTGGTCAAGAATTTCTTGATACTAAGAAAAGTATCCAATTATAAGCCCTTTGCTCCTGATATTATTTATTTTTTTCCAGGTAAAAAGTAGGGTGTGTTTTCCAAATGTTTTATATCTGTTTTTAAGGTAACATTTTTTTAGTGAACATTATCAACTTCTCAGGGAAAGTTACTGACTCCATTTTGCTAACATTGGGTGGCTCTTAATTTTGTTTTGATATGAGCCACATTCTCTGCAATGGTTGATATATTCCATAGTTATTGAAGATATTCCCTAGATTCACTTTCTGATAAAAAAATTAAGGTATATTTTTTATTTAACTTCATAGAGTTTGAAACATTGCTCGCCATTGGCCAGACGGAGTTTATTACAATTTATAATTCAAGACAAGTTTTTACCCTTGATAGATAGCTGAGAATGCTGCCTGTATGTTTCGCCCTTGTTACTGGTGTCCTTTTTAAAAAAAATAAACACATTTATTATACATGTTCACTTTTGCTTTTTATTTTCTTGAACAATGTTGAGTGTTGAAAAATACAAAATGAAGTACTGTTACTTCATTTTTCTATCATTTCTATTCATTCCCTTCCTTAAATATGTAATGGGTTTAATGAGAATTTCTAGCATTTTCTAAAATAGGCTACAATTATCGTTACTGACTATTTGGATGGTGCTGACACAAGTAGGATTGTTTCAGCCTTGCAAGGATGTACTTAGCTGCTCAACAATTACAAAAGTAAAACCTTAGTTTTAATCCGAATTATTTGCTACTCTTTTGCTATTTTAGCAAGCTTTCTAATCCCAAGCTTATTCCTATTAAACCTGGTAGTTTATTTACATAGTGCTCTGGCTTTAGGTTTCTGTGCTAAGTCTCCTATGCTGCTTTCCTCTTCCAGCTGTGCTTGAAGAATGCAAACAGTTGTCTGTTGAATCCAGCTCATACCCAGGTTCTACCACAGAGTGGCTCATTGTTAGTTCCCTTCTTTTCACTTTCAGGCTGTGCTACCTCACTCTTCCCCAACCAGTATTTTTTTTTAACCCAACCAGTGTTTTGTCTCTACTGGGTGAGTAACTTTAGTAGCATCCTTCAACCTTCTCTTTCCCCATTGCTTTCTTGCTTACAATTCAGCCTTTTCTTTCCTCCAGACCTCTTGCCTGCCTTATGGTTTCCTGAAGGTCCAGCAACTCCTGTATCATCTTCCTGGGTTTTGTATTGTCTCCTTTCTGTTGAGAGTAGTCTCCACATACAGACTCTCATACCTAATCCAGCAGCACTGTCTGCCAGAGACTTTCTGATAGCTGGCTGGCAGCGACAGAAGCAGAGACGCTACAGAGATTGCAGTCTAGAATGACCGTGAATCGGAGCAGGGATTGCGGCTTCCAGAAGGTCTGGATTCACTGCTGGTAGAGAAAAGCAGAGCAATCATTCTCAGGTGGCTGTAAGGGTTGGACCAGCATGGCTGGTTCTGCATTGTTCAAAGGGCATTTGGGAGGGTGTTTCTTTATTAAAGCAATCAAGGAAGAAAAACATGAATTCTTAACATGGTCCCTAAAATGAAATTATACCCTGTTACTGAAATTTGTTGCTTCTCCTGGTTTTGGTGAAGATAACAAATTGCTTCAGTGTGGAATTCCCCTGTCTCCTTTTGGGTATGTATATGGATGGGGCATTGAGGTACAAACATGTACATAAACATTCACCAGCAAAATAGGTATATTTTGAGCAACAAATCTATTTAATTCCTGTTCAATGATTAAATTGGATTCCAGATCTGAGAAAACACATTTTGTTGACTGGAGTTCTTTTACTTTGGCCGTCCCCAGCTTGGGGCTTCTGTTGAACTATCAATTTGCATCGTCTCCAGCCAGCACAGGGCGTGTTGGTTGAGGGAAAATGAGGGCTAGTAATTCAGGGCATCCAAATAGGGTGAGATTGAACCCACTATTCAAATGTTTATTGGATATTTGCCCAAGAAAGAGATTGCAAAAGAAGTATAAACTTGGGTAATAATCAATTTTTAGCTCCATTAACTAGAGGCTTGGGTTGGATCCTTAAGGACAATAGTGCACAGAGTTGAATAGTTTCTTTGGTCATTTAGGTGATCAGGTGTGTTCTGTGGTTCTAATTGTTGAAATCCTTGAATGCCTGACGCATCTTTTTATCAGACAAAAGGAGACATATTCCTTTTGTATCTGATCACACTTGGTCAAATAAAGTATTCAATTAAATTCAAATCTAATAAAATAACATTTCTGGGACAAAAAGCTTTGGGAAAGATGAATCGGACAGATTAATAGATGGGTGATGCTAATAACTTGATGTTGGAAGCCTTTGCAAGAAAGCTAGAACCACAGATGTTTCTCTACACCTGTTTTCAGCTCAATCTCCAAATCAGCCTCCCCAGTCTGTTTTTTTCTAGATAAGCAGACCAACCACTTCGAGTTCCTCATACCAGGCTGGGAATATGGCAACAGTAGGGCAAGAAGGTCTTCAAGTCATTTATGATTCAAATGATTTGTGGAATGGGGTGACATACTCAACAAATTTCCTGAAAGCATAGATTTTTTTCCCTGCAAGCAAAAAAGTGTAGTTCTCAGTTTTAAACAGCTCTTCATAAAAGAGCAGATTCTTCATGCAACCACAGGATGGCAGCCTTATCAGCAAAGACAATTTCTTAAATTTTGTTTCTTTCTAGGGACTTTGAAGGGTTTAGTTTTACCCATTCTTCAAAGGTCTTGGATGGAGCTCAGGGTGTGTTAGAAAACTTGTTTATGATGCAATAAAGTTACCTGCACATCATTTTAAGAGGCTGAGAAATCTATATTGGTTATTTCAGCTAAACTGTGTAAACAGGTTGCATTGGTTTGAACATCCATCATATTTGCTGTTGCCTGTTTGCCAGCACATTTGAAACTCTTTAAAAGCTGCTTTACACAGCTTCAGTTCCAAAGCACCATGTGATGACCTGAATACATTGGTCTATCAATGTATCTTCTGTCAACAGATTCTCTCATAAAACTAGACAAAAGCCTTGAGAAGACCAGACCAGTGACTATTTCCTATAAACTTTTGAACAATAATGAGATCCTTTAAAGACGGTTAATAAAGTTACAGTCTTTTACACTGTTTTCTGTGTTGAAGTGTTGAAGAAAACTGAGAATGATGGACAGCCAAGAAAACAAAGGGATCATGAAACAAATCAGTCCTCTTGGGGCACAAGTGATCAGACTCATATTTTCCTCCTCTGAGGAAGATTCTGATGCTGGCAAAGGTGGAAGGAAAAAGAAAGGCTAGCAGCAAGTGAGGTGGGCACAATTGCAGTGGAAATGGATGTAGCTTTGAGAGACTTGAAGGACCAGTTTAGGAATAGACCATGTCAAGGTTGTCAAACTCAAGGCCCGCAGGCCGGATTCAGCCCGTGAGGTGCTTAGATCTGGCCCGTAGGACTGCCTTGGAAACCGCGAGGGAACCAGCCCATGGTGCCTCTGCTAGCGAAAATGGAGCTTGGGAGGCTGCGACGGCCTCCTGCAACCCTCTGCCCGCAAAAAAGGAGCTTGGGAAGGCCGTGTGCATTTTCGCTGGCGGAGGGTTGCAGGAGGCTGTCACAGCCTCCCAAGCTCTGTTTTCTCTGGCAGAGCGTTTGGGCCACCACAGGCGCCCCCGACATGAGTAACGTTGAACTGACCATGGCCACTCTGATTCCAAGCACAACCCTGATTCGGCCTTCAATGAAATAGAGTTTGAGACCCCTCATATATGTGGTTCCTAAAGGTTGGTACTGGCATGATGGTGCAGAGTCATTGATCAAGAGAAGATTATAACTGTGTTAGAAGAAAAGTAATAGATGATCCTACGGAATCTTGAATAGTTGTCAGATTTCTTTTAGAGATTTTACCAATCTGCCTCACTGTATATTCCTTCCTTTTTTTTGATGTTATGAATCTATTGCATGGCATCTTGAGTAGTTTTTAAACAGGTGAAATTGCAAATTGAACAAATTGTTATTACAGTACTGAGGTTACTTATTTACAAGCAGGAGGAATTCATTGAATCACGATGGTGCAGAACCAGCTGCTTCTACCTTCTCACATAAATCTGTCCTATCCTGTTTAAGCTGTTCTTCCTCCAATTCCACTCTGTCCAAGCTTTACACCATTCTCTTCCCCAGGAATACTATATGTAAAACCAGGTAAATATGTATAAGTCTTCCTGCCATATTTCTGTCCATCCTCCCAGTATTATTGTTTCCTGAAATTGGAAAGCTTCTATAGTGGATTTTTTCCTCTTAAAAACCTTCATTTGTATCAATATTTTATTAAACCATTTGGGTAGGCCCAAAGGAAACCCCTGATGCCCCAGGACCATAATATAGTTCCTGAATATGTCAATGAGGCCCCCAGTTGAGATTTTCCCCGATTGTGTTTTTATATGACAAAATGGAAAATTATTATATTAGATTTTTTTATAAAAAGATTAGATGTAGAAAAGATGTGGAGACTCTAGAAAGAGTGTAGAGAAGAGCAACAAAGATGATTAGGGGACTGGAGGGTAAAACATATAAAGAACTGTTGCAGGAACAGGGTATATCTAGTTTAATGAAAAGATTAAGGGGAGGCATGCGACCAGAGGACCAGGGATGACATGATAGCAGTGTTTCAATATCTCGGGCTGTCACCAAGAAGAGGGAGTCAAGCTATTCAAAGCATTTGAGGACAGGACAAGAAGCTATGGGTGGAAACTAATCAAGGAGAGAAGCAACCTAGAACTAAGGAGAAATTTCCTGACAGAACAATTAACCAGTGGAACAGCTTGCCTCCAGAAGTTGTGAATGCTCCAATACTGGAAGTTTTTAAGAAGATGTTGGATAACCATTTGTCTGAAGTCGTGTAGGGTTTCCTGCCTAAGCAGGGAGTTGGACTAGAAGACCTCCAACGTCCCTTCCAACTCTGTTATTCTATTCTATTCTATTTAATTCTATTTATATCCCACTTTACAAGTAATCCAAAATGGAGAATATACCGTAGTTAACTCTTATTTTCCCCAGAAAAACAATCCTCTGGGGTGGGGTGGGCTGAGAGAGCGACTGGCCCAAAATCATCCAGCTGGCTTTCATGGCTAACACAGAGCTAGAACTGCGATTTCTAGGCCAGCACCTTAACCATGACACCAAACGGGCTGTCATTATTCAATAAGGTAAAGTTGATACACAATAGTTATATATATATATTTTCTAAATTTACTTCAACTTAAAGTGTACATCAATCTTCATTTTTCATCTTCCCATTACTTTTTGGAAGGCAGCTCTCCTCTCTCATGCCCACCAAACTTAGACATGATTATTGTGGGTTTGTTGCCAGTTTCCAAGGGGCTGAAATTTTACTGTGGTAACAAAAATCTGCTCTGGTGTTAGAGAAGGAACGGAATGTAGAATGGAGATTGGTGAATTATACTATGCCAGATCCCACCTGTTTTCAAATGCTACTCGGGGCTTTGATCAGTTTAACCATGTTCTTTATAGCAGTCATGATTTTGTGTTTGATGAATCCTTGGAGCAGAGAATTAACGTATCAACGCTTTTCATGAATGAAATGACTGAAGCTGGATCCTAATGTGGCAAATTTCCTGGTGTATCAACTGTGATGTCTATATGAACACTTTTATCAGCAACCAACTCTTACATACTAAGTACCTAAAGTTAATATTTAACCTTTGCAGATTCAAACATCCATACTGAGATTGTCATCAAGAGAGAGAGGAAGGGAGAGAGTGCGTATAAGAGAAAGAGAGAAAGATTAGTTATACAGACCATGTTTAAGGGGAAGAATAGGATTAGAGGGTCAGGCAGGGGCAATGAGTTCTTCTGTAGAGATGATGCTATCAGGATAGACTTAAATACCTTGTGCAAACAAAGAGGATTGTCTAGGAAAAGGAGATCTTAATGTCACAGATTTCTTGTTGCAAACCATTCCAAGAAAGGAGCGGTTAGTTTATTTTTCCCAAAGAAGGACAGATGCACATGCGGGTATATTTGTTTCTATTCCATTTACTAGGACTAAGAAAACAAATAGAAAGCCTATTTTTCTCCAAATAAATATGGAGCTCTATAAGTGCTCTGAGCATAAACGTCACAGCACAAAAAGATAAATGTAATCCCAGGGTTTAAACAGACTTGTGAAATAAATTTTTACCTCCTGGTTTATAAAAAAAATATTACTGGTCTTGCAACCCCTGTCTAAAAAAAAAGTATATGGATATATCACAGAGAATCAACGAATGTTTAAAAGAAACTGAAATTACCATCTTGAAAAAGTGAGATGAATTCTATGAAGATTTTAAAACAACATTTTATGAGAAAAGATACCAACTTTTTAGGGATCGGTAGAATATTAACAAATTATAAATATTTAAATTAGAAATAATATTTTCCCCCATTCAGCAAAATGTATCATCAATGGCCTCAGATGAGATGGGGTGAATTTTTCAATACAGTGGACTTCCAGAGCGAAAGTGGGATCCTACATCACCCTTATAGCGATTAAGCATAAATGGGTATTAATTGGCCAAGTAAATTCATTATTACTTATTTTGTCAGAGTAAATGAAATTAATATGTAATTTCCTTCTAATTATTACTAGACCATAGTTTATTAGGAAGTGTGTAAGAATTTTCAGTGGGCTGGCTTTCACTATCATTTGCAATTGCTGTTGTTCGGGCTGTTTCTGAATACAGATACCCTTCTGGAATAACATGAAATCCACATCCAAAAGAAGCCCAATAATTAGCTCTGGTGTGGCACAAAAGTTTTTCATGGGTGAGTTAAAAGGGAACCTAACTATCAGATGATCCTCATATTTTTTTCAGATAGAGGTTCAGGTGCTAATTTCTTAAACCTCTATCCAGAAGTGTGCAGGAAGCTTGCCTTCTCTGTTGTGTTGCTTTGGAACAGTTTATCTCCAAGCTTCAGATGGCTCCAAACTATTAGTGTTTCATAAGGCTCTGAAAAACTTGCTTTCCCTTGGGCACTGGACCAGAATATGGAATGAATCTCTAGCAGGCACAGTGGCATATTGATTAGCATCCTTTTAATCTTCTTTGTTTGTTCTGATATACATTGCTTTCATAACATAAGGTACACACCACAGTTATGAAATGGGCAGCTATCTCAAATTGACAGAATAATATAAATACATTTATATATAAAGCAGTCCCCTTTGAATGCAGTGTGCATAGTATTTGTGCTGGGCAAGAACCGATCATTCATCTCCAATTGAATTCAACTGTCCAAAATACTTTCGCCCTATTAAAGGCAGTTTTGACAGAGGCCAAACCCAATAACCTAGCCATCTGTGAAAACGTGTCTCCAAACCCACCTCATCCCACATTAAGGAGAGTTATGATTACCCCCACAGCAGGTGGTGACATTTGGTTTAAGAGAGAAACAAAGTCGTGGAATCCATTACTGCCTTTAATACAACATGTCCTGTACATTGTCAAGATTAGCCATTTGTATGATCAGACTCCAGTTAAAAAAATAATAATACTGCATTTGAAATTACCCCAGTTAAGAAGAAGTTCTGTTTGTGTCGTATCTATAATATTTTATTCACATAGGCATTTCACTACTTGAATAAATGAATATACACATGTGAACTACCCTTGGGATCTGCACTAACAATGGGAGATTATTTTTTTAAAAATGTGACTTGTTAGCATGTAAAAATATCATTAAATGTATTTATATCAGGGGTGAAATCCAGCAGGTTCTGACAGGTTCTGGAGAACCAGTAGCAGAAATTTTGAGTAGTTCAGAGAATCGGCAAGTGTCATCTCTGGCTGGCCCAAAGTGGGGTGGGAATGGAGATTTTGCAGTATCCTTTCTCTGCCACGCCCACCAAGTCACGTCCACCAAGCCACGCCATGACCACCAAGCCACGCCCAAAGAACCGGTAGTAAAAAAATTTGAATTTCACCACTGATTTATATCATATTATCTCTAGCATAAGACAGCACATTTTTAAGGTCAAGGTTACATGCAGATATGAAGGAGAGAATTTAAAGAATTAAGGAGGAAACTAGGTACAGTAAAACCTCTGGTCACAAAAGCTTCTGACCACGACCAAATCAGGTTCTGATCAAAAAATTCACAATCTTTTTTTGGGTGGCCGATTTCCCCTTCTGCGCCATTTTTTTGTAAGTGCCAAATTTCCAAAATTAGGTTCGTGTCATGACCAAATCAGTTTGCGACCAAAGTTGTGGAATGAATTATGGCCGTGACCAGAGCTTCTACTGTGTGGTCAAACCTTGTAGTGTATGCATGTCCAGAATAAAATGACATTTATCCATCTTCTCCAGCATATCAAAAATCATCAGCAGGAGGAGATTCCAACATTGTACTTCTTTGTATAGAGTAGAGGTCTCCATATTTGGCAACTTTAAGACTTGTGGACTTCATCTCCCAGAATTCCTCAGCCAGCCATGCTTCTATTTTTGCAATTGCGCAATAGTGAAACTGAATATAACTCTAGAGGGCTTTTTCTCCAGTAAATATAATGACTCTAACATTGAGCATTGAACTAGAAGGTCCCGCTTTGGTTCTCAATTTGTGAACTAAGCAAAATTCTAAAGTTTGGTGGATCCCTTATGTCAGTGTTTTTCAACCTTGGCAACTTGAAGATGTCCGGACTTCAACTCCCAGAATTCCCCAGCCAGCATTCACTGGCTGGGGAATTCTGGGAGTTGAAGTCCGGACATCTTCAAGTTGCCAAGGTTGAAAAACACTGCCTTATGTATCTATAAGCAGGAAATGTCTTTTTGGAGTATCACAAGAGTCTCTCTGTTAAATGTTGATTGAGCTTAACATGCTTCCCATGTGTGATGAAGTGGAAAGTATGGTACTGCAGTGAGGAGAGAAGAGGACGGAGAATTAAACAATAATGAGGAGAATCATTCAAAGAAACCAATGCTCTGCTGAAAAATAAATGCACAATTAAGACACTAAAGGGGAAAAGTGAATTTAAAAAGAAATTCCAGCTAACAGGCAGTGGTGGGATTCAGCCACTTCTTACCACTTTGGGAGAACCCGTTATTAACTTTCTGAGCAGTTTGGTGAACTGGTTGTTGGAAGAAATCATTAGGGCAGAGAACCAGTAGTTAAATTATTTGAATCCGATCACTGTTAACGGGTTATTTTTCACAATTAACATTTATCAAACATTTTGAAAAGAAATCAGCTGAACTATATACTACCATCTAACTTTACGTTTTTAGTTTCCCAAGTGTCTTTAAGAGTCAATTTGGTATAGTGGTCAAGTCTACCGTATTTTGCTTGGTTCCACCACAAAAGCGCGTAGGACAAAATCGCGCTCGACAAAAGCGCGCTGTGACGTCATCACAGCGCGACGAAAAAGTTCGAAAAATGTAAAAATAAAGCGAAAACCTTACCCTAAGCCCCCCAAACCTAACCCTAAACCTAACTCTTAACCTAACCCTAAACCTAACCCTAAACCTAACCGTTAAAGTAACGAAAAACCTAACGCTAACCCTTAACCTAACCCTAACGCTAACGCTAACGCTCTAAAGCTAACCCTAACCCTTAACCTAACCCTAAACCTAAACCTAAACCTAACCCTTACTTTTATGTGAATTGGCTTGCTTTAATTTAATTTTTATTAATTTTTATTTTATTCGATCTTTTTCGTTGCGCTGTGATGACGTCAAAGGCGCGATTTTGTCGATCGCGCTTTTGTCGTCCGCGCTTTTGACGGGTCACGTTTTGGTTGACATAATTCTACCCAGAATGCCCAATTTAATGATCATTTGAACAGTCTAAAGTTCCAAGAAGCACCTTTCAGGTCTCCTTGTAGAATTTCTGCTTGTATAGAAGATATAGAGCCAAATTATAACATAAAACTAAAGATACTTTCTCACCTTGGGGGTGGGGGGATTCAGATTTCCTTAGAGATAAAAACGTAAATCTTAATCAAGAGAGATGGACCGCCAGACTAAGAGCAAAAGCAAAACAAGCCTCTCATAAGAAAAATAGCACAAATGCTATGATTATGTTGTACATTTCATTTTCCTCTCAGTTAAAAACAGAGAAAATAGAGGATTAACCAGTCAGCCTTAGCTAAAATGGACTTACATTTCCAATAGAATTTTTTGTGTTTTCTCTCAACGTTTTCACTTTTCTTTCAAATCTCTTTTTTTTTTTGCATCTTATTTATTTTTGCCATTTTTCTTAATTTGGAGATGTTGATATATTTTTGCTTATTCTCCCAATCCAGGAATTTCCAGGCTTTTAACATAAGGAAACAGATGTGCACCTCTGTGATTTGAAATGGACAATGAGAAGCAGCATTGCCTGCAGGCTAAAATGTCTAGATTGAAGCACCAGAGTTTTACTAATTCATGTGTTCAGTAAATCACCCACCAATGTGGCAGGAGCCCTAAAGGTTCTTTGATAAGTTTGTTTAGGCTTCTTTTTAAAATACACACACAGGTTTCAAGTTACAGTTTTCCTCATAGTGACATTTGTCTGAACCTTTCTGTCCTGCCCGCCTCTACATTTGATGACTTGAACATACCAAACATTGTCACTCTGAAGGAGGCTGTTTCTCTAGGCAACAGCCTCAATTCTTATACATGTGGCTAACACTGTGAAATAGGAATTAGACTGACTTAAAATCATTATAATTCAAAGTGCTTCCAGACTGGTTTTTTTTTGCTGAATTGTCTTCATATGCAGTTTTTTAAAGCTTACTATTTTATATGCTGCAAGTTAGAGGTGGAAGGAATGGTAGAGGTATGAATGGAATCTAAAAATTCCATTATTTTCTCCTCCCTGAGTAATTGACTTATATAATAATATAATAACTTGATCCTTGGGCAGTCTTGGAGATCCTTGGCTATTTAGCAATTGTTTCTATCCATAGTTTATGAGCCTAATGCTGGGAAAGATTAAGGGCAAAAGAAGAAGGGGATGGCAGAGAATGAGGTGGCTGGATAGAGTCATTAAAGCAGTAGGCATGAGCTTAAATGGACTCCAGAGGATGGAAGAGGACAAGAGGGCCTGGAGGAATGTTGTCCATGGGATCATGATGGGTTGGACACAACTTCGCAACTAACAACATCAGCAAACATGGAATCTTGTGGCATTTTTTTAAAAAAATCAAGAAATGTATTACAACATAACTTTTACAATTCTACACATTTATTGTTTTTTGCTGCAACAAACCAGCGCAGATAGAATAATAAAAAGGGTTTATAGGGTCACGATGGGTTGGACATGACTTTGCAACTAACAACAACAACAACAACAGTTTTATGAACATAACACTCATTTTCATGTTTGTTTTTTAATACTTATGTGATGGTATGCTTATGCCTTATGGCTCAAAGAGAATATACATAGATGCAGACTTCGTACAGCTGGATGCCACCCAATGGAACAAGAATAGCTCCTATATATGCAAAGATAACTAAATACTTTATCCCCAAAAGAAACATAATCTTTAATAGTATTGAAAATTGGGAAAAGGTCCTTTAGAGCAACGGCCTCCAACCTTTCTGACTTTGTGGACCAGCGGGTGGGGGGGAGGAGAGGGGGGGTTCCACATGGGCGGTAGGTGGTCACCTGCCCACTGTGTGCGCAAGTGGAGCTGCCCGCGCGTTTGTGCTCGCCCACTGCTTCTGCAGTTCAGTTCTGAAAGGTTGAGGACCCCTGCTACAGATCATCCATTTCACCGTTTAGTTGGACAGGTGGCAGTATATCTTCAGTTTCAACATATCCAATGAAAGGATCCCACCACACCTAAAGCAATTAGGTACACTGTTAAACCACTTATCTAAACAATTAATCCAGTCTTATTCTAAACCAGGGGACTCCAACCTTGGCAACTTTAAGCCTGGAGGACTTCAACTTTCAGAATTCTGGGAGTTGAAGTCCTCCAGGCTTAAAGTTGCCAAGGTTGGAGACCCCTGTTCTAAATCATTAAACCAGTCTTATTCTTAGGAAGCATTTCTAAAAAAAATGTGTCTGTAAACATACAGTAGGTTCCCTCCCACATGTAAGCCAAGTGCTGATGAAATCACTTATTGGAAACTGCCTTTTTGTGGAACTGCATTGCTGTAGACTGCATGCAAAAGCCAGCCCTGTGACAAATGAAAGACGATATGTGACATTGCAACTCTGTGATGCATTCCAGATAAATGTGCAGGGAAGCAATCATTACCTGCGTTATTTTGGGAATCAATATTAGGAAATGGTCTTGTGTTCCTCTGTCCTGACCGTGGAAAATTTTTGGCTCACTTTGGGGTTAATCCTTTGTTCTGGAATCCAACATACAAGCAGAATGAAGAAAGCCAGTACAGAAGTACTGACATTTTCACGGGTGATTCCCCTGCTCTGAAAATACCGGCTATTGTGTGTTTTCTTTCTAATAATCAAAGCAGGTAAATGAAGATTTGCTCCCATGAGTGGCTGTTGCTGCCCTGGGGCCATGTTTGTGCTGTGGGTACAAACAACAAAGTCATTCCCATGGAGTATGCCCTAGAAGGCTGGGGAGGAAACACACTGAGCCTGGGAGAAGCATTGTTAATTGGTCTTACAGCCTTGCCTGCGGCAACTGGGAGTCACCCAGCCATAGCAAAGTTGTGCTGTTGTCACTAAAGTGTTCCATTAATTTGGGTCTCCTTTTGTAGAGGTGGTGGGAGAGATCATTGCCTGCGCTGTGAACTCTGAGATTGTTTTTGTTGACCCAATCCCATCAGTTGTCCAGGTACTTCCTTGCCTAAGGTATATATCTACCTTGATTTCCATGTGTCCCACATTTTGGCTTATTAAGGAAGAGGGAAGGAGAGGGGAAGGGGGAAGGGGGTAAAGCACAGCAGTGGCCAAGAAGACCAACCGTCATTTGAGATGCTTAGTCTTTGGTTGAATTGGATGTCTGTTTTCAGATTGCCCTTGAGGCCAAGGCCAGCCCAAGGTTTCTTGCTGCCCAAATGATGCTTCCCAGTCACCCAAATGTAAATTAGCAAAGCCAGCCAAAGTTTTAGTCAAGGTAGCAAATCCTGTTTCTTACACACACACACACACAGAGAGAGAGAGAGACATACACACAGAGACACACACAATACACAGCTCATGCTACTTCTTTTGGGGTTTATGTAACAGAAAAAGGGTAATAAATGAGAAGGAAAAGAAAATAATCATATTTATATATCTTGTTCTATCCCCCAATTATCCTGTGCTAACTCAATGCCTGGAGGAAGAATCGGGTTTTTAAGGTTTGGTTAAAGGTAAGTAGGGTAGGGATCATAAGAAACTCTGGAACACGGGTATCAAACTTGTGATGTCACGTTGCCGTCACTTGACCTTTTGCGATGTTTTCTCCCTTCATGGAGCTGGGGTGTGCATGGCCTGTGCATGATGCACCCGGCTGGGTGCATCATGCACAGGCCATGCCCACCCCAGCTCCGTGAAGGGAGAAAACATCGCAAAAGGTCAAGTGACGGCAATGTGACATCACGAGTTTGACACCCGTGTTCCAGGGGGCAACAATAGACAAGGCCTATTTCCTGGGTCCTGTTTCACATTACTGCTTAAATGAAAAGATCTGAAGTAAGCCAATGCTGTTGCCTAATAGAAGACAGACAGAAGCTATGGATGGTAGATGGTCCCTCAGGTAACTAGGCCTATGCAATGTCAGGTTTTAAAGATAATAACCAGCACTTTGAATCAGAACCAGAATCTTACTAATAACCCGGCCTTTTGGCTAAGATCAAGTGTAGTAACCCATGTAGCTCACCAACAGGAAAAAAAAGGCAGCTGAAGGTAAAGCCATCAGAAAAAGATCATACAAGCTCAATTACCTCCAACCCCCATGCCTGGGAAAACATCCAGATCTTAAGGGATTTATGGAAGGCCAGCAAGGTCAAGGCCAATCAATCTTGAGTGGAATGGTTTTCCAAAAAGCAGGAACAGCAAGAGAAAAGGCTGGCTTCCTGGCTCCCATCAGAGGACACTCTTTAAGTGTCACTCTTTAAGTGTCAGGACCTGGAGCATGCTCCTCCTGTCAGATCTAACGAAATGGGTGGAAACCATTGGAGATAAGTGCTCCCTTAAATATCCTGGTCTCATGTAATAAAGGGCTTTATATAGGTGACAACTAACACCTAGAATTACATTTAGAAACTGGGGATTCAGTGCAATTCATGAACCAAAAGTGTCACACAAATGTTTTAAGGCACACCAATTGCTTTCACGGTATTCTCTAGCAATTACATATGTTCGGCATGGGTTGCCCCATTGCATAAAGCCAGGAGGTAACCAAAGCAAAAACAACTGTGTCAGGAGTAAAATCCAGCAGGTTCTGACAGGTTCTGGAGAACCAGTAGCGGAAATTTTGAGTAGTTCGGAGAACCGGCAAATGCCACTTCTGGCTGGCCTCAGAGTGGGGTGGGAATGGAGATTTTGCAGTATCCTTTCCCTGCCATGCCCACCAAGCCACACCCACAGAACCGGTAGTAAAAAAAAATGAATTTCACCACCGGACAGTGTACAATATTTTCTGATCCAGGAAGAGGCACAATTGACGCACAGTGCAAACATTGTGCAAAAGCCCTCCTGTTCACTGCTGCCTCCTGCTCTTTGAATAGGAGCTGCAAATCCAGTAGCTGCCACCCGAAATGGCACACTGGTTCTGTCTGGAATGATGCAAGCCCATCCAGAACTAAAGATGAAAATCACTAGATTCAGGAGGCCTTAAAACTCAAAGCCACTCAGTCTTCTTGTGTTTGAGATAGTTGGTTGTTCCTCATCCAGATCCCACCCCCAGTTGTTTGCTCACACATTCTAGAAGTGAATAGCTGTATGTCTTCCATTTTAGCAAACACTGTTACTTCCAACTTTGTGATTCTATTATTCTTCGGAAAAAATAGATAGGTTTCCTTTATAATCTATTAAAATTAGCTTGATGTATCTATCACATAATTGTTAATTTTCTGTTGCAGATAATTTGAATGTTCATTTCCTACTTTTTCCTTCATAATATAAATGTCTAGGATTTTTATTTAGAGTGGCAAGTGGATACTCTTAAGAACAAAATATTTATGTCGTGGAATATTCATAAATATACAATATAAGAGAAACAATATCTATCAAAAGTGGGTATGCAAAGAAAACTATCAGGAAAAGGTTTATACATGTTAGTGCTTCTTCCAGAGAAGCATTTCCAATGTATCATTCATGCTGATCCTTGTACAAACTGAAATGGAAACCAGAGAAGCACATAAAATGAACTGAGTAAAATGAGCTTGGCAACACTGTTTTCCCTAAAACTTACGAGAGATTGACTCCACTCTGGGTAGCGTGACATAAAATAAGGGAATGCACATAGCCCATTCAAAATCCATGTCTCAGTAGTTATGACTAAACCAACCCTGTTGACACAAAATATGAATGAATTTTGATTTTTTTCCCTCATGGGCTGATCTAGAAAGCCAGCAACCATGTGATATTATGCAACAATGTGCGGGGTGTTGTTCTATTCTGCAAAATGTATTCCAGATTACGCATATTTTGCAAAATGTCCTTACCAGATAATTCCCCTCGGATATGCACCCGATTTTATATGCAAAGGCACTTGGGAAAAGGAATCTCCTTTACTGGGTTAGGATAGCCTTCTTTTCCAATTTGTCCTTTGTTCATTTGTGAATTACTGGGGAGGGGAGTTTCCCCCCCCCCCTTTTTTTTAAATTGCTTATATGATAATTGGTGTATTTTTATATTAGTCAGTGTCAGATTCAAGGAACATCTTCATCCATCCATCCACCCAGTGCTACGCACATTCTCTGGTTTCCCTCAAATGAGTACCAGCAAAGGAGGAACTGTGAATAGTCTCATATTTTAATTACAAGTCCTACTTTGATGCAATTTTATAACAGATTGTCGTATATTTTAATATCAAATACCTAGCTTTGTCATGCAAGAGGCATAGAACTCATGTCATTAAAGTAGGCTTTGCAGGGATTCTCCTGCTAACTCTGGTTGTCATGAAAATAATTTGGATTAAAATAGATGAATGCAAACTAGAATAAAACTGAGAACATAGGTTTGTTCAAAAGGAAATAGCTTGCCTTGAGATGAAAATACGGATAAATACAAGCAAGCAAAATAATTCTGGTAATTGAAGATGCACAAATCTGAAGATGCCTTATGAATCATTTTGCAAAAAAGCTTCAAAAAGGAGCTAAACTTATTTGAATTTTGCCGTTTGTTTTTCTTCAGGTCTGTAAAATGTCTTTAGAGGGGCATGATTGCCACCTGGTGGACAACAACAGCTTACAACAAAAGTACCTTATGCACATAATAGTAAAATGGGCTTCCCTAACAGTGATTTCCCTGTCTGTGGAATTAGTTTCCATCCTACTCAGAAATCAAGATTGTGCCATAATCTTGGAAATCATAGGAACCATAGTCCTATTTACAAGAGTTCTCTATAGGTTTGTCTTGCATACAGTATTGCTTGTCGTCTCCCCCCCCCACCCCCATATAACCAGTCTCTTCTGTTTCCCAGCACTTCCCATTTCTTATAATGCATTTAATACAATACAATACAATAGCAGAGTTGGAAGGGACCTTGGAGGTCTTCTAGTCCAACACCCTGCCTAGGCAGGAAACCCTGTACCATTTCAGACAAATGGCTATCCAACATCTTCTTAAAGACTTCCGGTGTTGGGGCATTCACAACTTCTGGAGGCAAGCTGTTCCACTGATTAATTGTTCTAACTGTCAGGAAATTTCTCCTCAATTCTAAGTTGCTTCTCTCCTTGATAGTTTCCACCCATTGCTTCTTGTTCTACCTTCAGGTGCCTTGGAGAATAGTTTGACTCCCTCTTCTTTGATATAGGTTCTGGGTTTTTTGACTACTTGAAGATCTTTTTCACCATCAGGAGGATGCATGGACACATTTATATATTTACGAATCTTTTCTTCATATCTTTTCTTATCCAGTTGCTTTTTGGGCAATTTGTCATTCAGTTGTTTTTGGCTCTTCATGACATTCAGCATGATCAGAATGTATCCAGGACTGTCGCATTAATTGCTTCTTTAAGTCTTTATAAGCTCAAGCTTCTGTCATCAGTGATGGTCAGATTTTAGTGATTTTGCCAGCAGACAATTTTACTCAATAGTAAATGTTTGGAGATTCTGAAACTGCAACCAGGACCTGCCTGATATCCCATATCAAAGGCACCACAGATAAAATCAGCACAATTCTCCACAAACACAATATCAAGACAGCCTTCAACACTGACCAAAAAATAGCCAACATCTTAAGAAACCCCAAAGATAAAATCCAGCTAGAAAACCAAGGAGTCTATGAAATACCATGCAAAATCCGCCCTGAAACATACATAGGACAAACGAACAGGAAAATAAATGCACGCATTGCAGAACACAAGAACACAGTAAGAAAAAAAGAAAAAACTTCCTCCCTTTTCCAGCACCTTAAAGCTATAGGAAATGAAATTAATTTTGAAGGAACCAGGTTAATCTCCAAAACTGAACACTTCAACAAGAGAATAAGCCATCAAAATAGAGAAACACCCCCACAACATGAATAAACGTGACGATACCTCCTGCTTATCAGACATCTGGAAACCAGCCCTAGTCAACAAACAAGCCCCACCACCAACCACGCCGTTACAACAGAAAACAACAACAGACACACAGCCAGCACTAAATCTACCAATCATGATACAACCACACAACCAATCATTCCACTTACTGAAACAAAGCCAGCGCCCCCCACCCCACCACCAAGATTTATAGAAAGATAAATAGCAGCTCCGACCGCGCTTTAAGCCGAAAACACCAGCCTGAAGATGGCGAGTGAGACCCCGCCGAAACGTTGCCAAGACAATCTCAATCTTACACGGGAAAAGACCCAAATACAACAAGACCAGCATACCTACACCCGTGAAAATGTACACATACACACATATATGGCTTGAAGTCAGTGTTGATTTCTGGTGACTGCCTGGGCACATCCCTGTGGTTTTCTTGGCAACATTTTCAGAAATGATATGCCATTAGCTCCTTCTTAGGACAGAGAGAAGATGGCTGGCTCAAGGTTACCCAGTTGGCTTTATGCCTAAGGCTGAACTAGAACTCACAGTCCAGCCTGATTTCTTAACCACCACACTAAACTGGTTCTCTATCACATGTCATAGATGGATAGACTTTTTGTCTATCCAATGTTACCCTTGTTAGAAACAATCCTAACTGAAATAAGTATCACAGTCAACAGAAATCAGATTCCTCAATGTTTACCTAATTGCATGTTCAAAATCTTTGATATCCAAAAATTGTGTAATATTCAAATAGGATGCCATACTTTTACCTCCAAAATGGAAATGAAACAATGCTTTAAGAGCAAAGTAAGGGGGTAGAGTTTGAAACTTAAAAAAAAATCTGTCAATCCAAACTACTTTTCTACCAAAAAAGTATATTTTCTATTAAAATGAAAATCTCATTTATTTGGGAGTTGAAGGAACAAAGAAGAACTGAAGCAAGCTGTGCCCTTCTTTTGAGAGAAAGAGAGAGAGAAAGAGAGAAGCAGGGCACCAGCTCTTTAATCTGTCACTCATGGCTCAGGCTGACAGGAGCTGTCCTGGTGGCAAAAAGCACTGATTGCTGATTTGAGGAAACAAAATAGCAGTTGTAATTACGGGCCTTGATAAGATAAGACCTTCTGAGAGGAGGAGGGGAGAGTCCTGAGCCATCACCAGCCATTTACACTGAATTAGCAGCTGTCACTCATTCCATCCTGGGCAGGAGCACAGTGGGAGCACTCTTTGTTTGATAATTTATTTGTAAGGTAGAAGAGCTAGAGAGTATCTCGGCCACAGAAGAATCCTCTTTTCCTTTCCAAATTCTGTACAAGTGTGAATGGCCCCACATCTGACCTATGATAAGAAAATAGATTATCTCTCTCTCTCTCTCTACCTCCCTCCCTCTCTCTTCACTCCCCCTTTCTCTCCCTCAGTTATGTGAGAGACCTTCACTTGAGTTTCACTAATTCACTGACACTCATGCCAACTGCCTCCCGATCAATGGTAACACTTGCAATCTGCAGGTCCTCAAGAAAGCTATCCTTAATCTTCCTTAAATGAGTGAGAACCTTTTGTTGTTCCCCTCCACTGCCAAGGGCTTCTCTTGTTACAGGGCAACCTGTGTTTGAAAACCAGGGGAACCTTTTGCCTTAACAATGGGATGTCTATCTGGCAGCTTTCTGAAATCAGTGCAGACCTGGATAGCCTGGGATTTACCAAGTGCCGAAAGAATGACTTGGTGCTGTGCAGTCCAGTTCTGCGGTTCCTAATTTCTGCCTGAGTTGAATGGGATTAACTCCTAAACAAGCAGACAGAGATTAAAATCAAAGTAGTAGTTAGCTAATTAGCTGGAACTGTAACAAAAACATTTCTCCTGTTTTTGTGGTGTAGCCCCCTCTGAAGTCTTCAACTTTTCATTTCTTGCAAGTGTTTTAATTATCAGTGCTTAGCATATCTCTGTGAGGTCATTTGCCATCTAGTTCTGAACAAGATTCTTCTCTGGTTTGATCCCTAGCAGGGCTTGAGCAGAGAGGTTCTTGTTCAAAATGTGTCTCTTGGTATTTTTGCACCTCAATATTTTAATGCTATGTTTATTTCTCTCTATTTCATTTTTACACAGCCAATTGGACAGGACCATCCACTGTTGGCAAGTCATTAAAAAAGACTCTTCTTTCCATTTAAAAACAAAAGCACTAGTCCCATATTGCTGGGGACATATACATAGCATATACTGGGAATTAAGCTCCACTGAACTTGGTGAGACTTAATTCTTATAAGATATACCAGTGATTAAGCATTTAATTTTTTGTAAGTAGGCAGAGTGAGCTCCTTTTACTTGTCCCAGCTTCTGCCAACCTAGCAGTTCAAAAGCATGTAAAAGTGCAAGTAGAAAAATAGGGATCACCTTTGGTGGGAAGGTAACAGCGTTCCCTGCGCCTTCGGCATTTAGTCATGCCGGCCACATGACCATGGAGACGTCTTCAGACAGTGCTGGCTTTTCATCTTTGAAACGGAGATGAGCACTGCCCCCTAGTATCGGGAATGATTAGCACATATGTGGGGAGGGAAACTTTTACCTTTACCTTTAAGTAAGCAAAAGAATAAGGTGTATATGGATGGACCACTCATTCAGCAACCAAACTTTGCTCCCGGTTAGCATTGTTAAATGAGGACTACCTGTATAGATTCATGATATTCTTTGTGGATAAACAGAGGGATAGAATCAAGATAACGTGAAGTGTTAATACCATTTTATAATGCCTTGGTAAGGCCACACTTGGAATACTGCATTCAGTTCTGGTCCCCACAATGTAGAAAAGATGTGGAGACTCTGGAAAGAGTGCAGAGAAGAGCAACAAGGATGATTAAAGGACTGGAGACTAAAACATATGAAGAACGGTTGCAGGAACTGGGTATGTCTAGTTTAATAGAAAGAAGGACTAGGGGAGACATGATAGCAGTGTTCCAATATCTCAGGGATTGCCACAAAGAAGAGGGAGTCAAACTATTCTCCAAGGCACCTGAGGGTAGAACAAGAAGTAATGGGTGGAAACTAATCAAGGAGAGAAGCAACTTAGAACTGAGGAGAAATTTCCTGACAGTTAGAACAATTAATCAGTGGAACAACTTGCCTCCAGAAGTTGTGAATGCCCCAACCCTGGAAGTCTTTAAGAAGATGTTGGATAGCCATCTGTCTGAAATGGTATAAGGTTTCCTGCCTAGGCAGGGGGTTGGACTAGAAGACCTCCAAGATCCCTTCCAACTCTGCTATTGTATTGTATTGTTGCTTGATCGCAGGATTCTGGGTGGTGTACAACATAAAGTGTCATATCAATTATCTCAATTAAAACCTATCAATAAAATATATGATTTTTTACAATATTTTAATTAGAATATAAAATACAAAGAGAAATGAAAACAATGGGAAAATAGGGGAGGAAAAGGGGAAGAGGAAAAAGTGAACAGGAAAAGAAAAATAAATGCATGGACTTCCAACTCCATTTGATGAAGTAGAATAAGGTAATAGCATACAACTCCGCTTACTTTTACATTATGTGTGTGTGTGTGTGTGTGTGTGTGTGTGTGTGTGTGTGTATATATATATGAATGTGTATATATATATAAATTAACCGTTTCTATAATAACAAACATATCTAATCAGTAAAGCCCAAAATCAAAGAATATGCTATCTCCAACATTAAAAGCCTGTCTAAAAAGGAAGAGTTTCAGTATCTTCTTCAGCCCTGGAAGAGATTGCTCCATCATTTAAAGGCTATTACAGAGAAATCCTGCTTTCTAGTCGATCCTCACTCCTCTTACTTCTGGCTTAAGTGGATCCTCTTGAGATTCCTTTACAAAGCAGACTCAGACTAGACACATGGTCTGTTACATACACCAGTGCTGTGACCTTTATGGGCAATTTCTAGTTCTGCTTGCAGTGCATATGTACCATGCTCTGTAATATGACTGATGATTCCACTTGTGGAAGACATTCATCCCTAATCAAACAAAGAAATCAAGCCACAATCGGTGCTCTATTTAAGCTCTCTCACTCACTCACTCACTCACTCTCTCTCTCTCACACATACACCAGAGTTTTTTGTTTAGCAACAGGAAATGGTTCTGATAACCTGTTTCCATGTTTTCCTTGTACATTGAATTAATGTCCATTTCTTGTCCAGTATAAACGTTGCCTGTTCTAGCCACCCATCAAAAGTCTCTAAATGATGTACAATATGACTAACTCAGTAAATGGATACAGTATACATTTTAAAAGTCTCCTTTTTATGCTTTACAATGATACAATTTCTAATATGAAAAAAATACCTTGAAAAAGAAGCAAGGCTCCCAAAACACGACAAAACATACATCATAAAACACGACCATAATTAGTATTGGTAAAAGACTATTCGGAAAAAAATCTTTAAAAAGTAAGGTTTTAAGACAGAAAAAAAATCTGATAAAAATAGTCTTCCCAATTCATAAAAAGGGCCCAAAATACAGTACCAGTTTATTTTCTATGAACCTGTGTCTGTGGCACTCTTGAAATGAATGTTCTTGCAAATACAAAACTAAATAAATTTACACAGAATGACCAAGACAAGACAGTTCTAAAATGCTGTACTTAAATGAGAACAAATGAACTCACACAATGCTTATTTATTTTGAAAACTTTGGGAGGTTAAATTTACACCTGCTTTTAGAAAGACAGTGAAAAAATTATCACACAGCCCTGTTTGAATCATTAAAACAACTTCCAGAAATAAATCACCTATACTTTTTTGTTGTATGAAATAAGGAGCCATGGAGTCCTTGGTGCTCTCTGAGCTCTGTTTGCTTGCAGATATTTTATTACCCAACCAGGTAACATCATGAGTGCAAGTAAGTGTGCAGCTTGTTCCCTGTTTATATGTAGTACTTCCACATAGAGGTATAGAGCCACATAAGACTATTCCCTTCCCTTGTTACGAAGGCATCTTCCAAATATGTGGATTTCTACTTCCAGACTGTTCCAGCCAGCATAACCATTGCTGAGATTGTACACATCTCAAGGATATTTAAATTGAAAAGCTAATATAACTGCCAATTCTATAAACCAAATCCACCTCTAATTCTTGGATCTTGTAACATTTTTATATTAATTCCCGCTTTCTTTCTTTGCCAAATATATTTTCCTATTATTTTATTTAATTTTTTGAAGTACTTTTCCCCCCAGCTTTATTGGTATTGTTTGAAACAATTTTTTTTGCCTATTTTATGTAGCCCCTTAAAGTAACAGTGGACATCCTTGGAGATAGAATACAGTGCTCTAAATTCACTTACTGGTAAATGGAAATATCTTTCTTTTTCATTTTCTTTGGGTTTTGTAAAAGTTTTGACAGATTAGATAGCGATGATTGGTAGATATGGATATGGATATGGATATGGATATGGATATGGATATGGATATGGATATGGATATGGATAGATAGATAGATAGATGATGATAGATAGATAGATAGATAGATAGATAGATAGATAGATAGATAGATAGATAGATAGATAGATAGATAGATATAGATATGTATTTAGTGTCACAACCCCTGGTATGCCCAAATATGGGAGGAAGCCTTCTGCTTCCTTTCTCTGTCTATCGGCTTGTCACGAGAGACCATCCAGACAGAAACCCAATATTTTTACTGTTGCCTTTGTTACATTTGCACAAATACAACATAGATATAGATATAGATATAGATATAGATATAGATATAGATATAGATAGAGATAGAGATAGAGATAGAGATAGAGATAGAGATAGAGATAGAGATAGAGATAGAGATAGATAGATAGATAGATAGATAGATAGATAGATAGATAGATAGATAGATAGATAGATAGATAGATCTGAATGGATGGATGGATGGATGGATGGATGGATGGATGGATGGATGGAGAGAGAGACACAGACAGACAGACAGATGCACAGATATATAGATATACTTTACAAATTGCTTGGAATTACACAGCTTTTATAGAATAGCCCACCCACACCCCTTTTTTACATCTAAGATTCATATTTCCCAGGTTTGATTTTGGAGCAGAATAATGAGAAAACATCTTTCTCATTCAATCTTTACCCCTTTAACCAGCCAGCTGGGGAAAGGTGACCAACTGTTTAGATAACTGATTTGGATAAAGAGAGATAGCTGTTTATAAAGTGTTACCTTGGCAAAGAGAAAATAACAATGAAGACCTATCCTAACCTTAAAAGCTATCATTGTGGCTAATAAAAAAGTTAATCTTTAAAGTAACTAGGCTTTCATAGCTGTTGCTGGTTGATCCCATGGATCTTTCAAAGAGTTACACTTCAGTCTGAACCATTTAAAACGGAATATAGAAAATATAACAACAGAAAAAAGCATAGCTTTCTGCGAATGCAAAGTAGTCTGAAAGAAATGTTCTGTATTTTAGATGCCTCCCCGCTTCCCTCTATTCCCAATAAAGTGAGCAAGGCTGTCACTATTGGCCTTATCAGCGTGCTGAGCAGATAGAGTTACTTCTCAGACAGAAGCTGCACTGCTTCTGTTGTTTCTGGCCCTCTAGCTAACTGCATCCTTGCTTGATCTTAGCTTCGGCAGACAAGAGGAATTATTACTTTGGAACCCTTTAATGGTTTTCTAGGTGTTTATGCCACCAGTTTTCTCCCCCATCACAAAATCTGGCTTAGGCAGCCTTAAAAGTAGAGTGAAAGAAATCGGGTAAGTGGATAATGAGACTTAGTACAGATAATAGGTTTGGTGGCTTATTTATTTGTTTAGTAGCATGTTTTTCCTCTCTCGAAACTCTTGTTCTTTACTCTAATCCTTTGAATGTCTATCACTTGCTGTAGGTAGCTTGTGTCGACTGTCTCAATCCACAAAACCAGATTTCCACAGCTCGATGCATAATGATTCAAGTCCAGCACCTTCCTTCACTCTGCTGCAATGGGGTAGGAGCACCCAGCCAACCTCCTCCAGTCTGGGATTGTGCCAATTCCTATCATCTTTAATCTGCAGTAGGCCTATAGAAGGTAACAGTCAAAGCATCTGGGAGGCCACTAGAGCAGGAGGCCTGCAATATCGCATAGGTTAAAACTGCAGCTGATGTCGCCTGTGAGTGTTGAACATGACAGGGCATTTGACTGTCAATGTGTGAACATTTCCCTCCCCAAAACACTTGACTGCTCCCATTACCAGAAACAAAATTACAATGGGAGAAGGAAAAAAAACAAAAACCCACCTGCTCCAGAAAGTCACACTGTGGATTCCAAATTCCAAATTAAGGAATTGCATAAGAAATTGTTATATAATTATGGAAAAATTACAGTATATCGGAACATGCTACCCCATCATCTAGTGAATGAATTTTTAGACAATGTTTATAGAATGGTCCTCTGACTGGTCCTGAGCTTATTTGGGGTTTTTTTTTGGGGGGGGGGTTATAACTTTGTTCTGTTCTGAAGTTCACAGGATGACCTGAGAAAGTGATTGTAAAAATATCAGTTTATCATATTTTATTACTGTCTACAGTCTCTGGGGTTGATCCATGACAAATATCCTTATTTCTAGCAGCCAAGCAGGGCAATCTCCAGCTTGTGCCGTCTGTTAACAGAACTGTGGTTGGATACAAGAAGATCGACTCTCAGTAAAACACAATTGCTTTCCCAGAGTTTGGGTGGTGGTAGTGGAGAAGGAATGCAAGCTTCTATTTTCCCAATTTAGTATCTAGATCTGTGAGATGCTTACTATGATCATTTGTATCCTGGCAGCTCTTTCCTTTTTCCCTCTTTCTTCTGTTATACTCTTGATAGGTAAGTATATCATGTACATAGTTGCACATGCTCGTCTTAATAATTTTGTTTTTAAATATGTTATTTCTTCCCATAATTAAATTATGTATATTGCAAAATAATGTGCATGGCTATGTAAAGGTAGGGGAGTGGGAAGGCAGGGAGATGATAAGTTACTGGTTGCATCAGTGCCTGGAAGTAATTCTTAATGAATGATTTCAGTTTTAAACAGAAAGGGTAGGGAACCTATAGTCAGATATTTTTGGATTCCAATTCTCATCAGCTTCAGCCAGCATGATCATTGCTTCAGATTGACCAGACCTATTGTCCAACAGCAATCGAAACATGTACATCAGGGGTCCCCAACCCTGGTCCATAAACCAGCACTGGTCCACTGCATGCCAGAAACCAGGCCACACAAACAAGCAAAGTCCCATTCGCGGGATTCAGGCAGTATGTGAAACCACGCCCCCTCCGCAGAACCTCTCTCCACAGAACTTGTCCATGGTGCCCCAAAGGTTGGGACCACTGATCTACATTACACCCCATCTTTTGGCTGCAAACAACTTGGAACCAACCCCAATTGATGGGGTTCCTACATAAAGCCTCCTCTTTTTAAGGCTCAGCTAATGAGGGTTTCTTCTGGGTTCGAGGTGGTGACACTAAATTAAGTGTAAACAAACATTTTCATTTTTATAAACTTCATCTAACATGTCCTTGTTTGTGTCATTTATTTATACTGTACAATGTTCTGCTCTTTGAGGTTGTTTTGTTTTATTGTGATAGGGTCAATATTGTTGGATTTTTGTGTAAGTTTTTCAAATTGTGGCAGAGCTGGATTTATACCTACGTTTGTTTCTTTTTTAACTTTGGATACTTACAACTGTTTTCATTTATTTCCTGAACATAAAGGGAGGCTTCATAGTAGTCAAGGCCAGAAGGAGCTCTGAGAGTTGCAGTTGTAGGCTGCTCACCCATTTACTTTATGAAGTCTGACCAAGCATGGTAAGCTTCAGTTTGTGGAACTACAACTCCCAAACTTCCTAACTGCCTATCTGATGGAGATCATCTGTTGGAGAAGACAACATGCATTGGGAGGAAGATAGACCCCCTTCTCTCTGCTTTGTCACCTAAGAAAATCAGAAGAGTCTTTTGAGTCATATACTTTAAGGGGTGCCTCAACTACTCATGTGTTACTTCAGTCACTCAGAGAGCTTCAATAGACGGTCTCTACGGTCATTTGTTCCCAACACTTGGTCTTCTTCAGAGGACATCTTTCCCTGTGGACTTTCAATTTCTGGACCGGATCGTTATTCAAAAACTGAAAGATACCTGCGTCTTGCAGTAATGAAGTTAAGACATTTTATATTGAATCAATTCACACATTGTAGAAAACCATATTGTAGCTTCTTTGCCTTTGATTCAGTATGATGTATGAATCCAATCACTATGGCTTAGCATTATGAGTAAACCAAGCCACTGTGTTCAAGAACTTGTTCAAGAACCTGTTTTGTCCTGATCAATTTTTAAATCCTGGCTTAGCATTATGTATGAATGCAGAAAGGGTATGAAGTCCTCGAATTCAATTCTTTTCTTTTTTTCCCTTACTGTTTAATAAATTATTTTGCTGCTGGAAATTTCAAGTGGCTTTTGAGCCAAGGGAATTCAGTTTGCTTCACTTGCTCCCCATCTTCTTCTTCTTTTTTCCCTGTCCAGTTAGAAAAGGTGGACAGGAGCTGCAGTTTCACCATTGTGATTGCATTTTAATCTTCAAAGTGATTAATTTCTGAAATGCAGGAGGGTTCAAGCTGGTGTGGAAGCTCAGCCTCCATTCTCCTCCCTGCTTCTTTTCCTCTGTAACTTAGGCATTGTTTGGTCTGCCCTGTCTGGGAAGCACTGAATGGTTTCAGGTGTACCTTATAGCTGTACCACACCATTAAAATCAATCGGGGCTGAAGGGCAGGGTTGTATGGTGTCTGTGTGTGTGTGTGTGTGTGTGTGTGTGTGTGTTCCTCTATGTAGTCCTAGGGTGAGGAAGCCATTACTGCTCTTTGTAGGTGTTTGATATTCCTTCACACAAGCTAACTCTTAACAAAGCGCCTTTGGTTAATCAGGTACATAATGCATCGTCATGCATCTTCATATATCTGAGCTAGCCGGTTTTATATATACGTTTCAATGCTAAAGGGAGCCTGCAACTTTGAGGAATTTATCTGCTGGTGTTGGATGTAAATGGGACATCCAATGCTAAATACCCAATCGCTCTATCAGAAGGATCCGAGGTTTGTTCTGGCATTCCTTCCCTTCCCCTTTAGTTTCTTCGAAGCTGCCTCCGAGGCGCAACGCCGAAACCCCGGAGGAAAGCCTGCATTCCCTGGCCGCCCAGGTGACTTTTTGCCGGTACTTTCACGGGGGGGGGGGCTGTTCTATAGAGGTTTCCCTCTTTTTTCTCATCTTCTCTCCCAACCCGCTGGATCATTGCCCGCTTCCCCAACCGGTCAGGCCAAAGCAGATGCCCGGCCAGACTTGCCAGACGTGACACGTGCGCTCAAACATTGGGCAGTAACAAGCGCTGGAGATTTACCCGATCTGCGGGGCGCACAGGACTTTCAGCGGGGAAATCCCAGCAGCTTCTTACGCACGGCTACTTGCAAAGGGCCATCCACCTCAAATGGTTCCCGTGCCTTTTCACCCCGGCTGCAGGTGTTACACCGATAGGCAGAAATACAGCTGTGGTGCAAAGCAGGGGGACACAAAGGACACCCCTGCTTTGCACACCAGCAGTATTTCTGTCTATCAGTGGAACATCTTCCCCCTGCCCTCTTTCTGCACCAAGGCCATAACCGCGCACCAGTGGCGGATGAAGACTCACTGGTCCCCAAAGCACTGACAAATCTTGGTGTGCCCCCCCCCATCTGTACATACTGTACAAATCTTCATTGGTGTTTTTTTCCCTCAACTCTGTAGTGCCCCTTTTGGGTCTGGTGCCCTAAGCACGTGCTTCGTCTGCTTCATGGTTAATGCGCCACTGCCGCGCGCCCCAGAAACACGCGAGGCGTTTGCAAGCAGCCTTTTCCTTCGCCCCAAGCTGCGGGGTGGGCGAAGTTGGCTTGAGGGGGAGGAGGGCAGAGGGAGAGTCCCTGGAAACCAGCGCATCTGGGCCAGCGGGATGCTTTCAAGCGATGTTGGGCTGGTCCCGTCGAGGGGTGGATGGGGGACGGTCTTTGCTGGGAAGGGGGGAGAGAGAGGTGGGGAGGACGCGGGTCTAGGGACATCCCCGGACAGATGAGAAGGGGCTGGCACATTGGCGAGCAACACACAAGAGGAGGGACCAGGGCCGAGCTGGTGCGTACTGCCCCTCGGGCGCTCCGAGAGTGGAGCTCACACCCACCCGGCCGACTGCCTGCCTCCTCTTCCCAGCTCCGCAGCCGCCAGCCTCCAAACGCCGAGCTCGCCTGCTCCTGGCGCGGAGCTGTCAGCGGAGCCCGTCCTCTTCGCTTGGCCCCCGGAGTCTTCTGACAGCCAGCGCCGCAGCCTCGGCGAAGCTCCATCCGGGCGATCCTCTCTGTGCCGCTCGGCTGCGGGACGCTCTTCGTGGGATGGGCTGGGAGCGCCCAGGGACTCCCTCGTCCTGACCAGGAGGTTGAGCCGCCCCGGCGGGAGACGGTCCCTGCGGGCAGAGCGAAGAGAAAACGAGGCCCGCGGAGAGAAACCGAGAGCCTCTCGCGCACCTCAATCCCTGCTCCGGATTCTTGCCGGTTAACATAAGCCAAAGGAAACCAAGAAAACCACCCGGGCCCGCAGCGCCGGCTTCTGCGCCCGTAGCCAACCAATCAAGTCCCCGCGTAAAAAAAAAATCTCTCAGGATGAATCTCTTCTCTTCCATATTCAGCTATTTGTAAGTATTGAGTCTTGCCGCTTATGGGCCGATTTGGTTTTCCCTCCCCCTCCCCGAAATAGCCTCCTCGATTTTCCATCTTTATTTCTGCTCCATTTCAATGGCAAAATTCATCTCACCATCTACTTTGTTTTCCCCTCCAATCCCCCTTTTCCATTATTCTAGGCTACTGCACTTGTTTGCTTTCTGCTTGCAGGCACAGGTAAGGACTTCTTTTAATCATTTCTAAATAGCTGCGATGTATTATTATTATTATACAATTGTATCACAGCGGCCATTTGTTTCGCCGGATTTGGCATTGGTTACTAGTCGGGCCCCACCCAGGGGCCTAGGACGTCGTAACGTATATAATTATTATTATTATTATTATTATTATTATTATTATTATTATTATTATTATTATTATTATTATTATTATTATTATACGGATAGAGCCAAGATTTCTTTTTTCCCCCTCTTTACTTTCCCCCTTTTAAAAACTGATGTAATAAAAGGAGCCCCTATGATTAAGAGACTAACTAAGTGCGGGGAGTAGAGAATAAAATGCAAAATGTGGGATTGATTGAGTTAAAGTAAGAATAGACGTGCACTGAACTCCCCAATTGTAAGTGTTGAAGAATCCCGATGGAAAATGAGTGATGATCTATTTAAATCTTAGTAAACTGTTTTTCCATCCAATTTCCAGACTTAAATAAGAGCACATTCCTTCCATTATTATGATTTTTTTAAAATTATACTTAAGCGATATACATTAATTATAGGAAAGATCTTATTCTTGTTTCCTAGAAATTAGAAACCTCATTAACATATGGAGCAACACAGTCTGATACTCTGGAATTTATAACCCTTTTGGTGTAGTATTGATTGCAAAAGCCAAATGCTTGTAGAAACAATCCCCCTGCAAGAGAACAGGTGTAGGATTCTGAATTAAATTTGGAAGGATCTCTTATAAAGCTGAGTAAACAAATTGAATTCAGTGGATCTGAGTGTAAAGGGAGTGTAGGCTGACCGTGTTGTAATATTTGGGGACACGAGATGGAAATCAAAGAGCATTATCATTGGCCACATAGTCTACTCATTAGAGCAGGCAGAGCAATCCAGAGATGTTATGGAAAGAAATGCCACTAGGAAACCCATGCATCCCTCTGTGTGTGTGTGTGCACGCGCACACACTCACACACACACAACACACACAAAGGATAAGAGAATTACAAGGGAAGACTTTCTATAAAGTCTATCTTTCAGGAAGAGGTTGCTTCCCTGTATCTTTAGTAGCTGATATGGGGCTGAAGATGGGCGGGGAGGCAGTGAGGAGGGAGGCTTTTTTCATGCACTGCCACCCCATGAAGTTGAAAGGAACAAATCTCCTCAACATTTGCTCAGAATACGTCTTTATAAATGTCAGGGGAAAAGTAAAACCCTTCAGACTTAAAAGGGGAGCTGGAGACATATTGGAGGTGGAAGAAGAGCAGCCTGAGAGAGGAGGGGAAACAGACACGGTGGGGGGGGGCTCTGTGGCAAAGCTCAACTGCATGGTTGTGGTTGGAGCTCAAATCGCCGTAGCTGAACCTTCAGCTAACAGGCTCGCGGTAACTTCGAAAGCGGGCGGGTGGGTGGGGAAACCATGGCAAGCTTCTCTATATGGAAGGGCCTCATAAATATTAGTGAGAGACAATTCTGAACTGCCTGGACTGCTGACACAACCGATCCCTGTTTAAGGAGATAAAATACCCCATCCCACCCCCACCCTCCCTCATCCACCAGTCACTCTGGTCCAGGGCACGGAGCCACAGGACAAAACTCTCAGTTGAAATAGCTGGAAAGCCAATATCAAACCAATAGATACAAATCTAGGCACTGAAAGCCTGATTTCCGGGCAAGTAGGATCCCTTGTATTTCAGGTGATTGTATTTAGGCCAGTTCAGGATTTAGGGTGTCTTGCATGATATGGTTGTGAATGATGGGGCAATTTCATTTGTATTTTTGTTTTCCTTGTTGAGTCTTCCTTGATTTAAAACGTCACAACAGGATTGAGAACCTAGTGTAAATCTGCATAATCTCTAGACACATCTCTGAAACCAAAGGAGAGCCATGCCAGTACTCGATTCCGAGCCAGGCTCACCTTTGTATCCCCTCTCGCATGCCTGTTTCCCAGTGATAAACTCCTGGGCAGCCCAGTAACTTTTCAGTCATGGCTAGAATCCTGGTCTTTGCTATATCAACGCATAAGAGTCTTGACTCTACACTGCACCAACTTGTGGCCCTCTCCAGATACACCAGGAGCACACCAAGATAGCCTTTCTCAGAGGAGTAGAGATTATAATGGTGTGTTGTATATTTTTTAATTTCCTAAAGGTAACTGTTCAGTCCCCACCTAATTTTACACAGCATGTGAGGGAGCAGAGCCTGGTGACCGACCAACTAAGCCGGAGACTCGTCCGGACCTATCAGCTATACAGTCGAACCAGCGGGAAGCATGTTCAAATCCTGGACAACAAGAAAATCAACGCTATGGCAGAAGATGGAGATGCTCACGGTAAGTCTGTCTGTGTGGGCAGGAGCATTGGGAGAGTGGGGGGTGGGGAGGGCATGCACGCAGCCCAGTAATTGATGATTTCCGTCCCCTTTGTTTGCCAGAAATCATTACAAGCATTTGGAATGCAGAAAGCCTCTGACGGAAGAATGTGGGGATCAATATTTGTAATAACAGTATAATGCATTTCCCTTTGCGGATTCAGTCGGAGCTTCTATGGAGGAGATTGGGCTGGGTTTTACACCTGATCACTGGCCACAGAAATGGTGGGATGAGTTGCAGATTTTAAGAATTAAAATCACAGGACGGTGGGAGAATAGGTGTCTTCTTGCAGTATGTTCCAGCCTAACAGTGCAACCGAAAATAAGGAAACTGGGAGCATGCTGTTATGTTAACTCTAGGTTTCCTAGAATCACAGGCAAAACTGGCCTTCAGCTAAGGAAAATAAGCTTTTAGGATGCACAAAATATCTTTCCCAAAGAGAAAAACATGTGAGCATAAAAGACCAGCTGTAAAGTTTTAAGTGAGACTTAGTTTTACAAATGTTCAGTTTATATTCAGTTCATCAAGAATGGACTGCAACAAACCATAAACCCATGTTCTCCTTTCTCACCTTAATTATGCTTATGAAACACTATATAATATTAAATGATATGCTCCATAATTGCGCTGTCTTCAATTTGTGGTCTGTAATGCACATCCTAGTATTGAATCTCCATATCGCTACAATTTATGTATCATGACTACAATTATTGACCTCTCACATTAGCCACAATTTTTCCCTCCCGCATCAAACTATTATCTGAAAAATCAGGCAGGTTTGCTTATATTTAAGGTGGCTGAAGTTTTTATTAACATTTTTAGGAAGCACTGATAGTGAGGGCAAAGTTTGCATGTGTATACAGTATGCAACTTAGTTTTCAAGGAAACTGTCTCAGCCATATCTGAAATACATAATATACTTTGATTCTAAATAAAGGGGGAAATGTGCATCCCTTCTTTAAATATACCGTTCTCTAAAAAGTTACTTAATGTTTAAATAACAGCATTACAACACACAGGAATGAATGATTTGAAAAAGAACATATTACTATTAAAACGATTAAGCATTTGAAGCATAAGAAGCAAACTCAGCAGTGATTTAAAAAGAAAGAGAACACAAGCAGTTTTTCAGATGTAAGGTTTTAGGAGAATTGGAAGTCTGTGAATGTTAAAATAAAGGTTCAGGATTGTTCTATATGAATCTCTGGAGAGACCCCCATGTCTGGAAGAGCTATTAAAAGTCTTCTTACTTTCACCTTTTTAAACATTTCCTGAATACTTTCTGCTCTTCGCAGTCCAGTTAGGGGATCAAGTGTGCCTCGCTGCATTTTTTCTGCATCTACGTAGCCACTTTCCTTTCAAAGTTTGAGCATGAAACATAATTTTTTTACTGGGATAAATCTGTCACTGAAGGGAAAGAATAGAGTTGGAACTGTTAAGCTTTCACCCCTTCACTAACAAAACCAACTTTTCACACCCTTCACATCTTATGTTATACTTATTTTGCTTTTTAGTTATTTTCTTTCTTTCTTTCTTTCTTTCTTTCTTTCTTTCTTTCTTTCTTTCTCAAAAAAGTGATTTCTTTCCACCAATGCCCATTTTCTCTGCTGTGACATTTTAATAGCTGGTTTAAGGTCAGGTCCATTTTTCTTGGTTATCTGTCTTGACTGTCAATATCTGACTCAGTTTTATAATTAGGAGTGAAGCCTATGGATCTTAAAGCTTGGTGTCCTTCTGTCTGTAATCTGGCTTTGAATCGCTACATCATTATGAGAAGAAGTAGCGTTAGAAATGAATGATAATGATTGCATTTTCCCCCCCAGTTGTGCCTTTTAGGAAATTTTGCAAGCTCAGAAATAATAATAAAACATATACAACTTTTGTATGTCTTATTGTTATTTTAGGATTGGAATGGGCATTTTGCTAGTTTGGCTTCTTGCAGGCATGTTATCGTTTTCCCTCTGGCAGTTGTATCTCCGTGCCAAAGCAGTGCTGTTGAGTTTGTCAAGGCAGCAGCAATTCAGTGCTAGAAGGTGAGTCCCTAAAGAGGCTCGTGTGGTAAAGCTGACCAACAGGCAATAAATCAGAAAAAGCCCTTTGAAAAGGTAGAAGAGGAAAAAAGCATGTGTTGCTCTGACTGTGTTTGAGGCTGCTTTTCTATGCCTTTCCACCAGTCAGCAGAGGAAGAGCATGAAAACTGATGCTCTTTAAATGTTAACTGCTCTCTTGATCGACCTCCCTTACTCGTGTCCCCCAAAGAGAGATAAATAAGGGAACCTTGTCTATGCAGTTCAATGAAAAGGAGTCAGGGGTCCAATTGTCCTTGAGCAAGGAGGAGATTACAGATGTTAATATTTTATAGACAAAAAAAAGCAATAAAGTTAAAGGACTCATAATAGGTTAGAAGAAGAAGAAGTGATGTGATACTGGAATTTCGCAGATTTCAACCTGGGGATTATAGTTGGTGAAGTCCAAAGCTGGTGTGGAGAAGGCTACAGTAGTGTAATCCATATACAGCTCAGCATTCACCCAGGGAAAAGAACTGGTCATACACAGTTTCAAACAGCAAGAGTTAAGAAAGGCAAAAAGAGAGGGTGAAGGGTGAGGGTGATGACATCAGGCTAAATGGCTTTAAAAAGGATTCATTAGGTTTCTGGAAAAATTGGTGTCCATCTCAGTAGCTGAATTGGTGCCATGCAGAAAATGCCCTGCGTGCTTCTACTAGTAGTGTCTATTTCCAATAAGAATATTAGTTTTTAAAAAATACAATTTATTTTGAAAAAAGTTCTCAAGGATCTGGGCAATGAAGTAGAAAAACAGAAGGCGTTTGTAAAGGGGAAAAATGCTGTTGACAAATTTTAATGCTGTTTCTGCATTATTATTAAATATTACATTATTGGATTGTCTTGCCATTATAGGAAATGGAGTTCTGTTCTAGACAGACTTGATTTGACCCAGCAGTAATTGTGGCTATGCTTTAATTAGAATAAGAGTAGAATAATGTATTTTTATTATAGAACAAACTATGTTTCTGCTGGAAAGCAGATAGATTGCTTGGATAGGGAAAGGTAAGACCATCCAAACCATAGGTTATTTGGAACCTTAAAGGGATTCCCTACCTGATCTGTTTTGTGCCCCATCCTAGTGTGAGAAGGCTGTTTAAGATTTCAATAGTGGTATTTGGAATATTTTGGAGGAATTCATTGATGGCAAACCATCAATGTTCTTTCGATCTTATTTGAAAAACTGCTCCTTGCACAAAATAATACCTTATATTAGCCACCTTCATTCCAAGAATGGGGTTTTCATCCCAAAAAAGAGATATGCCTAGATTTAAAGTATTTCCACAATGGTGATTTGTAGCATCTTCTCGCATCACCCAGCCACCACATCTCTTTAGTGACTCAACCACAGTTGGATGTCTCTAGAAGATGTTGCAAGTTCTTAAGGGGGATCTGGAGAAAGTTCAGTTGTAGCCTACAAACCTTGCTCTGTGAAAGACAGGGATGGTCTTCTTTGTGACTGGAATCACTTTTTCACGTAGGCTGTTGGGATTCACAGGATATGGCCATTGAGAATGCATTGATTGTGCCAGAGGAGAATGGAATTCAACTCATTTTGGAGAGTCTGTACTTTTGAAGTAAAACATTAAAGAAATAAAACAATATCTCATCAAATTGGACAATAAATCAATCAGTTTATTTGGACTGTTATGTGGCATTTCTCAGATGAACATTGGCATTGGAACTGTGGTGGGGTGCGGATGAGTTCAAGAGTTCAATAAAAAGGAGCTACATGTAAGTCATATGTTATCTATCTCTGTGGCATAAAAATGGAAGGGGATAATTTGGGATGAACTATAGAAACCTATGAAATAATATATCCCCAAAAGTGTTATAACCAGCTTCTAGTAACAGCAAGCTTCCATTAATTCAGGATACTCCTGAGGTTATTGTGCCAGCCTTGACTTGATGATAACAGCATTTTGGCTTCCATTAGTTTATTTATTTAGCCCAGTAGAGGGGCTGTTTCTAGGCAACCCACATTGCAGGGCTTGTATGTGGACTTCCGGAGCAATTGATGCAGTAAATAACAAATAAATAAGTTCTTGCATTGCAAGCTGCAAGATGAATAAAGAGAATAAAATCCAAGACTTGATAAAGGTATCAAGTTTTTCAAGACACAGAAGTTGTAGAAGTTGTTTCAGTATTAACATAGTAGCTTGTAGCATAGCAGCCTGGGCACTAACATGTGATCATCCCATGTAATCTCTCCCTCTTTCTCCTACCTGAGAAAAGAGAAAAGAAAATGGTTTGCACTTAGCTTATTGCATGGTGTAGGTTCAAGAAGGCAGGGCAAAAATTATTTTTAAAAAGAGACTGAAAGATCTAACTAACTCCTGTAGAAATGTTTGTTGCTTATGGAGAAAGCATACAGTTAGGCTGAGCCTGACATTTTTTTAAAAATAAAAGCCTTCCCTTGATTATTTATCAAATATGCACTCTTCCTTGTTGCAAAGGGATCTTTCCTCTGCTTGAGGCAAGCATATCACATCTTCAGAATTGATAGCATAATAGATGTGATATTTACATTGATGTGGCAATTTATTGTTGCTAGGAAAACAAGGTATCCCTCCCAATCTAGCATTCCCCAGACACTCAACATTTCTAGAAGTTACTCATAGTGGTTGGGAATTCTGGGAGCTGTGGTCCAAACAGTATCTAATTGGGCAAAGACTTTTTCTTCTGTAAACAGAACAATTCTGGTTGGAAAATGTAACTGTCTATTATAATGATTAGTTAAAAAAAAAAAGAACAGTTCCTTCCACTGTATCCAAATATCATGATGGCAAGCCAGACAGTATGGCTACGGATGACTCCACCTGTGTTAACAAGAGCAGCACAAATGCAACATTATTGGAGAGAAGGCAGAGATTAATCCTCCAGGACTCATCCATTCTTCCAAATGGCTACCAGAACTGCAAAATTGTGGATGATGCTGACATGGCAGCTGAGAGACTCTTTTTTTAAAAAAAAAAATCATCCAGTGTTTACTATAATTTTGCAGTGTAGTTTTAATAATTTTATTTTTCCCCTTATACAGAAGTATGTCTTATATTGGAAACTGATTAAAAATGATAAAAAGATGGAAGTGAGGGAAAGATCATTAGGAGAATTAATAAACCAGGGTTAAACTATTTGTGCAGTTTCTCTTATACTCATGTGTTTGCCCTTAATGTGTAATTCTATTCTTGTGCCACTGTTTTAAAGAGGTTTTTTTTATAGACTTCAGCTGTAGTATTTGGGGTAAAATTCTGAACCTCTCCAAACTTTACACTGAGCTGGTATAATTCCAGTTGTTCTGCAAGTCCACCAGCCTGGTTTTTCACTGTAGTGCTTTGATATCCAGTCTAAAAAGTAAAATACAAAAAAGATGGGCGGAAGAACAATGGTATTATGGAAAACATTGTGGCTTCCCTTCATTGCTATTTCTCTCTTTCCCTAAAATTCATTACAGGTGAATAGTCTACTGCTGCTTTTGAAAGGACCTTGCAGATAACTATTCTGCAAAGGCTGAAGTGCTATAAAACCAATCATCTGGTTGGCTGAGCATGTTTGTGTTTATATTTGCCCTGGTGTGATTAGCACAGCCTCAGTGAAGTAGGATTTGCATTAATGGATGCAAATTCAGGATCAAACGTGATGCATAACGTTATTTTTTTACTGCAGCAACATTTTAAGTCCTTTTTGGTGAGCGATGGGTAACTTTATGCTCTCCAGATATTTAGATTGCAGCTTCCTTCAGTTTTAGTTGTCATGGCTATGGCAAGAGATACAGTCTACCTGTACTGAAACTCTTGTTCAGCACTGTTGTTCCTGATTGTAGCTCTGTGGTACATCTTTTCAATTCATAACATATCTTATGCCTTAAGTATGAATATGGCATGTTCTATCTAGCCAAAGCAAGTTGTGGTTTGTCACAATCTTATGTCCTTTGAACTCCTGTAGAGGATTGGTCATACTGAATGTGAATGAATACCTTCTATGGACTCATCCCAACCCTTACTCATAATGGCTAGAAATTCAAATTTGTAGGAATTATAGGGGAAGGATAGAAGTAGCAACATAGAACTTTTTATCTCTCTCTCTCTATATATATATATATAACCAAATCTTTTGTTGTCGTGACCTTTACTGAATGAAATGGTGTAGTGTAAGGCAACAATTTTTGAAGCAAGGTACCTCAAATGAACTAACTTACAGAATGCTTCCAAAATCTGAGACCCATGACTTTGAGGGAATGAAATTTAGAAAAGTTGTGGCCTCTTCAGTGCTACTGGCTGTTGCTGTGCTGCTGGGTTACTGCAGTGATCATGTGATCTTAATTTCCAAGGTTCCATGACAGTTTCCCAGTCAATCTCATAATTCCTTGCTCCTTCCCTCACCCAGCAGCAGCCACTTACCTGCTTGCTGAAAAGGGAAAAGAAGGACAAGAGAGGGGAGGGGAGGGGAGAAAAAAGAATTTCTGATCATCTTGGTCACTCTGTTTCTCTGTTAGGTGAGGAAATATCTCTGAAACCATGACCCAATGGACTGTCTTTTTCATATTCTTGATAGAATGGGGTAGGGTAGTGAAGAGAAATGATCAAATAGAATAAGAGTTGTTTTATCTGTACAAAATAGGATGAATTCCAATCACTAATGTGGACATTATTATAAAGTTACAGAATTTGTCAGCAAAACCCCTTGTCTGCAATGGCTGAAGTATTATTTAGAAAAAAGAAGACTGGGATGCAATGTAGAGATATATCATCATTTTATGATCAGAAATGGCAAGTAAGAAGTCCAGTTCTTCATAGAAATTTTGGCCACCATTAATAAAAGTTCCACATAGAATCCTTTATCTCTTTCAGACACAATAATATGCTAGAGTTGGAGTGCTGAGATAGTTCTTGGAGAACAGCTGGCTCCAAAACTTGGGTTTTATGGAAAAGCAAGAAGAAAGGACAAGCTATTGATCTATAATTTGCATAGCAGCTCCATAAGTCAATCAATGCCCATTAAAAAACTGAGATTAAATCAATATACCCTCTCAACTCTCACAAAGATAAAATGCATTAAGGGGTGAGCTTTTCTCTGCAAAATCAGCAACCATATAAGGAGGGAAGAAGGTGGAGAAGTGTCTTAAACTGTCTTCTGGTTCTTCATGCCCTACAAAGAATAGAAATGCAATGAAGACAAGATAATTAAGGAACAAATTCTAAATTCTTTTTGTTGCACAGAACATACTGTTGTCTTTAGAAGATACCATTATTTTTGTATTTATTGCTGACCTAGATGTTGTATTAACATCTGATTTTATTGTCTCTCCATGTTTTGTGCTTTCACCATTTGTCCTGAACATCACACAAGCATGTGTGGGCAATATGTTTTTTTTTTCTTTTTTGTGTTCCCATGTGTTCTCATCTTGTCTCTAGACTATGAGATAGACAGGCTTAATCTCTTCTTAGATGTTCCAGTATTAACATAGTATTTTCCCTTTATTTCAACATTGTCCAAGGTCAGTATCGGGGTATACAAAATCTATAAGATTGTGTTACTATAATCTTGGAAGGTAACTAGATGATTGCAGTAACTTGAAACAAAGAGTTGATGCAGAATAGAGATGCAGGTCCCTATTCTGCATCAACTCTTTGTTTCAAGTTACTATAGGGACAACTAATTTCATGGTGGTGTAGCGTTTTTCCCCAAATGAAGAATGGAAAAATACTATTTCAATTCGGAAGTCATGAAAAACTGTCCATCACAGATTCCTCCTCTCACCTTCCCTTTCTTCTCTGGTTAGTTAAATTCTAAGAGTTCTAAGTTTAAGAACTTATAAGAATTTAGAATAGTCACATTTTTTGCTTTCTTTATTCTAACTTTTGGGCAAACGGCTGCTGTTACAGTAATGAAATGAATCCCCCCCCCCCTGTTGCGGGGTATATACAACAGGGACCAATTCAAAGAATAATCTTGTGATGTCTTAAAAATTAACCAAGTTATTATCACATAATTCTTCATAGATAAAAAAAAAATCCCCCAGTCTTTCAGTGACAAGTGGAAAAACGTATTAGTGCTACTGGTATAATTCTTTCATTGACTCCCTTACCATAGGGAAAAAATAATGTACAGTACAGCTCTTGGTTCCCTGTAAAACATATTCCTTTTTGTCTTTGCTTCAAATGGAGACCCTTAAATGAGATTTGGGTGTGGATGGAGCTTCAGCAGGCAAGTTGCTCTGTGTATAGAAAAAAAAATGTAAGTGATTTTACAGCCACACTCCAGAGTTTTATTCCTTATCACAAGAACAGCACACAACCCCGGGTCCCTTTTGGCTATACTGTCATTGTACAGAATGCCCAACTACATGGACTATCACTACTTTTCATTGTACTAAAAGTCTTGCTGCAATTGAAAAATGTCATTCTGTTTGGCTTCTTTTTAAAAATCTCTGGGATTTCTATATGATGATGACCTTATAACTTGGCTTCTTCTTCTGTTGCCTTATTCTTTCCAGCTAAGCTCATTGTGGAGACTGATACTTTTGGGAGCAGAGTAAGAATCAAGGGAGCTGAGACCGGCTTCTATATTTGCATGAACAAAAAAGGAAAGCTGATTGGCAAGGTAAGAAGATAGACAATAAACTTTTGGGAAGATTGTAAGAATATGGCTAAATTGGCTTTTGATGAGGCAGTGGACAATAGCCTTATGCGAACAGGAAGGTAGAAATTAGCTCATTCGCATACTTTCATTTGTTTTGGGAAATCTTCATGCAGCAAGTTTACTTTAACCTCAAGAATCCAGTGTTTAAAGCAGTCAGTTAAATACACCTTTAGAAGGTGGAGAAAAGAGAAGAGGCTTATATCAGTACTAGGTAGGTGACTTTTTGGAATTGGAGGAATATTTGGATAGATGAAAACATGTAGTTGATTTCCTAACTAAATAGTTGGTATTGGGATATAAACTTGACTATTTACAAAATGTTTACACGATGGCAGATCTGACCACTCACAAAACACTTATTTCTATAACCCCAACAATTGCTTAGCATTTTGTTTTCCCACTTGCTTCTCTTTACTATGCCATTGATTTTACTGGTCATAAATAGTCAATAAAACTTTACACCAGTTTTCGATGCAGTATAAAATATAAACGGATGGGAAGGCATTGCACATGGTCCTGCAGCCATCTTATTGCATGATGAGATCCATCACAAACATGATACTTCAGGATTTGTTTTTCCAACCTCAGACTGTTCATTTTGGAAGATCAACCATTTTAACTTTAAGTGTGTGCAGGCTTGCTGGAGACCAAAACTGTTTGTATTCTAGACAGACCTTGACCCTTGTTAAAATCCAAATGAAACATTCCTGGATTTGTGAAACATATTTTTGAGTCAACATATATGACGAGGGAAGGAGAACAGGGAGATTTTTTAAATTAAGAACATAGAAGTGATGAATTTAAAATGAGAACATTAAAGCGGTGATACTTCTGCTAATTTTTACACAATTCACCCATGAAAATTCTATAACTTAAAGGTCTTTTGTAAGAAGACCTTGAAAATGGTGGCTTATCTTTTTTTCTATAAAAGAAAATCATGCTTGGGGCTATAAAAATAGTAATTTGTAGAGTGTCCTAATAAGAAACTTAGAATTCGACTCAGAGTCCCTTTACCCACCCTGAAAGCTATTACGTTTAATGCCACATTTAGACCACAGTATTACGAAGCATTCTGTTTTTTTTAATTCTCCCCTTTTTCTATATTTATATGAAGTATTTGCATACTCTTTATTCCACCAATGCTCCATAGAAATACAAATAAGACAAAAGTACTTTTGAAGACAGATCTTAAAATGTTATTAAAACATTAAATTAAACAGTTTGGAACAATCAAAATAACTTAAATATATTTAAGAAGAGTATCTACAAAAGATTTTGACAGCAGTCTAGTTAGGGGCAAACTGAGTGGCACTCCCAGATCTTTTCTTCGGGGTTTGCAATCTAGGCTGCCTGAGGCAGTTAGTTCAGTCTGCTTGATGGTAGGGCCAGTTCCTTCCGGTTAAATCCTAAGGAATTAGACACAACATCAGCATCCTGATCCTTGGGGATTAAAGACGACATTGGGCATGACCATGCAGCCACCAGAAAAAGATTGAGGAAGCTTGGCCCCGAGGCAAGACCAAGCTATTTTACTGCCTGAAGTAGAAGAGCAAATGCAATCTTTCCCCAGAGAACATGTGGGGCAGGGGGCGGGGAATGAACCCTGGCCAAGTTAGTTGGCACCTGAGATAGAAAATCCACAGACTTCTCTCTTAGGTGTAAAAAAAAAGTAGCAATAAAAAAAATCAAGATTTTTCTTTCTTTTCATGAAAACTCTGAAAAAGTTTTTCCATGAATGAAACTAACTGCATGTGGACCTTGAGAATAAAGGACGAAGAGGAATCAGTGTACTACAGGACATGGGCCAATTTTACAATTGGCTTAAAAAAGATATAAATAGAAAGAAACAGGAACAAAACATGAAATAAATAATTCAGACGACACAGTATTAAATTAGGGGGAGGGGAAATTATTTGTATGAAAATATAAAGTTGGGATTGCTGAAACGCCACCCCAAGAACCCATCAGAGAAAATAAATAAGTAAGGGCAACAACGGAAAGGAGGGGGGATGAGGAGGGAAAAGAAGAAAGGATAAAGCAGAGAAAATAAGGGTGGGGAATTAAGAATAGGAGAGAGGGTAAGAAAGAGGAGAAGGGTAGAGGAGTGGGGAAAGAGAGGGGAAGAAGAAAGGAGACGAGGAAAGAAGAAAGTAGAGAAGAGAGGTTGAGAAGATGGAAGGAGTAAGGTTGTTGCAAAATAAGATGGAGGCACGGGGTAGCAAGAAAGTGACCCAAACTGTATTATATATGTGTGTGTAAAAATGAGTATACAGTCTAATGATGAACAGACAAATGTTAAATAACAATTATAAGAATATATATCTATGAATGAATTTGAAAGGGAAAAATAAAATTTCAAAAAAACCTAACTGCACATGCAGCCACTTTAAAGACAGCAATTCCAGTCCTGGAGAGATATTCTAGGGAGGTTTCATATTTTCTCCTGTTATGCTTTCCTAATTCAGATATGTTGCAGGTGGGAGAATTCAGTCTGATAGATTACATAAAGAAAGAACTTCTTTCTTGGGCATTGGGATCTGCCTGTTCCCCCGCACCTTCGCTTCCCCTACTCCCAGAGGACTTTTGGATCAGAGATCTCTTGCTGCATCTTCTCAACTTTTGAGCAGTTAATAAAAAATCTAAAATTCCCAATCTCCATTATATTTTGCATTAAGAAAGAAGGAACCAGTTGCTTTCATTTTCTTTGAATTTTGATTGAAAAATGAAAATTCTGATAAAATCTTACTTTAATTTCTTCCCCAATTGTGACATATGGTAACATTGTAAAGTAATTCCTTAAGTATATGTCTTACTTAAAGGCTGGAAGTGGCATAAGAAATCTACAGAAAAGAATGGTATTGTTGTAGCTTATTAACATTTTCAATGGAAATGCAGTCTAAAAAAGCTAATCAGGATCTGACCTGTTAATAGTTGAGATTGCCTTGACATATCAGGATTTTAAACAAAATTAGGAAATTGAGAAAATGTCTTTGAATGGACAAATACCAAGGGCCAAAAAACCCTATATAGATGTCTCTATATTATTGTACGGAGTTTATATTCAAAATGTTTACACGTGGGTGCGCGCGCGTGTGTGTGGCAGAGATTTGGAACTGAATGTAGTAACAATATCATTTATTAAGGACTACAGATGGCCCTTATTTAACTACTACTTGTCCAGTAACTTTTCAAACTTATTGTGGTGCTAAATGAGCAATAGTTATGATTGGTCCTGAAAGTTTTGACTTTCACAGTACCTCTGCGGCCATATGATTGCAATTCATAACTTCTCTGCTGGCATCTCAGTCATAAGTAAAATCAATGGTGAAGCCAGCAGGAAGTCACAAGTTGTGGTCCTGTCTTTGCTTAATAATGGTCATTATGGAACTGCAGGAACTGCCAATGCTAAATGGTGCAGTCAGGTTTGCAACTCTGTTGTTTAAGGATAAATTTTCTGGTCCCAAATAGCATCCTTGGGAAAGGACTACCTATAGAGATTTTACGTACTGTATCTGTACATTTAACATAAAATAAAGATGTTGCCCTTGTTTTTTTCACATTTTTCTTTCTCTTTCCTGCTCAAAGAGCAGTCTTTGGTTCTATGTTTTCCCCAATATTTTATTTTTAAAAATTGTGGTGGAGACATCTGAGGCTCTTGGAACAGAACCTTGAGGTAGGTTGCAAGCTAGGCTTGGGTAACATGGTATAGTTGAGGGAGATCAGGGAAAATATTTGCTAATATGTCGCAAAAGTTGTATTACATTAGCTGATGAAAAAGCCTCAACAGTATAAAAGTGAAGTGCATTCCTAAGTCTTGCCATATAGATTCATTTCTTCCCATAGGTTCCACTGCTACTCTTAGTAAAACATTCCACAATATATCCAACATGTAGGGATGAAGTGTAGCTCAATATGTGGTGTCTTGTGTTTGGTTTAAGCTCTAGTCAACAAATTAAGGCTTCAGCTTAAAAGTGGCTAATATTACCAGTAAGCAAAGACAGTATTGAGCTAGAAGGATTAGGATTATATAATTGCTTGTCATGTTCCTATTGAAATGATCCTACACTAGAATATGGGATCCTTTATTTTAAATATATATTGTTAGACTTCAAGATGTTTTGGTTTCTTAGCAAAACTTCCAATGTCATTCAACTTTCCATCCAAATTATGAGGCCAGATATAGATAAGTAGATATTTGGTATTCCATGATGACTCTTACTTCCTTTTTGACTTGGTTGTCTTTTAGATGCCTCACTTTTCCTTTGCATGTGTCTTCTCTTATGGTTAGAAAGGATCAGCAACAGAGGAGGGCAGAATTGATGAATCTTGTATGAGATGTCCATATTGGAACCTGACTACCTCTGTCAATCAGGAACCACAACACCACTCAATCTACTATGGATATGCTGTGGTGTATTCTGTGTTCTCAATGAATCTGCATTCTTCTAGTGGCAATTATTCTTTGACATTTTAAGGGGAACATTTTATCTAAACCATATAGTAATTATATACATTCTAGATGTTTCTGCATTTTTTTTTTGACAGAAAATGTATAATATGCAGATGACAAGAAAATCACAAGCAGAGTGATTCCTTTTGGGGCCCCTCTAGATTTGCCAGTTGGTGTAAAGTGTTAGTGTTTGGTTTCTAAACACTCCTATTTAAATCTGTAATGAATGAGGCTGCATTCAAACGAAGTGACACTAATTAGCAGCATCCCAAGTCTACCATGTTTGTAATAAGTGCTAAGGATACTTGGCACCTTCTGTGAGGTGCCATCTTCTGCATCACTTTAGAGTCTAAATATTAAGGCAGGGAAAGATCCACTCTATCTAGATACAGCTTTATTAACTAAAACATAACGAAAGGAAATAAATATATACAAACTATAATTTATACATGTATGTATATGTAAGAGAGTGAAGTAAGTGGGGAAAAAATAGACATGACAAGGTCACATCAAATGCCTCTTTCAGTTTCTCTAACTTTACATTTCTAGAAATATATGTTTGTTGACTAGAGAGTCAAATGAAAGTTGCAGTGTTTGCACTACTGAATATATCCAGCATTAAAATTAATAGTCTTATTGTTAACAGACTCTAAATTTCAATCTAGTTTTTGTACAAAGTAGGGAAAAAAGTTTGAAAATGACATGTAGTACAGATATACAGCTTTGTAGGTTTTATGGAATCCAGTTGTTAAGGTATTTAGCTGCACACATAGTGGCTGAAGTCTAAACAGATATTATCACTATTTATAGAACTGTTCTAATTCTGATTATACACAGTAGTTTTGTTAAGCAACAGTATATAAAATATTTGTCTCTTTCTATTTAAATTAGAGCTTTGGGTAATAATACAAGAAAACTTGTAGTTGTAGGGATAAAAGGATAGTCAAAGGATAATAAAAAACAAATAATCATAAGAGTGAATATATGGGTACTCTATATAATTTTTATAAACTTAGTTACTGTATCAGCCACTGCTATTTACAACAGACTCTCTGAATTTATGAGGAAAAGATTTTTCTTCAGTCATGAAATTATGCCATATACAATCATTCTGTTCTTTGCTTCACTAAAGCTTCTTGGTGTAATGGAGCTTAGAATAAACGGAAACAGGAGACACCTAAAATGTTTTATTGGAAGAGGCTTATCCTAAGTGTGAAGTTGATACCTGCCCAAAGAGGCTTTAAGAACAAGAGAGATGGATAAGATGAAAGATGTCAAATTATTATTGATTCTTTTTCACTTGCAGAGCAATGGCAAAGGCAAGGACTGTGTCTTCACCGAGATTGTGCTGGAGAACAATTACACAGCATTACAAAATGCAAAATACGAAGGATGGTACATGGCCTTCACCCGGAAGGGACGTCCCCGCAAAGGCTCCAAGACTCGTCAACATCAGCGTGAGGTGCACTTCATGAAGCGGCTGCCCAAAGGCCACCAAACCACAGAGCCTCATAGACGCTTCGAATTTCTCAATTACCCTTTCAATCGAAGGAGCAAAAGGACTCGAAACTCCAGCCCAAAGCCATCACCCTGACCTGCCTCACCTTGTCCCACTCAGCACCACTTTCCTTGGCTGGAGGACATTGTGCAGAGACTCAGTTGATGGACAATAACTAGAGACTTACCTATGACGATGGCTATAAAAGGGGATTGGAAGAAGAAGGGGAACAAAACTTGATTTAGTTGTTTATAATTGTTCTGTGTTTTTTTTTAAAAAAACAAAGAGGCTCTATTTTTGTATTCCAGCTTTAATGCTTTTTTTAAAAGAAAAAGCAGTATAATGTTTAAATACTCATGGAAGGTTGCTCTTCACTTAGGAAGATTTTGAGTTCTTTGGGAGGGGGCATGTATTATGTTTTGTTAGATTGGTTTTTAACTTGGGGTAGGGATTGGTAGGAGGTAGTTGATCTAGGCATAAGCATAGAACATGCCCTCTTCAATAAATCATACACTTGGGACCAAATTTCTACCTCAGATAAGATAAGTAACTTAAGAGGATGGAGTCCATCCCCAATTCTTTGTACTAGGGGCTTATTTTGATGCATTTGTGAAATGTCTCTGATACTTGCAGACAGTAATCTTCCTTGAAGTCAAATTTGTTTAAATAAGTCTTTTAGGTCCTACCCAGATGGGACATGTTCATCATTTTCATTTTTTGTGTAATAGAGAAGAGATGATGAAAACGTAGTGACTGCCCTTGCTGAAGGAGATGCTAAGGGCATTGATATGCTTTGTTCTTTCAATGCTAATCATTTTTCCAAAGGTTTGAATTAAAAAAAAAACCCATGGATATTTTTTTTGTATTTGTTGTTCTGTCAGTAAAGTGTTGATAAGTTAAAAATGATATTTCACCTATTACATTTCCATTTCTAAGGATATCTCAGGGCCATCAGAATATTTTCAGACCCTAGGTAATCCAAAGAACAAAAGAAGCCTTCTTCCGAAGGTTGGCAACTTTTAACCTCTGATCTAAAGTCAATCCTTGAAGAATTTTTCTTAGTATTGCAATTTTGCCACTCTAGAATTTGCAATTTCATTTGTGAGCCAACTTCCCAAAAATGCTTTGAGGAAAATTAGCAACTGAATTGATTTGAGATTATTTTTGATGCCATATTATTAGCATATATCAGTTGTTCTGAACCTGTAGGTACTGATGTGTAAGTATTTGTGTGTGTGTGTGTGTGTGTGTGTGTGTGTGTGTGTGTACATCACATGAGGTTCAAGTGACATATATGTCAGCTGGAAAACTATCTAGAAACATTTTGCTGTTTTGATCATCTTTTCTAGTTGTCACTGACCAAACATAGCTATTAGATTTATAATCTATTAGTGTTATGTTTATGTTTTCATATACTGCTCTGGATTGAAGATGGATTTTTAAGGCAATAATATAAGTTGATAAGTTTTTAAAATTTTCCCTTATACATTAATTTGATTAAAACAGAGGGGGAGGGGGAATCATTTATGAGAGATATACCAAGTCCAAAGGGTTTAATTTCTCACAAACCTTTCCTGACCAAGCAAGCTTTACAACAATATTAATTTCCCACCATCCTCATGACTGTTTCATTCAGAATTTACCAAGGAACATTATTTACCATTCTGTCTTGATTAGACTTCAAATGGATTACTATGTGAGATGATGATGTTGTCGATTTCCTTTCTGTGCCCTGGTTTAGTTCTTTATCTGGACAAAACAGATTTTGATACAGTGCTCAAACCTGCAGTGGTCTGGAAGATACGTCCTGCCTAAACAGGGATTTCAGAAGGCTTCAATAACTCCGAGGAATGAGATTCTATGTCACAAATTTTAATGGAAACATGTATTTTCAAAGGGTCATTTAAATAATAACACCAATAGGAAAAAAAGTATGTTAAAAAAGAGCATGGAATCTGTGAACAACTTTGCTGTAACAGCACATCTTTTTTTTTTTTTTGCTCCTTGAGGGCTTAAAAAAGTTTACTGTATACAAATTGAAACATGAAATTGTTGGAAATATTTATTTAATATGTGCATTAAAGTTTCTACTAGTACAAATGGACTTGACGTTTTGGCTCTGTGATTTACAGTAGGGACAAGGATCTCCTAGGAGTGGAAGATGAGACTGGGGAGCAAATCTGCAAACAACTTTGTTGCGGGAAAAAAGATTCGGGCCTCCTGATTTTGGCTCTGAGGCATCATAGAAACTTGGCTGCACTTTCTGCAGACATTCTAACTATGGTTTTCCACTCAGCTGGGTAGAATTTTAATGACCCTTAATTTTTTTTAGAAGAGTGGTAAGCATCAGTGCAGGAAAATTTCAAATGCTAACTTTCAATAACTGAGAATAATACAATACAATACAATAGCAGAGTTGGAAGGGACCTTGGAGGTCTTCTAGTCCAACCCCCTGCCTAGGCAGGAAATCCTATACCATTTCAGACAAACGGCTATCCAATATCTTCTTAAAGACTTCCAGTGTTGGGGCATTCACAACTTCTGGAGGCAAGCTGTTCCACTGATTAATTGTTCTAACGGTCAGGAAATTTCTCCTCAGTTCTAAATTGCTTCTCTCCTTGATTAGCTTTCACCCAATGCTTCTTGTTCTACCTTCAGGTGCCTTGGAGAATAGTTTGACTCCCTGTTCTTTGTGGCAACCCCTGAGATATTGGAACATTGCTATCATGTCTCCCCTATTCCTTCTTTTCATTAAACTAGACATACCCTTCTTGGGTTGGCTAATGATTTACATTTATTTCAGCAAAAACTTGATAATTTAATTTTGATTTTTTTTCTTTTAATGTTTGGGTACTTTCATAAATTATGTTTAAAATGATATTATTTAATAGCTTGTACTACATGATTTAAACTGAAATGCTATATATACTTGGAGGTAAATTCTATTTAACTCAATAGGTTATTTCTAGAAATAAGATTACTCTATTAAAGAAGATAAATATTCTTGTACTTTCTTTAACACTATTGGATACAGTCATCATGCATAATCAGCTTTGAAAAACTAGAAAATGGGGACGGCTCTATCAGCAGTATAAGTTTTTATATATGGCAAAAAAAAGGGAATATGCTAATACCAGATATGAGTGGGATGGGGGTGAGAAACGTTACTGTGTGAGAAGTCACAATGGGCTTCACAATCCCAATAAGAAATGTTTAGTCTAAAGGTGTTGATCTATGAGTTGAGGTTTATTGGCTTTATATGCCGCCCTTCTTCCAAGGGCTCAGGGCTGTGTACAACATAAAAGAAAACACATATTACAAAAATTAAAAGGGACATTAAATAAAGTATCCAAAAAAACGCAACTGATGTTTACAATAAAAATTTAAAATTAACAGCCAAATTAATCCTATATTTTATTCTATTCAGGCCAGGCCGGCTTGCTAAAAAAGCCAACTTTTTAGGGCGCGTTGGAAGGGCCGGAAGTTGGGGATTATGCGAAGCTCCGGGGGCAGCTCATTCCAGAGGGAAAGCGCTCCCACAGAGAAGGCTCTCCCCCTGGGGTCACTAGCCGACACTGTCAGGCCGACGGCAGCCTGAAGAGACCAACTCTGTGGGATCGCACTGGACAGTGGGATGCTACTGGTGGCAGTAGGTGGACTGCAGGTACCCGGGGCCTAAGCCATGGAGGACTTTAAAGGTCATAATTAGTACTTTGAATCGCACCTAGAAGACAACCGGCAACCAGTGCAGGCCGCCTAAAAGGGATGTAACATGGGAGCACCTAGGTACCCCCATGATAACCTGTGCGGCCACATTCTAGACCAGCTAAAGCCTCCGGGTGCTCTTCAACGGCAGCCCCATGTAGAAAGCATTGCAGTAGTCCATGCGAGAAAGGACGAGGGCATGAGTGACTGTGCACAGAGCATCCCGATACAGAAAGGGGCACAACTGACGTATCAGGTGAACCTGGTAAAGGCCCCCCCCGGTCAAGGCCATCAGGTGTTCTTCTGAACTAAGATGTGGATCCAGGAGGACTCCCAGATTGTGGGCCCTCTCTGAGGGGGCTGAAATTTCTCCCCCTATCATCAAAGATGGAACAAGATGCACAAATAGGGATGATGGAAACCACAGCAACTCAGTCTTGGAGGGATTGAGCTTGAGCCTGTTCTTCCCCATCCAGATCTGCACAGCCTCCAGATATCAATACATCATGTCGAGGGCATCATTTGGGTGGTTTGGGGTAGAGATGAAAAGTTGGATATCATCATTGATGATATCGTACCCCAAAACCACGGATGATCTCACCCAGCAGTTTCATATATATGTTGCACAGGAGGGGTGAGAGAACCAACCCCCGGGGCACCCCACAAGTGACTCGCCTCAGGGTCAATCCCTGTCCTCCAGGCAACATGAACTGTGACCAATCTGACAGGTAGGAGGAGAACCACTGCAAAACGGTGCCCCCCCAACCCCCGAGTCATCGCAGTAGGATACCATGTTCAATGGTATCGAAAGCCGGCGAGAGGTCTAATAGGACCAGGACAGAGGAGCAGCCCCTGTCCCGGGCCTGCCAGAGATCATCAACCAATGCGACCAATGCTGTCTCCATGCTGTACCCAGGGCTGAAACCCGACTGAAACGGATCCAGGTAGGCAGTTTCATCCAGGTACTGGGGAAGCTGATGTGCTACCACACTCTTGACAACCTTCGCTACAAAGCGAAGATTGGAGACTGGGCGATAGTTGGCTAAAGAAGCTGGGTCCAGGGAAGGCTTCTTAAGAAGGGGCCTCACCACCGCCTCCTTCAAGGTGGTGGGAAAGAACCCCTCTCTCAATGAAGCATTGGTAATCGCCTGGAGCTAGCCTCATGTCACCTCTGGGAAGCTGAAACTAACCAAGAGGGACACAGGTCCAGCACACAAGTGGCAGCACTGAGTCTCCCCATAATCATGTCCGTGCCCTCAGAGGTCACAGGGTCAAACTCATCCCAGATAGTCTCCACAAGTTTCATCCCTGTCGACTCACCTGAATCTATCCAGTCAGAGTCCAAGCCTGTTCAAATCTGAGCGATTTTATCCTGCAGGTACTGAACAAATTCTTCAGCCCTACCCTGCAAGGGGTCATTCCCAGTTCCTTGGTTAAGTAAGGGACGGGTCACCCTAAACAGGGCAGCTGGGCAGTTATCTGCAGACGCAATAAGAGCAGAAAAATGTTGCTGCTTTGCTGTTTTTATCGCCACTAAGTAGAATTTAATATGAATTCTTACTAGTGTTCGATTGGATTTGGACCGGCTGGCCCTCCAACCACTCTCTAGGTGTCTTTTCCAGTGTTTAATCTCCCGGAGCTCCTTGGTAAACCAGGGAGCTACCTTGAATCGACACTCGGTCAGAGGCCGCAAAGGCACAACGCAATCCAAGGCCCCAGTGGCTGCCCTATCCCAGGCTTCCACTAGGGCTTTGGTCGAGCTGTGAGCAAGGGATTCAGGAAAAGTCCCAAGCTCCATCAGGAACCTTTCAGGGTCCATCAGGTGCCTGGGGTGGAACCATCTAGAAAGAGGCATTATAGCAATAGCAATAGCAATAGCAGTAGACTTATATACCGCTTCATAGGGCTTTCAGCCCTCTCTAAGCGGTTTACAGAGAGTCAGCATATTGCCCCCAACAATCTGGGTCCTCATTTTACCCACCTCAGAAGGATGGAAGGCTGAGTCAACCCTGAGCCGGTGGGATTTGAACCGCTGAACTGCTGATCTAGCAGTAGCTTGCAGTGCTGCATTTAACCACTGCGCCACCTTGGCTCTTAGTGTTCTGAAGAATATTCCTTGACAATATTGCTTTGCAGATGCTCTGTACATTATCTTATACAGAAATTCTTGGGGCAGGGAACTGAGATTTGAGTGTGAAACTAAAAACATCCTAAAGACTATTTGGCTCATTCTTTCCTATCTTAGGGTGCTACAGACTGTGGGATTCAACCTTTATAATTCCCAAATTGCAACTATATGATGCAGTAGAAAGGTTGGAGGTTCTGTAAGTCAAATTAAAATCAAATGAAATAATAACAAATAATCAGTTGATGTCTTTTGGGAATTTTATTTCCATGCTTTGTATAAGGAAGAACACCATCATAGAATTACATCAGAACTGACACAATTACTATTAACAGAAACGGATAAATGGTAGCCCTTACTAAGATTTCTTTTCTGATAACCCTTTCCTCTCTTCCCTTTTTAAAAACTCCCTTCAGGGTGATAATTATTTGAATGATTCTAATCTTAATACACTGTATGAAGTGTATTAAACTATCCAAAACAATAACTTGTGCAGCACCTGGAAGTAAGGGATAAACCATCAGAATGGTATGCTAAAGCTTTGGTAAAACTACACTTAGAATACTGATCACCACAATACAAAAAAGGTGTTGAGACTAGAAAGAATGCAGAGAAGAGAAACAAAGATAATTAGTCAGCTGGAGGCTAAAACATGGTGAATGGTTGCAGGAATTGGGTACATTTAACCTATCAAAGTGACGGAGTAGGAGGTCACACAATAGCAATCTACCAATATTTGAGGAGCTCCAAGCACCTGAGGGCAGGACAAGAAGTAACAAGAAGAAACTTATCAAGAAGAAATCCAATCTAGAACTAAGGAGAAATTTCCTGACAAGAGAACTATCAGTGGAACAACTTGCCTCCAGAAGTTCTGGATGCTCCATCACTGGAGATTTTAAAGAAGAGATTGGACAGAATGGTATAAGGTCTCCTGCTTCAGCAGGGGATTGGACTAGAAGCCCTCCGAGGTCCTTTCCAATTCTGTTATTCTATATTCTGTGAGATTCTAGTCCAGCTGAAGTTATAAATAGACATTAATAATATTTCATGTTTCCTTATGGCCCTTTTTTCTGTGAGGAATTCATGCTATTTTGAGTGTTCATTGCCTTTTGAAGGGAAAAGGCCTTATGCAGTTCCTTTCTTGGCATCTTGCTTTCCTTTACTACTGTACCGCCTTCAGCACAAGCAAAGATATATACTGTAATTCCATTAACTTCTCTTGCTGTTTAATGACATGAAGGCTTTTCAGTAGGCAGAACTTTTTGGTAGACACACTGATTCACTCACACTCAGCTTCCTCCTGATATCCTATTCTTTATGCAATGAAGCTCTTATGGAACAACATAGATCATGGTGCCAGGACTGAAGATGGAAGCTCCTGAGTTAAATCTCCCAGGTGCCTTGACTCTACAAGAACAGGCCAAGAACATTTGTTTATTGCTTAGGACTCAGCTTTCAAACATCTTCCCTTTAGTCCTGTGTGTCCTCCTCCTGCTCCAATGGCCCTCCCTAGTCCTTTAATTAATTCTAGTTACAAAGTGCTGCTTTATTGTACCATAGAGCCAAGGGCTCCCCGTGGGAAAAGTCACACCTTCTGAACAGCTTCTGATGCCATGCAAATGAAGGAGAAGTCCAGGAAATGCTTTCATGTGGGACTTGTCCAACCCCCTGCTCCATTAATTACACATGTTTCATTTGTTTGAGAGCAATTTCAATTGATGGGGGAGGTAAAGGGAGGTAAAGAGGGCTTTGGGTTTGCTGCTAATTTCTCCTGCATTTTCTAAAGACCTCCCTCCTTTTCAGGAGATTTATTGCTAAAAAGGGATTGTAAAAATCCCACCTGGAAGATTCCATATTAATTCCCTTTTTCCATTCCCCACTTCAAATTGGCTCAACTTGCAAACTTTTGCCCCACTATTGCTGACTGCTGAGTGTCCCGAGAACAAATTGTATTCTTAGCACCTGTCAAGATAGAACCACCAAACAGTTCCTGTCTTCCTTCTTACCACTTTTAAAACTAAGGCTAGGAAGATATATCTGAAATCAGCAGACAAATCTTTGATCAACATTAAAATTGGCATATGCCAAAAGTCATGAAGAGAGCAGAATTTACTTTAGATATTTTTTTTAAAATAACTTTTCTAAAATAATTGAAAGTAGGAAAAAAGGTACTAATACATAACTCTTAGGGCAGGGGGAGAGGGGTAAGGGAACAGAATTTGGATTCCAAGTGGCATTATCTGGCATTTAAACCAAATACTAGATTATTTAGCTGTTTAAATTGGATATCTTTGGAATAATATATTGATAGAGGCCATTACATTTCCCCTCCAATTCTGAAGAAAACTACTCACTTCTCGCATAATTTGCAAACTAACAAACAGTGATCTGGGTTTGGATTTAACCCAATACACAAAAATGTATATTTACCTAGCCAGTCATGATGCATTTTCTCTGTTAATTCCTTTGATTTGAGTTTCCCATCAAGTTCAGTTCCTATGTATTTTACTGAAATCCTACCCAAATCATGATCAATGGTGCTTCCATATGGATGGTTTGCAGTCCCTAGCTCTCAAAAGATATTGTGTGTATTTATTCCAACTTCTTCTCTTTAACAGATTCTCCCTCCTTTTTTTTTTTTACTGTGTATGTGTGTCAAGAAAAAAGAAGTGCTGGGGAAACAAAGAAGAATTATAAATGAGAGGTGCTAATCTGGATTTCCATAAGATTTCATGAGTAAAAGAGATGGTTGCATTATAACATGCTTAGCAAAAGAACTCCAAGACTTGTTCTTCACATCCATTGCATGAGAAGTGATTGTATCATAATGCCAGAGGTGGGTTCCTACCAGTTCGCACCTATTCGGTTGAACCGGTTCATCAAATCTACTGAACCATTTAGAAGAGGTTCCACCAATGGACTCAGAAAGCAGGCCACACCTACAGAAGAGGTTCCAAAATTTTTTGAAACCCACCACTGGTCTTTGGATATGATTATTCTACACTATCATGCTCATATTTATAAAACTCAGTGCCTCTGTGAAAGATGACTACTGTGTTTGTGGTGCAATCAGAACATTGCGTGTGTTGAAGTTGTTTTAACACAAACCAAAGATGCCTTTTAAAAAACAAGTTTACATCATATTCTTATGCATGCCAGTGCTGTGTGTGAGGTAATTTAAGGTGGTTCTGACAAGTGTCATCAGCATCTTCATATCCGGCCACATGGGCGGCAAGCCACTCCCATCCGGTCACATGGGCGGCAAGCCACTCCCACAAAGGAGGCCACACCCACAGAATAGGTTCGAACAATTTTTGAAACCCACCACTGCATAATACTCAGAAGTTCTATTCTTAGTCTCCTTTGCAGCTTTGTAAAGGTTGCTGATTGTTACCTCTAGAACTAGGTACAGTGCCACTTCATAGGCCTCTAAAATGTAGACATTCCAAAAAGTGATAATTTTGAGCAATTAAACTATTCGCTAAATTGGTGTATTTTAGTCTACCTTTGTGAAAATAGTTATGTAGGGAGCTTGGCCAGTGGTAGAGGTGAAGATCCAAGGAGTGAGACCAAATGAAATTTCAATTAAACATTCTTTGTGACCCCTAAGAAGACATTGGTGAGTTGGTGCTGATAGACTAATACAGTCTAAATACAGTACTCTATTCTAGTTAAGAGGAGTCCAGACACATATGAGCAAAGGTGTCATCCAGACTGGATTCAAACAATGTATATTGGAAGCTTTTTCACTCAGACTATATATTATAATCTTTCACTTGTCCTTTCAGTTTTCTCTATTGACTAAGTTAATGTATTTTCAACTCTTTTTCACTGTTTGTCACTCCCTCTTAATTCTTCAAAGTAAAGATTCCCTGGTATAGATTGGAGTTTTCCTGTAGATGATAGTGGAGCAGCAGGAGGCATTACAACCAGAGGATTTGATTGTTGGGGATGTTGAACACGTTAGAGTTTTCACAGCCACTTTGCTAACAATTCTTAGTGTTTCTAGTGTAAATTAAAAATGCCATGCTATCATCATCTAATTAATAACATGATTTTCACCCTCTTCTTCAATAATGAAGGTAAAATAGAATTGAAGTATGCATACAGACAATTAGTTCTAATTTCTACCCATCTCATACTCAAGTTCTAGAAGTTTTCCTTCCAAATTGTATTTCTGTTACATGGATTTTATGGCATGTATTGGAAAGATTTTCCTCTCTACTCCAGTCAGTGCATCATTGCAGGCATGTATTAGATTTTTTGTTTTAGACATTTATCCTGCCTTTTTTTTCATGAATAGCTCAAGGTGGTCAACCCACAACAACAAGAACCCTGATGTGAGTTGAGCTAAGAGAGAGTGACTGATAAGATATGATGCCATCAGTAATAGAGACAGAACTCAGTGCTGTATCATTCATATATTTCTAACTTTTTTTAAAAAATCTGTTTACATTTTTAAAATGACTGGGCATGTTGCTACACTGAACTAATCATTCAAAAAACTCTGAATGCTGTAAATTCATATTAGGCCTACACTAGATTCTAGTGTAGAATCTAAGGTAATTCCGACACTTGCATTCAAAAATGGCTCTTAGGATCTTTGGTGGTGATAAAACATAGCCCCTGTTGGGATTTTTCAGTTGCTTCCAGTGGGTTTTCTTTGTATGTTCCAAGCAATTTTGATTCACTCCTACTGTGTGTGAGGTGCATATATAGCTTATCATTAGCCTAAAAAAATTCTCTACAATCAAAGGGAGATGAAAGAGAGATGGAAATTAATCAATCACATCTTTAGTCCCTGTAGCTTCCTCAATTCAGTCCAAGATATGGTAGGACCTCAGTTCTTAGAATCTCAGGTTAATGGGTGGTACTAGTTAGGTGAAGAGTAAAGTTATTGGTAGAGTATTAATTAAATATAAACTTTTTTATTTGCCTACTAATAGCCTTTCCTGAAGACATAGAGAAAATGAAACAAAACCAAGCAGTTTAATAGATTTCCAAATATAGCCTTCCCTTCAAGTGCCTAGCCTCAGGCCAATGATAGACTAACTTCAGAGAAGAAAATAGGTCCCAGTGCATTTAATCATTTTTCTAATGCTGGACAAAATCTTTTAAAGATGCTTAAACTGAATGTGATAATCCAAAGGCTGGTCTTAGGTGATTGAATAATCCACAATAAAGTCATCAAGCACCAGATTCATCTTTTATCAGGAAGACATTGATTTGTTGCTTACAGTCCACATAAAGTGATACCCAGTAGGGAGAGAAATACCTTTTGCTAATAGCTTGTGAACTTCTCTTTATTGCCTGTTATCACAGTCCTGCCTGCTAATTTTAACACAAGGTAAATTGCTGAGCATCTCATGTCTCTGTGAAGCAACTGCTGGAAACCAATTCTTATTGCAATTAACTACCAGTTGGTTTCAGTTCAGCCTGTTAACTATCAGCCTCCTATCAGGAGCTGGTAAAGATTGATTCTTCAATAGCTGCAAATGGATGGAGAATGAAGACATGGGCCATGGAGTCGTTTTATACTTTTTGACAATTTGGGGCTTGCCAAATACCCTTTCCATAATTCTAAGAATAATTACCAAGTGAATTATGAGATGAATATCTTGCTGGGAGTTAAGGGGTTTTCTATCCACATACATTGAGGCATTTTAATTTCCAGATTATATTTTTGGGGAGTTATGGAAGTAAACTCTGATACAACTGAAGGATTGCAGATTGGGAAAGGTTACACTATTGAATTTTGAAATTTGTATTTCCCTGGGCCATGTTATCTAGGGATTATGGGAACTAACAATAGTTATATATAATTACAGAGTTGGGGGATTCCAATTTGGGAGAGGCTGTTGAATGTGTTGGACAACTGATTGAAGGAGAAACCTTTTTCCAAGGAACTTAGATGGTGATATGAGGGCTAAGGAACATCTAGTAACCCAAATCTCTTAAGAGGTATCAGAACACATTATTTATTTATTGCATTATTATGTAATTATATCCTGTTTGCTGTGGCATTCAGTCTGTTATGGTTCTGGCTTAATATAATAAATAATAAATACTATAAAATTTTCTTTTTAAAGTTTAGCTTCTTCTTGCAGTCATTTCCACCAACTGCAAAAACTATTCTCAAAGGCATCTCCAGGGCCATTAAATAGGGAGTTTATATTAATATTTGTATTCATATTACAAATACAAATGCAGGAAATTTCTTAGAGCTAGTTTAATTTTAGTTTTAAATAATTGCCATACAGTTGTTAGAGTGGCCTCACAAGAGAGATTTTTATTATTTGATATACATACACACTTGCCTTCAACATACAGAAACTCCTTTTAAGTGAAATATTCTTAATTAAAATATAAGACAAAAATTGATATGGAATTCATAATTGCAAAGATTGTAATAAGTGAGGCAAAAGACACTGGCGTAAGATAACCACTGCTGTTTGCTGATATAGAAATGCTGTAAAATAATGATGATTTATTTCCTCAATTATTTTTATCATCCTTCCTACAGGATATCATCTGTATAATTCTTTTCTCTAGTTTATCAACCATTCCATAAAACAATTAGATTAAGACACAGCCGTCAATTGAAGATTTCCTGGAGAAAATAGTTAAAAGGAATTTTGAACTCAAGTCTCTCAAAGTTCATGGTTCTTCATTACATTTCATAAAGACATTTGCTTGTTGATGACCCAAAATTCCATTCTGATCTTGTAATGCAATTGTTTTTACATATGGGAGGGATTGAAAGTGTCCACATACCTGAGTAACTAGGTAAAGCTCTTAAATACTTGGATAATGATTATTTTTGAACAAAATAAAAAACCCAATATAACATCTGAGACATTCTTATGTTTATGTTATGCCTTTCAGATGAATTATCTATTGCATGCAAACCCCCTATTTTATGAAAGAGATGGAAATTGTGGCCATCAATTGACCAAAAAATATAAGTGTGCTAAATAGGTTTATGTCATGAAATCGCTTATGTTTACAAATCAAAGCTTTTCCTTCTTTATTTTTGCAAAAAGAGATTTATAAATAAATAGACTTTATAAGTAACTGTAAATTTTACACCTTTTCATATATCATTAAAAGGGCACTAAGCATGATAAGCTATTGATATAATTGAACTATGAAATATAAACAGAAGTTTAAGCTTTCAATATATTTATTTGGAATATGTGTATAAATCTATATGACCAAGAATAGATTATTACGAAAGATTCTTGCAATGTTTGCGGGGTAGATGTGATTCTAATGCGATTATTTGTTTACCCAGGCTTGTTTTTCTGAAGAGACAATTACATGTTTTTATTTGAATGTAAAAATCTTATTTTAACATTTAAAAAAACCCAAGGTAATTTTTAATGGGGGGAAGGGAAGGGAAGAAGGAAGCTTCTGGCCAGCTACTAATCTGCCCTAGTCTATTGCTTTTCTCTTGTCTCTAGCAATACCTGATATATCTGACTGTAAGTCTACAGCATTGTTTCTGGTACTTAGGAGCTTTGCTTACACATATGATCAAAGCTTCTGATTCAAGCTGTAGCATGTAAAGGAGTGGAAAGAGGCTGACACCTGCTTGAAAATATTTAGAAGACAGAGAGAATGTGCTACAGTGATGGAATATCCCTGACCTTATGAAATGTAAAGAGATATAGCTAGGCAGATGTTCATACAATCATGACCAGGGAAAGACTAGCAAGTAGATAACACAAAGATTGAATTATTGTATTAACTTCTCTTTCAGGAGATGGACTTATAGGACACTCTCTTTGTCAGCATACTGTCATGTTTATGGATAATTCTTGGGGAGAAGGAATAAATCTGCAGTTTCTTTTTTCATTTGAGCAGAAACTATTACAGTGATTTGAAAACTGCTATATGTGAGATGATAGCAAACCCATAGGTAAACTCAGTACAGAAAGAGTGCCAACTTCTGTTAAGTCCATTCTATGATGAAGAGAGAGTGAGTTCATTTTATGTTGTGTTTGTGTATTCCTTATATTCCCAATGACTTATTCATAGATTTTCTGTTGACAGAATTTATTGAGGTCATATTGGATTTCCAATTAGAATTTTAGTTCTAAAGAAAATACGTTTTGATTGCAAAATGGTTTTGAAAGGAGGAAGTTATTTAATCATATGCCAGTCTACTTATGGATGAGCAGCTGAGGCAGTCCCCTTATGAGATCATATTGGGATCTAAATTTCAATAAGGTTTGAAGAACACAATATTAGTATTTATTCAAATTATTTATAAGATGCCTTTGACGTTTTTCCAAATTGTCTTCTAAGCAATACAAATCATTGTAAAATACAACCGTGTAAATTTAATGAGAAACAAACCAACTTCCAGAATTCTTCCCACAGGTGGCAATGGCTCTATGATTCAGGGGTGTCAAACTGGCCGCCCATGGGCCAGATGTGTCACGTGCAGCCACGCCCACCCCAGCTCTGCGAATGGGGAAAACATTGCAAAACATCACATGATGGCAATGTGACGCTGCGGGTTTGACACCCGTGTTCTATGTGTTGAAGGTGACATAAAGATGAGCAAGCTACAGTGATGATTGCCAACTGCCTTCCCCCATCTTTTTCCAGGAATCCTGATCCTTCTCCTATCACAGGATGGTTGATAGCAATGGCCAAGTTGAGGCCAAAAGATAATGTCCTGATGAACAGACATCTGGAGTGCTTGTCACTTGCTTGCTTCAGCCTCTTTAAATAGATACTTAATTACGTACTTAATTGCTTAAAGAAGCTGCAGGGCCCACCATCCATTTTGCTTTGGTTCTAAGTATGATGATGTAGAAGTATTACTCATAACCTCATCCCCAAATAAAACTATTGGGAACATAAGATTTGCATTGAATGGGATTTCCTCTGAATAGAGGATGTCTAGTCTGGTCTTTGTAAACATGCTCGCATTTAGAAATTATGTAATATAACCCCTCAGATGAAAGAGAAGCAATGCAGGCACTCATATGTCTTGGCAATAATGACAAAAGGAAAGGAAATAACTGCAAGAACAGCAGCAACATGAAAACGCCATAATTTTCTGAAGCATATAATCTTTGCCCCTTCCTCCTCCTCCTTCTCCTCCTCCTCCTCCTCCTCCTCCTCCTCCTCCTCCTCCTCATCATCATCATCATCATCATCATTTTGGAATTGGCTTCTTCCAGGAAAAAAAACAAATCTTTTGGATTGCATCCAATTTTAATAATATTTGGTAAGGCAACATAAATTCTTATTCAAACAAATTGTGGAAACATGTTTCAAGCAGACAGAGAAAGGATTAGTGGAGCCTCTCGGGGGTCAGCCTTCTGTTACATTCAGTAATGATATGCTGGGGAAAGAGAGTGGGCAGATATAATACAATCCACAGATAACTAGGAAGCATTACTGTTAGAGGGAAAGAGCGGGAAATTAAGCAGGATGGGTACAGATTATGTCATGAATAGGAGAAGCAGAAAGCATATGCAACCCAGTAACAAAAAAAGAAAGTTCATACCCATTTTCCCATCATTTGGGGGCTCTTTTGCTTGAAAACCACAGAGCAATGAAAGCCTATAACAGTGATGGCGAACCTTTTCAGCACTGAGTGCTCAAACCGAAAAGCATGCATGCGCATACACATGCACACCGGAGAGCCAGAAACCCGAAAGCCAGTTGGTCAGTATGTATGCGTGCGCCAGCCACCTCTTCTTCAGGTTTCTGACATTCTGGTGTGCGCAAAGACCAGGTGGCTGGCGTGCATGCGAGCGCCAGAAACCAGAAGAGCAGCTGGTAATGGTACACTTGACCACAGAGAGGGCTCTGTGTGCCATAGGTTCGCCATCATGGGCCTATAACATTACCATGAATGAAACATAGTTGCAAAAAAAACAACCAGTTTGGATTCCTGATAGCTAAGCATTTTCAGAAAAGAAAATCTCTCTCTCTCTCTCTCTCTCTCTCTCTCTCTCTCTCTCTCTCTCTCTCTCTCTCTCTCTCTCTCTCTCTCACACACACACACACACACACACACACACACACACACACACACACACACACACACATATATATATATATATATATATATATATATATATATGCAGGTCTTGGTGTATTCGGGTCTTTTCCCATGTAAGATTGATAGTAACTTGGCGACGTTTCGACGAGGTCACACTCGACATCTTCAGGCTGCTGCCTTTGGCTTTATGCTTGTGCGAACAAAGCATGATCGGAGCTGCTGTTTTTCTATAAATATAGGTGGGGTGTGTGGAATGTTGGCTTTGTTGCTTTAAACGGATTGGTTGGCTGTGTTGTCACATCTTGATTGGTTGATGGAATTGATGTTTGGTGAGGGTAATTGGTGATGGTGTTCTGTGTTGTTCTTGGTCCTTTGTCGGTCACCCTCACCAAACATCAATTCCATCAACCAATCAAGATGTGACAACACAGCCAACCAATCCGTTTAAAGCAACAAAGCCAACATTCCCCACACCCCACCTATATTTATAGAAAGGTGGCAGCTCCAATCATGCTTTGCTCACACAAGCATGAACCCAAAGGCACCAGCCTGAAGATGACGAGTGTGAAATGTCACCAAGATAATGTCAATCTTACATGGGAAAAGACCTGAATACACCAAGACTTGCATACCTATACCCGTGAAAATCTACGGAAACACACACACACATACATTCACACACACACACACATATATTTGTGTTGTATTTGTGCTGATAAATAAATAAAGGGAGACTAGTATAGATCTATTTCAAGCTATTTAGCTCTCATCAGCTAGCCATACCCTTACTGGGATTTGAACCTGGGCTGTATTACATATTAGGCAGATGTATTGTATTAACCACTAAGCCACAAGGTTCTCCTCCTTTATCAGCTGAGCCAGGAAAATAGGTCTGTAATTAGTGTCACAACCCCTGGTATGCCCAAATAAATCTCTTGTGACGACCCGATAGACAGAGAATGGAAGCAGTAAGCTTCCTCCCATATTTGGGCATACCAGGGGTTGTGACACTAATTACATGTATGTATGTATGTATGTATGTATGTATGTATGTATGTATGGATATGGATATGGATATGGATATAGATATATAGATATATAGATATATAGATATATAGATATATAGATATATAGATATATAGATATATAGATATATAGATATATAGATATATAGATATATAGATATATAGATATATAGATATATAGATATATAGATATTTCTCTTTTAGCAATTGCCACAGACAGTGTTCATTAGCAGTTACGATGAAAAAGTAACTTTGCGACCAATCTTAGCATATAAAATCTGTAAAGTGAAGCAAAGCTGAAGCACAATTTTAAGCACAGTTGCTATTTTACTTAGCAACTGTTTCCTTTAATGACTGAGTTGCCAGTCTCAATTGTGGTTGCTAATAAGGTCTAACTATAATGGAGTAGTGAAGCTGTATTTAGCTCTTATCAGCATAGTGGAGCAAAATAGATAAATTCATGGTGCAAAAAACACATATAAGGCAGAAAAAGGAATAATAAAAATATAATTTTGGTTGTTCTTTTTACTTTTTAATAGTTTAAATTTTTCATCTTGGATCAAAACAGGATGAAGATATCAAAATCTTTCTTGTCAGTGAATACACAATCTAGAAATACCTCAGCAAATACAATCCTATCTTTAGATACCACCATTTTCCATTTTCCCAAGCTTAATAGGTAAAGTTCAGTTTGCATGGGCACACATACACACACACACACAAACACACAAATGTATGTATGTAGGTATGTATGTATGTATGTATGTATGTATGTATGTATGTATGTATGTACCGTATGTATGTATGTACCGTATGTATGTAAAGGTTGAATGGAGCATAGTCTCCTAGATTTGGATGATTGTCTTAATGGGCTACAGTATCACTGGATCAATAATATTACAAAAGAAACAGCTACTGCTGACCAACAGAAAACACAATAGCCCATCACAACATGCCTGCACAGTTTTGAATTGAATCTGGTAAGGGCTGCTTGCAATGGATTGAGAGTGGGAGGAGTATGACATCATCTGTTCCTGCACACAGGAAACAGTGAGTACCTTGTACTCACTGTAGCAGAAAATACGGATTTTCCCTTAATTTTGATTACTATCTATTTTCTGAGTTTCTGATTGATGCTACTTTGGATTACTGAGAGGACAAAAAATTGGTTTTCTTTCCCAGAGACAATTGAAAGCTTTGCTTTGTTTCAGGTAGAGTTCTGGTGACTTTTATACATTCAGTTCAAAATAACATACTGTATATACTCAAGTATAAGCCTAGTTTTTCAGCCCACTTTTTGGGCTGAAAAAAGCCGCCTTGGCTTATACTCGAGTCAGTGAAAAATTTGCCCGAAAGGGGCGGGGCCATGCCGCTGGGTGACACTCGTGAATGGCCCAGTGCCCCTGTGAGTTTCCCCTCCCTCTGTGTCAGTTTGCCGCGCAGCGCGCACCGCACCATCCCCCCTCTTCACGTTCTAATGTAATGCAGGGCTGTCTTACGATTCCCCTTCCTCCCCCTCCTGCCGCTCTGCAACGATGTCCCACCTCCTCCTTGTTATGGCAAGCAGCCACATAGCGATGTCCCACCTCCTCTGGTACAGTGATCCAATGATAGGAATCACTGTGCCGTGTGTCATAGGAGGCGGGACATCGCTCCCGCGGCTGCACGGGACATCATCATCACAGCGGGACATCAGCATCATGAGGTGAGTGAAGTATTTCATTGAATACACCGCTAGTTTACTGTTTTTCTTTGAAATAAATATTCAAAAACATTATTGGTATCTATTTTTATTTTTGAAATTTACCGGTAGCTGCTGCATTTCCCACCCTAGGCTTATACTCGAGTCAATAACTTTTCCAGTTTTTTGTGGTAAAATTAGGTGCCTCGGCTTATATTCGGGTCGGCCTATACTCGAGTATATACGGTACTTGTATAACCCTTTTCAAAATTTTATCTGCATTAGTTTGTTGCAGCAAAATAAATGTGTAGAATTGTAAAAGTTATGTTGTAATACATTTCTTAATTTTTTTTAAAAATGCCACAAGATTCCTAGTTTGTTGTTGTTGTTAGTCGCTAAGTTATGTCCAACCCATTGAGACCCCATGGACAACTTTCCTCCAGGCCTTCCTATCCTTTACCATCCTCTGGAGTCCATTTAAGCTCATGCCTACTGCTTCGGTGACTCCATCCAGCCATCTCATTCTCTGTCGTCCCCTTCTTCTTTTGCCCTCAATATGTCCCAGCATTAGGCTCTTCTCCAATGAGTCCTTCTTTCTCATTAGGTGGCCAAAGTTTTTGAGTTTCATCTTCAGGATCTGGCCTTCTAAAGAGGAGTCAGCGTTGATCTCCTCTAGGACTGAATGGTTTGATTGTCTTGTATATGCAAAACCTTTTTTTTTCCTGGCAGATGATCTTCAACAAATATAGAACAAGGAGAAATTTAACCAATTATGCTTTATTCAAACTTTTTACTGTAGAATTTATCCTTGTAAGAAATCTATGAAAGGTATAGGAACTCTGGAAAGGAAAGGAGAGACACATTTTTTCTAAAGAAAACATTTAATGCAATGCATATCTCCTATTTTAAAATTTACAGTAGCATTAGGTGCATAGAAATGAGAACAAATTATTTTAATTCTGAAGAATCAATCAACTTTGTAATATCAATATGTGTAGACTCCCCAGAGAACATGCTGTTTGACTTTTACATGTACACACACATCCATCATTCACCTATAACATAAAATATATCTTATGGGAACCCTATATTATTTTCAAATGCCCGTGAAAATTTTTTGAGAATGAGAGATGACTGTTTTTAAAAAAGAGAGAAAATGAATCTCTCCTACTTGGTTGGCGCTAAGTGGAGATGGAAAGTCTCTAATGGCATTTGGAAAAAAAATTAGTTATCTACATGCAGACTACAGGAAGGACAACAGGGAAACAACCAAGCACAGAAAAATCACTTCAAAGGTAAACAAGCATGCGAAAGTCTCCTGGAACTGAATGAATTCCTACAGGTGATAAATTCAGAAATTGAGCTACCGAGAGTCAGATGCCTCCAATGGGGCTTTGTATGATTGAATTTATTCACCATTTATTCAATAAGCCATAGTTTCCTTAAACATAATTTGTTGAATTAGCCATAAGTGGCTGGAAAAATGTGAAAAACAGCAAATTCTGCATCTCTAATACGGTGCTGGGGTTGCTAGTGTATCCACAGATGCCTCTCTGCTTTCAAAATCAGGCCATATTTGTTTTAATGTTAATAATCAGAAAATTTCCCTAAAGTAAAACTTTACTTCCAATAATGCTCCTGGACCCTTGATATATTCTTATATTAAAAAATGCTATAGAATTAAAGCCTAGTGTTTTATTAAGAACCTTGTTCGCCTATTGAGTGAGGTGGGATAATAGCGGAAATTGCGAGCGAGAATCTTGCAGATTTAGGGAAGGAAGCTGGAAGCAACCTTACCAATGTTTTCCTCTGGTAAGTATGTTTCATGGATGACATGATCACGAGAATGCCCATAACAAATTCCACAAATTCCATATGTGGCCACTCATCTCTAAAGTTGAAGACTCCGGTACTAAACTATAAACTATGGTTTACAAACTACATTGGTTTGGTCCTTACTACACAGAAACCCCTAATCAGCCACACACATTCTAAGTTAGTAAAATGTGTGTTATCCACTGTTTTAGAATGATAAAGAAATCAAGATTGTCAACTTCACGAATGAAGGCAAATATCCATGTTCCAGGATAATGATGCAAGGTTGAATCTGGGTCAGTCACCCAGACCAGAGATTTCAGACTCATGCTGGAGCTAATCTTCAGGGAACTTCTCTCTGTTGGAATACCTGCTTTGGACTATTCTGTGCATCATGCCTATGTGGTGCCTTCCTACTGGCTTAGGAAAGCACCAGATAAACACAACTTTCTAATCTTGATTGCAGGAAAAACGATTTCAGCAATAGAGTAGTAAATGTGTGGAACACCCTACCTGATCCTGTTGTTAGTTCCTCTAACCCCCATACCTTTTACCTTAAATTGTCTACCGTGGACCTTACACTTTGCTTAAGAGGTCCCTAAGGGGGCGTGCATAAGCGCATCCGCGTGCCTACTGTCCCCATTTATATGTACTCTTTTTATGTGTTTATGGCTATGTTTTGCTTATTTATATCCATTTATTTGGGCCGTTTTTCTGGTGTTTTCATACTTGTTTCCTTGTACTTGTTGACAAATAAATAAATAAATATGCTCACAGAATAGCCCAAAGCACATATTCCACTAGAGAGTCGTTCCTTGAAGATGGGCTCAGGCATGAGTCTGACAACTCGGAAGTGTAAATCTCTGGACCGACCCAGATTTGACTGTCAACTTCACTTGTCCTTTGGTATCTAAGAGGCAATCTGTAGCTGGATAGGTGCCAGGTGGATTTTTCTTGAAAAAAGAAACTAAAATTTTATTATATATCTAGGAGTGGACAAGCAGAAACCCCTAAACTATCTATAGTTGATTTTTGCAAAAAAGTGCTTAGATAGTGGCAGGAGAAATGTTCAAAATCTGTATTGTTAGCTTTGAAATAGGCTTGGCATAGCAGAATATCCCCAAATTTCCTCCAAACCCAGGAATTTCCCTACATATCTTCAGTTTCCCTACTTAGCATCATTATCCCTGCAGCTCTTGGATATCCCAGAAATATTAAATGTGGCTCCAAGACTTCAAAATATTTTCCAACCCTGTATTACAGTATTGTCTTTTTTCTGTATTGTTACTGAACATAAGCAGCACAATATGAGTTCTGCCATTCATTCAATTCCAGCTGGTTACTAATTGAAATACTTGTTAGGTGAAAAGCTTATATGCTATGCTACAAGAGAAAAAAGTTCCAAAGAACCTTAGGTTGCAGTCTAATGCTACTTTACATGGGAAGTGAGCCCCTTATTCAGTGGGTATCCAGGAGTACAATGAGTGCATTGTAAGGTGTATAAATGGGATTCTCATATCATGCTGAGTCATAATGTAATTTGTCTGGTTTTAGCATGATGTGTGAACCAGACAACTATGGCTGGTGATTTTCTATGGTAACACCAGTACCTTTGTGTTGTTGTTTTTTTAAATCAATTTTAAAAAAATCAGGATTGCTGAGACTCATGAGATTTTGGCACAGGAGGCCCTAGCCACAGGAAGATTGTGAGCAAAAATACTGAAATCATGCAAAATCTGAAAAAATTGTGACGTTCACCTTTAAAAAAAAACTTACTTTGAAGTTTCAGATTTGAAACTTGACATTCATTTCAGAATATTGTGGTGACATGGTGTTGATGGGCATGCATGGCCAACTCTTGAGGTACTGCAATACATGAACCCAGCAAGTGGATTTTCACTCCTAGTTTTTTTCTAGCGCAGCCTCTCCAGCCAATATCTATTTGATGCATCTATTTTACCATATGTTCTTGACATTTAGACTATGGGGCAGTGGATTATTGTCCACTAGTTGTTGTTGCTGTTCTTTTTTTTATTTCAAGGCATTTATGAAACTCTGAAGTTTCCTTTTATTTGGAAGTAGAATGCTTATGTTTATCAAGAGTATGGGAATTGAGTTTGGTACCAGTATATACATGAGGAACATACGATACGAAGACATGTAAGAGGGCTTAGCGTCATGTATGAAAGTGCAATTCATCCTAAGGAAAAAAAATCATGGCCAGCAAACCTCAACACAAAGGTTAGCCTATTATGCTAAGCCAGGGTTCCTTCAAACTATATTACTAACATTGATTAGCATACTCATCAAGAACTGATAGTGGTTTTCTCACTCAAACATTCCTCTCTCGAAAGAGAGAAAAAAAAAGAAAGATTTATTTTTTATAGCAATCAATGTACATAGTCAATCTTAGTAATGCTACATGCATAAACCTGCCCCTGCCTGCTAAGAGTCATGACCCCCCCAAAGATTGGAGCTTTCACCCTTCCACTCACTATAAAAGCTGAATGGTTTCCCAGCTCTGCACTAGTCAAAACATATCATATTATAACTTAATATGGTGTGTATGAACCTGTTTTCCAGTGTTTGGAATTAGCTTTCCCAATGTAATCTATGAAAAGCACATAGAAAGGAATGTTCTGATTCCTAGAGCTTAACATTTTAGGATTTGTCCTTTAGCTCAGATAGTGATCCCAGTAATGCAAGTTATTTCACTTTTTTTTTTCTTTGTAAAATGAAAGGTCAGAGAACTACTTCCCTTTAGTGATGATGGAGACATGTGTTTGGAATACATTTTAGTGCAAATTTATCCAATTTGTTCTTTTTATAATGTATACAAAATACACACAGTATTTTTGTTATGTGTTCATGTTGTATGCTGCTCAGTTATACTGAGTTGGGCAACTTTATAATTTTTAAAATAAAAGCAAATGAACAAGCAAGCAAATATATGAACTGTAATGCCTTTCATGCCAAAATTGCCCTTTCCCCCAAATTTACAATGAATGTACAATTTAAGGGGGACAATGCACCCAAAAATGTATTAGCAAAGGTTATTCGTAAAGCACATGTAATAGGCACACAAACACACATCCACTAGACAAAACTATGGTTATTAAAAGAAACACATTAGGAAAGGGGTGTCAAACCCGCGAAAATATGTTGTCATCGCATGACGTATCACAACTTTTTCCTCTGCTAAAATGGGGAGTGGGCATGGCCAGCATGTGACACATCCAGCCCGCAGACCATGAGTTTGACACCCCTGCATTAGATGTAAACAAAATTCATATGGATATTTAGGCAATTCCAGAGAGATGGTTTACCATTGGAAAGATGAGAATATTTTGCTAATCTCTACTTCTAGCCCTGAATCTAACACAATCCCTTTCCAAAAAATGAAGTTTTTTTTTAAAAAGCCTTTGTTTTTATATTGTAGAGATCTGAGCCACAGTATGAAAATGGCTTACTGTTGCCATCTTCCAGGATTTTTTAAAAAAATACTCCCCAGTCTATTTTACAATCCTAGAATTTTCACTGCACTAGAGATCCATAAATCCAATATTTCATTATTGCTCTTTCATGGTGAATGTGGGGAACATTGTCTCATTTTTGTACAGTGCACATGGCAAAAAGACTACCTGGGTACATAGAAGTTGCCATTTCAGTTTGTTCCCATTGCACATAAAACGACTTTTACCTCCTATTAGTTTTTTTCCCCTGTGATCCTTGCTTTAATATGAATACACTTCATGGTTAAACACCTTTACTCTGTGAGAATTCCAGATACCAAATGGTAAAGATATATCAGGTGATATTTTTCTTAGATGGGTGGTTAGTGTAGCTGAGAGGGTATAGGTGAATGTCTGGGAAAATGAAAAACGATCTGCTAGAAATAATCTGCTAGCAAAAGCAAGAAACCAAAGCAACCATAGCCATAGTTTATGCTTTCTGCCAGCAGAGGGAGCACCACATCATTAACAAATACATTGTTTTCTGCACTGAAGCTTGCAACTTGGGAAGCAAAGGAAAAAGAAATAGAGATAGACCATGAGCAAAAGAAAACTATAAAAACTCCTTGATTTAATGTTGTACACTTAAAGTAGAATAGACACAATCAGGAAGAGGTAATGCTGATAGTGTGAAATGTAATCAGTTAAGCAGGAGACAGAATTTAAGACTATGAGAAACCATACAGTGTGAAACTTTCCTTAGAAACAAATGTTTCTCATAGTTAGGCACTATTAAGGTAGAACTGATTCCTGGTGACTACATGGATAAATGTTCACCATCTTGACCCTTCTTCACCAATAATCCAAAGCTCTTCCAAGGTCATCAATCGATGCTACATTTTTAGCTATATTTATCTACAATCTATAGATATGCCAAATCCCAAAGACATCAAATTAAATGCTTTCAGCTCAAGAGTCAGTGCAAGCACTCTTATGTGATTTATATGAGTATAAACTGTATAATAATAAGCTTTGCTAATGATATTATATAATTATCTAGAATAACTATATTACAGTATTAGCATTTAAGAATAATTTATCTTTGGTGTCAACCACACCAGCACACTTCTAATATCTTAAGACTATCTTAACAGAAGAAAACAATGTTCATGAACCAAATTAAAGATTAAATGAGACCAAAAACACTTTACTAGCTGTTATGATAAAACTTCATAGATTTATTGAAAGTCATTTTGATTACAAAAGCATAGAAATATGTTAAGAAAACAAGGAGGCGAATAGATCACTTTAGGAGCCATTGGGTTAAGATGTCACATTGAAATCCAGTGTACAAACGATGGTAGAAACCTGTTGTGAAGGTTTATTTATTTCATAAATTTGAGCTGAACCATATGAGAGACCTTTCAATGTATAATTAAATTAGAACAACTGATTCAAATTTATTTGCTTTGATACCAAGGAATCTATCACCAGGCAGCCATTACCAGATGCTTGTTTATATATATATATATATATTTATAAACCCATACTAAGATGGATGATTATAAATGGTATTACTTTCTGCAGCCTCTTGCCTAGTGTTGCAGTTAATATTTTAGTATCCATGTTGAGCAAAGATATTGGTCTATAATTTACACATCCAGTAATGTCTTTCTCAGGCTTTAATATTATTGTAGTTCAAGCCTCATAAAAGAGTAGAGATTAAATGATTGATTGCAGACCTCTAACAATATAGATGCCAATAGGGTTATAAAAGTTCTGTATCATTCAGCTGGAAATCCATCTGGCCAAGGGTTTCCCAAAGTCCATAAACTGAATTGTCGCTGTAATTTGCGGTTCAGTTACAGAAATCTCTGATTTATATAGCTGAGTACCACAATCATAAAACTGAAAATTATTAAATTGTGTCAGTAAATAACTGTCTATCAGCAGCCTGAATTCTAAATAAAAAATGTATTGCTTTTACCATTTTAAATGATAAGTAATAATAAGTAACTTTTACAGTTACCTTTTACTGTTTTTATTCATAAACTGCCTAGAGTCACTTAGGTGAGATGGGTGATACAGAAATTTGATAAATAAATAAATTTTGCAGCTTCCCTCCCCCCCGATATTCAGTGGAGAGAATATAGTACATTCAAATTCTTCTGAGAACAATGACCACAAGTTAAACTTTGTTGTTACTGTATACATGTTTGACATGATTAATTAGTGGAAGAAATAGGGATATCATATTGATAATATTCCAAAAAGATTTACAGAACCTCTCTGATTCACTAGGATATAAGATAGGGTGAAAAAGGATATTCGGGTTGGGCTAATCTTATTATGGTCTATCTCAATAAACTATAATTCCAATTTTGAATGGATTACTGCAATGCATTTTCCATGGATCATTCTTGAAGATTACAGCTGATGTAGAATGCAGTGGCATATGTATGTACTTATGGTTGCACTTTAACCATAAGGCACATCTAAGTAACACTGACACTCTGTAAACTGCACTTGGTTACCATTTGGTTTCCAGAGCAATTCAAGGTGTTGGTAATCATCTATAATGGCAAAGGCCTAGCTCCCACCCCCGGCAAAACACAACTTTCCTTTCTATCTGTCACTATTGTAGCCTAGTCTAGCAAGTTGTATGAAGGCAGTCATGAAATAGTCATCTAAACGACAGGTGCCGTTTAGTGTCTAGTGATGGAATTCAAAAAAAATTACTAGTGGTTCTGTGGCCGTGGCTTGATGGGCTTGGCAGGGGAAGGATACTGTAAAATCCCAGAGGTGGGTTGCCAGTTCTAACCTCTTCTATAGAAGAGGCTCCACAAATCTACAGTGCCATTTAGAACTGGTTCCAGTTCCCTCCCACTGCCTGTCCGCACCTCATCAAGATGAAGAGCGAGAGGAGGAATTCTGGGAGTTGAAGTCCACAAGTCTTAAAGCTGTCAAGTTTGAACACCCCTGGGGTTTTTTTTTCTAATGGGTTAGGGGTACAAGGGTCCTGTAACTTGACAGCTTTAAATGCCTGCTTTGACGTACTTCAAATGCCAGAGTTTCTGAACCAACATTTTGGTTTCTAAGCAACAGCGTTGTTAAGTGAGTTTCACCACATTTTACAAGTTGGCCATGCCCACCCAGTCACATGACTGTCAAGCCACTCCCACAAAGCAGGCCACAGCTACAGAAGAGGTTCTAAAATTTTTTTAAACCCACCACTGGTAAAATTCACATTCCCTCCCCACTCCAAGGGAAGGTTATTGCAAAATCCCCATTCCCTCCTGATCAGCTGGGATTCGGGAGGCAGAGAATATATGGGGGCAGGGCCAGTCAGAAGTAGTATTTACCGGTTCTCTGAACTACTCAAAATTTCTGCTACCGATTCTCCAGAACTGGTCAGAACCTGCTGAATACCACCTCTGCTTCTATCCCAAGAATGAATGTGGCTGATGCACCAGATGAAATCAAAAGCATTTCTAGCTAGTGCATTCTCTGATTTTGCAAGAACAACGCTGGATTCAAAATCAGCGGTAATCTGAGCATTTAGAGGAAATGCGGGGAATAATACTACAGACTCAAAGAATCTCCAACCCAAGACCTTTGACATTCTTGTTATTTCATCACATAGAAAGTCTGGTGCGCAGATATTCTGGATAAGTTTCCTCTAGCAGTTTCAGTATTTGGGTCTTTACATGTGCACCACTACTGTGTTACTTCTTGCTTTGACCAAGTTCCAGGAGATGTAAAAGTGTGAGCAATCTAGGAGATAAAAGTATCAAAATGTAGATGTTTCAGAAGCATTTTAGGTTGTCCAGAAAATGTTCCACAAAGTGGGGGCAATGGCAGAGAAGGCTATCTTTCTGGAGCCTGTCAGTCCAAATTCTGTAGTTGCTAGGGTTCACAACATACCTTCCCTGCCTGATTGGGTGGGATGGGCAGATGTAATGGGATAAAGATGGTTCTGTATAAGTGGCCTGGCACCATGCCATGTAAGGTTTTAAAGGTTATAACCAACACCTTGGATTGGACCTGGAGGCAAACTGTCACCAATGGAGCTCACACAGCAAACGTGTTACATATGCCATTCTTTGGATATCTGTGCAGTCACATTCTGTACCAGCTGAAATGTCCAGATATTTTCAAGGATAGCCCCATGTAGAGTGCATTTCAGTAGTCCAAATGGAGATGACGAGTGGTTTAGTGAATGAATGGAGAGCCTTCCTAGCCAGGGAAGGGCCTAACTGGTGCACAGTACAAAGTTAGATAAAGGTCCTCCTAGACATGGTTGGCAGTTTGAATCCCTAGTGCTGCATAACAGAGTGAGCTCTCATTACTTGTCCCAGCTTCTGCCAACCTAGCAGTTTGAAAGCATGTAAAAATGCAAGTAGAAAAATAGGGACCACTTTGGTGGGAAGGTAACAGTGTTCTGTGCACCTTCAGCATTTAGGCATCCCAGCCACATGATCAGGGAGATGTCTTTGGACAGTGCTGGCTCTTCGGCTTTGAAACGGAGATGAGCCACCCCCCCTAGAGTCGGGAACGACTAGCACATTTGTGTGAGGGGGACCTTTACCTTTTAACTAATATAAAAATACTACAGATATGACTGTGTGTTATTGTACTTATATATCTTAATTCTTATATTCTCTCTATTCAAAGTTGGCATAAGATTGTCTTCATGCATCTTACATTGTGAAGATACATTTGCTTATTGGCTAAAGAGCACAAAGAAATATTTGGGAGATATCCAATGTACTGTAACCTGGAGATATGTTGTGGGTTCACACCTCATGCAGATGCTTGAATCCTTGTAGTCCTCACTGGTCAGCAATAGCTCTATCAATGTGAGAAATACATAGCAGTAGACTTAGCAGTAGACTTATATACCGCTTCATAGGCCTTTCAGGCCTCTCTAAGCGGTTTACAGAGAGTCAGCATATTGCCCCCAACAATCTGGGGGCAGATTGTTGGGGTGAGATTTGAACCGCTGACCTGCTGATCTAGCAGTAGCCTGCAGTGCTGCATTTAACCACTGCGCCACCTTGGCTCTCATTGGATTAAATGTTCCCCCCACTCCACCCAAAATGAATGGCTAAGCTTCTTTGGGTGGAAAAGTTTTGTACCAGGATTAGAAAACTGTTTCCTACTGATTTCTGGATCAGGATAACTGTATGTTTAAATAGCAATAGCAATAGCAATAGCAGTTAGACTTATATACCGCTTCAAGTGGTTTACAGAGTCAGCATATTGCCCCCAACAACAATGCGGGTCCTCATTTTACCCACCTCGGAAGGATGGAAGGCTGAGTCAACCCTGAGCCGGTGAGATTTGAACAGCCAACTGCAGAACTGCAGTCAGCTGAAGTAGCCTGCAGTGCTGCATTTAACCACTGCGCCACCTCAGCTCAAACAACACACAGACAACAACATACAAACACAAACAGCGTTCTATACAGGATGTTCCATTTTCTTTTTATGAAATACAAACTGTTTTTTAAAAAAAATCACTTTTTAGCCCAATGCTTTTTTCACTGGGCCATTTATTGGTCCATTGTGGAACGCTTTCAACTCTTGAAACTCAGCCCGGCAGAATGGAAAAGCAGCAGACAAATGATCGTCCAATCTGACTCTTGAAAAGGAGGCTCAATTTCTCCGAGATAAAGTGAGCCAAAATGAGTTGGAATGCCTTGCTAACCCCTCGAGACCATCGCTATGATAACAGTTGTTGTCCTGGAAATCTAATGCCTGCAAAAGGGTTAAATGCTGGCCAATGGGCAATATCAGTGACATGCCTCTGAATTGAACATGCTCCTAGAGTGAGACTGTGGACTGGTGTTTCTCAATGAATAGGGGCCACTCCAAGGGAGTTTTCCCTTGAATGGAATGGGGTCAGGGAGCCGCTTTGGGGAACAATGGTTGCCACCAGCAAGCTGAATTTCTTACAATCACACACCATACCCCCTGATCAAATAGCTCCTTTGTCAGGCTGATATAAAAACATGTCATACAATGATGATCTGGAAGAATGACATGGGCTAGCCTTTCATGGAGATCAGAAGGGCTTGTTATGCACAAAAGGGAGCCCCTGTCAGAGTCAAGAATGGGGGAAAGAAACAGAGAATAAAAGGGAACGAATGGAAACAAACAGTAACAGCCACAGCAGCAGCAGCAACAACAACAACAGAAAAGGGAGTGAGTGAGTGAGTGAGTGGGGAAGTCGTGCTTGGTTCTGCTGCAAGATGCTTTGGGGGGACTGAGAAAATTGCTCTAAATCTACTGTGGTGTCAACAGATAATTCTAGTGGGTTCGGTCCGAGGCGCTCTATTGTCATTCTGCACTGGGACAGAAAAAATTGCTGGGTGGGAAAAGGTCAGCAGGCCCAACAAACCTGCCCCAACCTTATTTTTTAAACTTTGCCTCAATCTCTGAGAAACCAGCATTCATAGAGTAACAATAAAACTGATAAAAAGGAAATAACTGTTATATAAAAAGAGGCAGAATGCATTTCTTTTTGTGGGGGAGGGGAAGGAAAAATTTCCAATATTCTAAAGCCTGGTATTAAATAAAAGTGAAAGTTAACATCAAGAAAACAATTGGAAAAAAATGCCTGGGGAATGTTTCATCACAGGAGATTTTTTTTTAAAAGTCTTAAATAAGTATCATTGGGGATTCTTGTAAAAATCAATACAACATATACAATGGACTATTATAGCTATTATAGGAAACTATAATTATTATGTTTGGCAATAAAGGTAGGAATGAACCATATGAATACTCTGATCATAGTTATCCCTTTTTATTTCTTACCTAGTGGGAGATTATATGTGATTGCAACATTATTTGCTGCATTTTAAAACTTCTGTCTACATTTGTCTTTACTTATCTTTGCTAACTTTCAATATTTTTATTTCCCTTTTTTGGCTTAATGCCAGATAAAGTTTATTTTGGCATCTGAAGCAAAAAAAATACAATTTCTTCTTTTCTAGTGATAAAAAATATAAAATAACATCTGATGAATAACATTAGTTATCTATCTGATGACAATAACTTAATTCCATCACATACCAACTGCATTTATTAAACAACTCATTTTTGCACAATAGCACAATTGGACTCTTGATAACTGGGATGAAATAAAATGTTAGTACTAAAGGTAGGCTATAAGAGGAAACTTTTTGTGAGGATGCTGTGTTGGTTGCATTACAGCTTTAAAATTAAACTTTCTGCAGATAAGGCTAACCTAATTTCTTAATATCTATTGGACAGCTGATTGTTAACAGAAGCTACTGTACTCTACATCAAGTCTGCTAAAAATATAAAGGAATGATTGTAATTTAGGACAGTGCAATTGTTTTATAAGTAACAGGCTTCAAATTTAGTTGCTATTATTTCCATGTGTTGGGAAAGACCTAGGAGAACTACTTCCAACAAGATAAGACGGTACTGAGCCAGCATAATATGATGCAATGTTAGTTCCTACTATATTTGCTATTATCAACTTGGGCTTCTTTCTTTATACTTTTTTCCTATCTTTGCAGATGAGCAAAGACCACTGCATTTTGATATCTATCTCTTCACTCTATTTTTTATAGCTGTGGAACTTTTTTTCTCACGGAAACTCTTCAAATCCAGAAGTATGGGAGGGCTTTTAGTGATGTGGTTAAATTATTTAAAAAGTGAAGTATTTATTACATAATTGAACATACCTGGAGTATATTATATGTGCTTTTTAGAATATTAGTATACTGTGTTGTAGGAATAAGGGAAAGCAGAAAATATAAATCAAAGCTGTACCATCAGTTTTAATGCTGTCTTGACTTCCAAACTGGGAGCTGATTCTGATCAGTGCCATACATACCACATTGATTATAGTAAATATTTGATCTGTATGCACTTAGAAAAGGAAAGAACTAGTGTCATGTAGTTTAGTTGTATACAGCTTCATAAACTACTGTATCTCCAAAGTTTTTGAATGATTGCAGGGATAATGACACCTGTCTTATCTCCCTCCCCTCCCTTTTTTCACTTAAATAATAAACACATTCATATAACTAATAAATGGAAGGATCTGAAACTATAACCATGGTAGCATAGTTAATCCAATCATCTCAAAATAAGTATATATGTAGGTGGTGGTAGGGTAACTTTTAAAAACAAATTAGATCTGCTTTTGCGTTAATACCACAGCAATAAGTTGATGGGATCACTTCCTTCCTTTCCAGGAATTGAAGAACAAGAATTCTACAAACTCAAAAGTCCTTCAAATTACCATACTGACCTCATTTAGCAGAGAAATAAAAATGAATCGGAACAAAGCATCTGAACATAAGGAGATGTCTATATTCACTCTACTTCTAAAAATGTTCTCTTGCTTCAATATCAGATATGTGGACTTACATGTTTTTATATTAAACTATTAGTCAAATTTAAGATCCATCCATAGATATAGATGCTATATCTATTGTACACAATCTCACTGTAAAATTCCTACTACTGAGTTCCTACAGTTGAATTCCTAATTAGATTTACTCAAAAGTAAGTCCAGTTGAGTTCAATGGTTACTTTGTGATAAGTATCCCCCAAAGTTCACTACAGATATCAGTACACACATACACAGTGTTGCACATTTGTTTTCTTGTAACCTTGCAAGTAATTTTCTAGTAAATCTGATCTCTAGTGCTGTACCACAATGGATGCCTGGTGTCACGTATTATATTAATACAAAAGCACTCAGATACCATGGTGATAAGTGCATTAAAAATCCTTAAAACAGCTGCATTCTTATTCTACAAATTGCACCCCTCCCTACTCTGGGCATTTTGAACTGACGAGGCACTTGAAACCTATGAAAAAGACCTTGTGTTTTTACAAGAAACAGAAGCTGCTGGACAGTTCATTGCTATGGGGATGTAACTAAACTGGACTTGTTTAAGGCAGAGGGCACAAACTAAGAACAAAAAATAGACACAGGAGAGGGGGGAGAAGGAAGGAGCTGCATTGATTTCAGTCTGTTCAGGTCTAGCTAGAAAACACAATGCAACGAAACGGTCCCTTAGGCGGCAAATCTCTTTAGTGAATTTTTTCCCAGGGTTTGAAGTAGAGTTGGGATGGTGCAACAGAGATGAGGCAGAGACGTGAAGCATGTCTTACAGAAGTGTAAAGTGCTATCTTTCTGCTTGTGCTTTTGTATTTGTTTGTTGGCATAAAGGTGAACCAGAGCCAGGTAGATAAAGATCTCAGTCTTGTCTTATTGTAGGTGCAACTTCTAAAAGTTCTAATGCCTTTGAGAAAGTCGATCGGAAAACTGATTTGATCAATTCATGAATCCTGTTCTCTTTGTTATTCTAAGGCCAGCCCCATGGTTTTTTCTATTGTTTAATTTCCACTCAGATCTCCAAATTTTCTTTTAATGTTTATAGTAGATGCTGTAGAGTGCAGTCTACATTTCTTTCTTCCCTACTTTGTTTTCTTTTTATGATCCTTTAATCCACGGGTGTCAAACTCATTGCGTCACGTGACGTATCGTGATATTTTTTGCCTTTGCAGAGCTGGGTGGACCTGGCCTGTGTGTGAGGCATCCTGCCAGTGGGCTGCCAGTTTGACAGGCCTATTTTAATCCCTTTCTTCAGGGTGGAGTCGGGGTGGCTGAATGGAGCTAAGTGTTTACTGGCTGGATGCCCTTTCTGATGCCTACATGGAGCTTGCAGCAGATATTTTCTCTTTGTGGCATGATAGAGAACATCTGCCACTGCCTAGGATTCAACTCTCAACCTTCTGAGTTGGAGGCCAGCATCTTCATCTCTAGGTCACTGCATAGCTCTTTCTTCCCTCCCCTCTACTATATGATTATTCATATATTCTCTCCCCTATTCTCTCTCTCTCTCTCCCCTCAATATTATCAGTTGTTTTGCATTGACATGAATCATTATTTATGTATCAGGCTTGTTTACAAAGTTACAACTGCTAGTTTCACATATTACAGCTAAGACATAAATTATTGTTTTGAAAATCACGTTAGTTGAACTGACATATCATTATACTGAAGTTGCTTTCCGTGTCATTTTCTCACTTGAAAGACATAATGAATTACAAAATTAGGAAATGTCTATTCTTTTTACTGGCCTTCTTTGAAACAGTTAGCCATTTTCCTTTAGATTTCTCTATGCCTAATTAACAATTATATTATCAGCTGGTTTATTTTATTTTCTTCATCTATTGAATGAGTCAGAATGAAGGATAATCAATATGCTACTGAAACTAAATTCTGTAACTTTTATCATTTCAATCAGAAAAACCCACACGGTGTCTGGTCTCAGGAATGAACTGAATGAAGCCAATGAATTGAAGTTAAATCCTGACAAGAGTTAAGCTCTGTGATTCACTTATTCATTTATGGACATTGGGTATACATTGTTTTAGACAGTCTTGCATGCACCTTGAAAATTTGGGAGACTTCCTGGGTCCATTATTGTCACCTGAATCAAGGTTCTAAGTCCCTTTTATCACTCCTCAGCTGATTTATGAAGCATGTCAGCTATAGATCAGAGGTTGTCTGGTCATGTTTAACTATGCTTTCATAGGTCCTTAAGTAGCCTACAGTACTGGTTAAAATATAAGTCAGAATGTTTCACTACTGTAGTATGAAATGTTTATATATGTGATCAAATGAGATCATATTATATTAATTTAAAAGAGCTGCAGTTGTTGCCACATTGTTTTTGTGATTAATGAAAGGAACAGGTGTTTTTCTTTAAAATATTAACTATTTGAGGCTAATTATTTAAAGAAACATTTCTCTATTGCTGCTTTCCCATATTTTAAGACCTTCCTAAAGGACCTTTTGCTCATTATTTTACAATGGCAATTTGTAAAATACTTTTCCCAGAGAGATATCATTGCTCTAATGTTAAAATCAGTCTTTTTAAATTGGCCATCCTTGCCCAATGTATTTTCTTGTCAATATTGATTTTAATTGTCTGATCTTTTATTTTAAAATATTATTTTCATGTCTGTAGACGAAACAGAGTATCTTAGTACAGAACATTAGTATAGTCTTCTTATCAATATTAATTAAAGCCCCCAATTAAAAATATGGTCTGAACTAGTTTTGGATTTTTGATTATTAGCTTATGTTGTTGCTATTCTTGTTGTTATTGCCAGTACTATTTAATGTTTATTAAAATTAATTAAAAATTAAGTGAAATTATTGTATACACAAAGATGGAATGATTCAGCATTACCCACAATGGAAAAATGGTTGGTGAAGAGGATGAAACATGCAGAAATGGCTAAATTTATTTCTTTGATCAGAGAAAGGACAATTACCATTTTTTTTCAGAGTATAGGACTCACCTTTCCCACCCCAAAAAGCGGGTGAAAATCTGAGTGCATCTTATACACTGAATACAGCATTTTTAGCTTCCTGAAACCCCGGCCCTCTTTCAAAAATTGTGGTGCATAGCCTTTAGGAGGCTTCGAGAGTGCTGCTGGAGGAGGACAGAAATGAGCAAAAAAATGGGCCTTTTTGCTCGGTCCTCCCAGTGCCCAGGAGCACTCTATAAATCTCCTTAAAGCTATGCATGCCATTTTATTTGACAAAAACAGGTCTATCTTCACAAAAAACAGGCCATTTTTGGTAGGTCTGCAGAGTGCAAAACCTATTTTAAAAAAATGTGCCTCTTCAAAATCTTGGTGGGTCTTATACTCCGGTGCATCTTATACTCTGAAAAATACGGTACATTTATTACTGTGTGGAAACACTTTGTAGATTTTTTTGAATGAAAGAGAAAAAAGGAACTTATGATTTAAGGTTTCGATAATTGGAAGGAAATAGATTATATAAAGAAGGAAGTGATGCTATAACAATAGAGTAAGAGGTAAACTTTTAATTGGGCTTCAAGCTACTTCTTTGAGGTTTTTTTCCTGTTTTACTTTTCTTTTCCTTCTTACACTTTTAGCTTTCTCTTTGATTTCCCCCCCCGTTTCTTAATTTATATTAGTTTGTATTAATTTTTATCTTCTCTTTAGCAGAATAACAGAGTTGGAAGAGATTTTGGAAGTCTTCTAATCCAACCCCCTGCTCAAGCAGGAGATCCCACAGCAGTGTTGGTGAACTTTTTTGGCACTGAGTGCTGAAACAGGAGTGTGCACATGGAGGGGGTGTAGTACTAGAAACTGGAAGAGCAGTTCCCTGGCAAGCATGTGTGCTGGGAAGCTGAGCTTCCGATTTCTGGCATGCGCATGTGCACCGATCACTTGGTCTTCCAGTTTCTGGTGTGCATGCATGTATGAAGACCAGCTGGCCAGTTTGCATGTGCCTGCCATAAACCAGAAGCTCAGCTTCCCTGTGTGCGCATGCACTGGAACCCGGAACAGCAATGAGTGATGGCTGGTATGCCCGGAGAGATGCCTCTGTGTACCACTTCCAACACGCATACCATAGGTTCACCCTCATGGCCCTACAGCATTCCAGAAAAGTGGATGTTCAGTCTCTTCTTAAAATCCTCCAGTGATATACACATAGTTTCTGAAGGCAAGCTGTTCCACTGGTTAATTCTTCTCACCATTAGGAAATTTATCCTTAGTTCTAGGTTACTTCTCTCCTTAATTAGTTTCCATTCATTGTTTTTTTGTTTTGCCTTTTGGTGCTTTGGAAAAATAGGTTGACCACTTCTTCTTTAGGGAGCCCCCTCAAATATTGGAACACTGCTATATATCATCTCTAGTCCTCCTTTTCGCTAGACATACCCAATTTCTGCAACTGTTTTTCATATGTATTAGCAATAATGGTTGTAGAAATTAAAATGGTTAAAATATTTAATAAATTTATGTAAGAATTAATTAAAAATTAGAGAGTCAGTTTGGTGTAATGGTTAAGGCATTACACTAGAAAACAGGAGACCAGGAGTTTTTAGGCACAAAGTCAGCTGGATGACCTTGGGCCAATCATTCTCTTTCAGCCTTAGCAGGCAGTGGCAAAGTAGTTCCAAAATCTTGCCAAGAAAGCTGCAGGCATTAGTCCACTGATGGGAAAGAAGGAAGGAGGGAGGGAGGGAGTACACTGGATCATGTAATAGGAAATTTTCTTTGCATTCCAAATATAGCTTTCATATAACATTATTTAAGTGGTCATTTGCCTTTTTTTTTTTGGTATAAGCTAACGTTCATTTTTCTAGGAACAGCATGATAAAACTGATCCAAATACATGAAATAGTTTTATAAATGAATGATGCATTGTGGGGATCAAAAAGAATAAATAAATTCATCTAATCAACAATAGTTGGATCAGGTTAGACCCAATACTAGATCTATAGCCTTTTGCAAATATTCAGAACAGAAACTCGAGAAGATGGAATGGAGCCTTAAAGAATTCAGCATTCTACCTCTGAATTTATGTATCCTTTATTGTTTCAGAAGAGAGATTTGACATAGTTGAGTGTGGACTAAGAAAGGCAATCTCATTCATTTCTTTCAGAATATATTACAGTGACATACTGCACACATACATATCAAAAAAAATTGTGAACTGGTCACCCATCTACTAGATCGCAGATGTTAAAACAACAAGAAATGTCAGTCCTCGTAGTTCTGAAGAAAAATATTTATTATTTAAGAATGGGGTTGTTTTTTATGTAAACAAATAAACACACAAACATACCATACTTTCTGTGGCAAGATTGACATATTACATGAAGTGATCCTAACAAAATCGTTATAATATTAAGAACTCTTAAATATACTATCAAAAATATATTACTTCAATGTGATTGATGAAAATTCAGGAGCTGCCCCAAAAAATGAAAGATAGTTCCATAAATCTGTATAATTTGTCATAAAGGATAATAATATTATTATTCCATTACTTCGTATACCTCTATTTTATAGCTATAAAGAAAGACTGCATATTCTGTCAAAATTATAAAAATGAAAGGAATGCAGCATTTTGATCATTGCTTGCATAGATATATTGATGTTTAATAACTTGCATCCCATTCTTACTAAAAATAATTTATAACTCTATCCTAGTGCTACTCCATCACACAATTACACTTAGTACTAATATAAATTATCATAATAAAATGCAGACTTCTCAAATCTAAACTTATTCATTTATTTAATAGTATATATTCATGTAATGTAAATCAGTCTTGAAAACACAATCTTGTAACTCATGAAGTCTGTACCTAGATACTAAATTAATCATTATTGTATAGAAAGCAAGCATAGAATAAATGTTTAAATATATGTGTTTGCTGTTAAAACTACATGCAATATTTTAAATGATACTGCCATTCTAAACACACTTATCTGGAAGTAGCCCCCATTCATTTCAATAGGCCTTACTTCTGAATAGATACACATAAGAGTACCTAAATACGATGTTTCCCATCTTTCATCTTAACACTTTCACTTTTTTCTTTTAATCTGTAGTGGTTTTATAAGAAAAGGGAAGGACAGTTGATAATATAAGCATCTTGATCAGCAAAGATTATTGTGGAGAATACGGAAAATATATTACATTTTTAATATATAAGCTATACATTTCTAGCAAACATAGCATATTAAATCAATTTGTACTTATCATTATAGGGGATTTATTGTTTAATTAAGCAGAAAAGAATTTGTTGAACATAATTTTACCTTTAAAGGACACATGCCTGAGGATAGTAATGCAAATGAAAAGCTTTAAAAGGGCTGTGAATCTTGTGTGTGTGTGTGTGTGTGTGTGTGTGTGTGTGTGTGTGTGTGTTTTGTGGGGGGGGGAGTCATATTATGGACTGTTTCTTTGACTCTTGCCTTTGCAGTAAATAGAAAGTAGGCTCAAGCAGTCTTTCTATGAAGTTCTAATTGTTCATGACAAAAGCTTTCAGCATCCCACAAAAAATGTTCACTGAAATGGGCCCAATTCTGCTATCAAAGGAGTAGGTGGGATTTTGCTATTGATTTCCAGAAAAGCAAGGTCAGGCTTCAAGTGTGAAGGGGGGGGGGAGGCTTCTCTTAAAATAAATATCTTTGTAAGAGCCCACTAAAAAGACCCAGGATTCAAACACATTCCTTCTGGAGATCAAGGATGTCCGGCCTTTGAAGCCTGAAGGGTTGGGGCGTTTCACAGTCTGTGTGGCAGTCACACTGTGGCATTAGAAATTGTGCATTTGGAATTGTAAAGCATTTTAAATGGAATCTTTCAGAATTCCACAGCTGGCTGGTGAGTGACAACCTGATATAGCCTGGGGCACAAGGAGAGATGACATTGTTTGGATTAAAGTTAAAATGATCTCCTTGTGAAGAGATACTTAAGAACATTTTGGTTAAAAAGAGGGAATAAAATAAAATTCAGGAACAGGGCTGAATGTTTTGTATGGTAACGAAGAACTCTGGTCCAAAAATTAAATGGATATACTGGAAAACAGCTGGATAATAACACAGTCCTAAACATATTTGGTTAGATATTGCATTTTATGGGATTTATAACTATCTGGACTGTTTTTTTGGAGTAAACCTTACTGAACTAAATTAAATTTATTCTTGTACAGAAATGCATAGTAGACATTTCAGTCTGCTTAGTGGAAGCTATACATTGATTTTTGGATTACAGTCAATCTTGAACCCTAGAAGTAATACTGAGTTTAGTATCTTCTCCATCCAGTACACTCAGTATTACTTCTAGGGTTCAAGATTGACTGTATTGATTGACCAGTCATCAGATTTTGAGACATCTCTCTCTCCCTATCTTTTAAAACTACTAATATTTACCTCTTTTTATTGTCATAAGAAACCAATATTTCTTTTAAAATATTAAGTCTGGAAAGGAGACAGGGATGTTCCCAATATGGTTAGGTTCTATCTAAACTAAAGCTCGAATCAGATTCAACTAAACATGATTATTTTGTTCCCATACAGAGGAAATTTGAGTGCAGGCACTGATTGTCCTGTTCTCTCTTCATGCTAAATTTATGCTTTATGCTTAATATTTAAAACACTCAAATATACTTAGAGACAGAAGCTGAATAGCTGGGAAATGATAGGTACTCATATAAGAGAAATTATATATTGGTTGGACTAGCTGATACAGATTCTTAGTAGAGTAGGATCCTCAGAGAACAACAGTAGAAAATTACTGAACCTTTTCTTGATCCAAAGTTCTTTGATAAAAGTATTCCATTTTTTAATAGTCAGAATGTTGTGTATTTCAGATTTCAAATCTGCTCTGTTTTCCTATGAAAGGAAATAGCATTATAGTCTTTGTTTTTTTAATGAATAAAGTTACTTAAATCTGGGAAATTGCTTAAAAGGTCAGAGGACATGGCTTTGGGGTTGGTTTCTGTCTTAATAGCTATAAATAATACTTTTTTAAAAAGTCATAAATGCAGAAAGCTCTCACTCTCTTTTTTGCTGTGATTTGCTTTGCTACTTCTTCAGAGAAGTGAAATCCATGAAGCATAATTTGGAGAAGACTGCACCCCAAATTCAATGCAACCTTTTTTATCCCTCTTAATCCTTTGATAATTTTTTGTGCTTCTCTAGTAGAAAAGCAATTTTGCTAATCACCTTTGTGCCGATGCCTGCATTCCTGACAATAGCGTGAACAACTTCCATCAAAGTCTTTGATGTGGGAAAGACACGCATGCACACACATATAATCTGAAAACAATTCCATTCCTTGCCACTCAATGGAGAGCACTCTGCTTTAATAGAGCGCCGATTCTGTAGAAGTTTCTAATCCTTTCTGCCAAAGAAGAGAGGGACTCAGCCAGGTAGCCCACCTTATTCAGGAGTTAAAATAACATGGTTTTGCTCTCAAGAGAAAATCAAAACAACTCAAGATCAAAACCAGATTTCCCCAACCCTAACAGGGCAGCCTCTCTACTCAGATAACTCTTGATCTAAGTGTGTAACAAGTAACTGGCTTTAATCCCTCAAAGTGATGGCGTTACAGATAAGTACCTCACTAGTATCAGAGGTGTCTTGAATTTCAGAAATACACAAAAGTGTTAGGTGGAAAGAAAAACAAAAGAGAAAAATCTCATCCGCATGGCTAGTGTCATTTGCTGAAGAGGTAAAAAGCTTGAGCAGCACAAAGAGCAGGTCTTTGAAAAATGAACTGCAAATAAAAGTGACAGTCAGGTAATGAAGAGGTAATTCTTCAATATAGTGCCTGGTTACTTTTGGTTATGTTTTAATATCTTTCATAACTGGTTGTCCTATGGGTATATTGGAGTTGATATTATGCTAACTAGGAAGATGGGAAGCTTAAGCCCAATAATGTGAAAAGTGCAGATTAAGCATAAATTTGTTGCATGTTCTAAAAACCATCATATGCAGTGCATAACATAAGCATATCTTTGTAAATTCGTGTACATCTAACAAAAGGACTGTGAATCACCGACATATTCAGAGAAACCTATTCTTGAGAGATAGTTTACATAAGATCTAATAATTTTATTATCACATTTATTCATTTAGAGCACATGGGGTAATTGCTCCCAATAATTGAGATTTTTCTCTCCCATCTGAACTCTTGTTAGGTTGGCTGCCCCCCCATCTGAATTTTTTACCCCATAGACTTACATGCCAACAAGCGTGTGACTAATCCCTGCAGATGGGCATTTATGCCTATCAAATATCCCATCTTATTCTACATACCCCAACTTTTCATAATAGTAAGTTTAAATTGTAGTCACATAAACTAATCACATGCACTAGTTTGAAGACACTTAAGACTTAACTATGATAAGCTGAATTAAATGCAGCCTAAAATCGGCATAAACCAGGGAATGATGGCTTTGTGTGTGTATGGAGGCAGGACAATTATTAATTGACACATTGCATTTACTTCAGAAATTGGTTTTAGCAGAAACACCAAATGGAATATTGTATAAGGGTTTCTCCAATCAAGCTGCATGACTTTTGATCAAAGTGGGCCTGTCCTATAAGAGAGAAGGAATCTGTGTCTATTCAAATTTTCTTGACTATATTTCAGTGGTTATTCTAGCTGAGATAGGAGAACTGTAGATTTCCTCTAACTGCTGTAGTAATTCTAAGGCTGAGCAATATATTCTATGACTATTCCTATTTTCTTCCAATGTTAACTATGTCAGAAGGACCAAAACAATTCTACATTTCTCACTATTAATTCACAGCATTAAAATGTTCATGAGACAGAATTTTAAATATTTTTTCTCTTTTGGTAGAAAAAGCTGTTACTTCTTCAGGAATAATTCCCAATTGAAACCAAAGGTTTTTTTTTTCATTACAAGATGAATTTTCTTCAAGATCATTATATCAAATAGCTAAATTTCCATTTCTTGCCTTCTCTGATTCTATTAAATATCTTTTCATTTGCCTGCTCAACAAATGCTATTTAAAAAAACCCAGAATATTAAATGCAAAAGGCATATCCAGTTATCGCTTTGAAATAGAAAAGGGTAGAAGGAAATTCAACAAATTTAGGGATTTCCAAGGTTAGCAGACATGAGAAACAACTTTAGGACACCTAAAAAGCCAATTCCACAATGGAAGATTGATGAGGCTTGAATGTGCCTATGAGCCACAATATATTTCGTACAAGTTGTCAAAGAAAAATCTAAAATTGTGATGAAGACTGAGTCCCTTCATGCTGATATTCTGGATGAATAACTATTGTTTGAATCCTAATGAGCAGCACTTACATTGGTGGGGAAAGAATACTCTGTATTCCTTTTCTCTTCTTTTAAACAGAATCTTCTCAGATGCCCATGTACCAATTTCTTTAATTAAAAAACCAACAATGATCTTTCTCAATGTCTGAATAGCTAGTAAGACTATGACTTGGAAGATCATTTCTTCCATCTTGAAAAGAATAGAATAAATAATGCTGAGAGTTTGGGACTTTCTCCCAAACTCTCAGCACTATTACTTTCTCCAGGTATTAATGATCCTAGTGTCAAGTATAGTGTCAGTTTTGATCCAAGAAAATATAACCAGCTATTTTATATAGAACTCCTTGCTAAAGTTTTAATAATAATAGTCCCAAATAGTTCCCTCAAGCCCTGTCAGTTCCTGTAATTTGCAATCAATGAGCATAACTGTAAAATTAAGAAATAATTGTTAAAAAATCAGAATTTTTCATAGAGTGTGTTTTAGGAATTCAAACCTATCTATTTAAACAGACATGATAATAAACATTAATAATTTACTTCTTTTAAGTTATTTTATAAAAAGAATCTAAGCATGGACAGTCTATGGATAATTTACTAGAGTCAAGTGTTGAGATGTTTCATTATATGTATAGGAAAAGTCAGATGTTTCTTTGTTATGAGTATACTTCACATTTCAATGCCTTACAAGTCCTGCTATGTTGTCCCATTGTAGTGGTGATGGGTGTTTTGGCAGAAATGAGCAAAGTACATTTATTTATTTATTATGTATTTATTTATTGAATTTATATTGCCTCCTATTCACTCATGGCAACTCAAGCCGGCTTGCAGAATATAAAACCACATTTAAATCAATAAAAACTAACAAAAAGAATCAAATAAATTAATATAGTATAATATAACACAATCACCACCCCCCCACACTTCCCATCTCCCACCACAGTGACAGCAGATCATACGAGCCATTTAATGGGTTCCATCCTGATCTGGGTTCCCCAGGCCCGCTGGCAGAACCAGGTCTTCAGCGCTTTCTGGAAGAGTATTAGAGTGAGGGCCATTCTAATCTCTGGGAGAATGATGTTCCAGAGAGAGGGAGCAACCATGGAGAAGGCCCTTCTTCTGGGTCCCACCAGGTGTATCTCCCTTGGGGATGTGACCTGCAATATTCCCTGCCTCCCTGCTCTGATGGGTCTGGCAAGAGACGGTTCCTCAGATAACCTGGTCCCAAGCCATGAAGGGCTTTAAAGGTGACAACCAGCACCTTGAATTGCACACGGAAGCAAATCAGCAACTAATGTAGCTCCCACAGGAAAGGTGATACATGTGCACAGCGAGGTCTGCACAAAACCATGCAGGCCGTTACATTTTGCACCAACTGGTGCTTCTGAATGTTCTTCAAGGGCAGCCCCATGTAGAGCGCATTGCAATAGTCAAGACAGGAAGTGACTAGGGCATGAGTCACTGTGAGTAGGGACTGTTGCTCCAGGAACAGCAAGGATCCTGATGCCGGGTGTATTAGGCAATGTGATACTGTATAGGAAGATGTTGGGAGTAAACCATCCCTTTAGTGACAAAAGCAATAGCATCATTTTATTCTGCATTTGAGGTTATGGTAAACCATTCCTTTTTTTACCAAATAATCACATGGATACACATTGTGATAGACAATATAATGCTGGATGATGAGCCATTTACGTTGGATGCTACCATACTGAAGCAGACTGAGAATATTTTACAGTACTAATGGAGTTTACAACAAGACTAGATTGCCCTTGGGGCATCAAGTTGCTGAGGAAAAGAAAATTTGAAGCTGAAAAGGTAGAATTAGTGGGAGCATGTAATGGAAAAAACACGAAACACAGGAAACTCAATACAGTGAAAGATGAAATGAAACAAACATACTGTAGCTGTCGAACATCTTCAGCATCAACAAATTGAAAGGGACTAAAATCTGGCCACATTCTTTGCTACTCATGACTCAGATACAAACTATCTTTCTTGGCAAGGTTTTTCAGTAGTGGTTTGTCAGCCTTCCTAAAGCTGAGAGAAAGTGACTGGCCAAATGCCACACAGCACATTTTGTGCCTAAGGCAGGACTAAAACTCAAGTCTCCCAGGTCCTAACCACTTCACTAAGCTGATTCTTGTAGTGTTTACCTTAGATGGCATTTCTTTCTTCTATACTTCAAGTACTGGAAGATGAAGACAAACCAGTACTGTGGTTATTACCAAGGCAAAAGGCTAGCAAAAGTGATGGAATCTTTGCAGAAATATGGTAAACAACAGAAGAATCTATAAAGATTCTATAATCCAACTATCCCAATAAATCTGAAGAATGATACAATGGTCGACAGAATGGAAGATGTTGATCTGCATACTATTACCACATAAAGGAGCCTGAACAGTGTGTGCAGACTGTCATATGACATCCTTAATTCTATATGTGAGCAAAATAATGCTTAGGATCATCCAGCAGAGATACTAGATGGCTTTAGGAAAGGCTGAAAAACAAGAGACTTTATTGCTGATGAATGCGATTCACTAAAGAATGAATTGAAAAAGCTAAAAGAATTCCAAAGAAGTCAGTATTTGCTTATAAAAAGGCCTTCAATTGTGTTGATGTCAAGCTGTGGAATGTATTTAGAAAAATGGGAATTCCAGAACATCTCATTGTCCTCATGCAAAATCTATACACAGGTTCGGAATCATGTCTGGACTATACATGATGAAACAAATGGACTATGGTTTAGTAAAGAACTGAAACAAAATTGTAAATGTTCCCTTATCTATTCAACATTTATGGTGTGTGTGTGTGTATGAATATATATGAAAGCTATTTAGCATTTAGATTAGCATTGTTTTAAAATTGGAGGAAGCATAATTAATAACCAAAGCTATGCCAATGATACTGATTTAATAGCTGAAAATGAAAATGATATGCAAGCTTTAATAATGAAAGCCATGAATGAAGAGCATAGTGAAAAAATGGATTAAGATTAAATGTAAAAAGCAAACAATTGCCAGTGAAGATACTGAACTGATCTGCCTTTGGATTGATTACTACAATGAACCAGCAATCAACTTTCAGTTTTTTACATTGTAAGCCATTCAGTCACCTCAAACCATGAGATGGGCAGCATATACATTTGATGATGATGAAGATTATTATTATTGTACAATTGTATCACAGCGGCCAGTTGTTTCGCCGGATTTGGCATTGGTTACTAGTCGGGCCCCACCCAGGGGCCTAGATGTCGTAACGTATTTTCGTAATATGCGTGCAGAGCCAAGCAGTGCGGCTTTTTGCATTTGACTGATGGTGATTTTGTCAATTTTTAACTGTTTTATATGTAATTCCAGTGCTTTTGGAATAGCACCCAGTGTGCCAATTACCACTGGAATTACTACTGCTGGTTTGTGCCATAGTCATTGAATTTCGATTTTCAAGTCCTGGTATTTTGCGATTTTTTCATGTTCCTTCTCAGCTACCCTGCTATCACCTGGTATTGCGATGTCTATGATTGTGACCTTATTTTTCTCAACCAGTGTGATGTCTGGTGTATTATGCGCCAGTATTTTGTCCGTTTTTATGCGAAAATCCCACAAGATCTTGACCATCTGATTTTCGGTGACTTTTTCAGGCTGATGTTCCCACCAGTTTGTTGCTGTTTTAATATTATAATTTTTGCACAAATTCCAATGGATCATTTGTGCTACTGAATTGTACCGCAATTTATAATCAGTCTGCGCGATTTTTTTACAGCAGCTGAGTATGTGATCAACAGTTTCATCAGCTTCTTTGCAAAGTCTGCATTTGACATCATCAGAGGATTTTTCGATTTTGGCCTTAATGGCATTTGTGCGGATAGCTTGTTCTTGCGCAGCCAGGATTAGTGACTCTGTTTCTTTCTTTAATGTACCTGTTGTTAACCATAACCAAGTTTGTTCACTGTCCACTTTATCCTTTATTTTTTCCAGAAATTGGCCATGCAGTGCTTTGTTCTGCCAATTCTCCATTCTTGATTTTATCACATCTTTTCTGTATTCTTGTTTCATCTGTTGGGCCTTCAGTAGTTTTTTGTTCTTTACTTCGATTAATAGATGTTCTTGACTTTCTTTTAAATAATCAGCCAGTGCATGTTTTTCTTCTTCAACAGTTGCTTCACTTGTAATAATCCTCTGCCCCCTGATTTTCGGGGCAGATATAGTCTATCAGTATCACCACGTGAATGTAAACCGTAGTGCATTGTCATTAGTTTCCTCGTTTTTCAGTCCAAAATGTTCAAATCAGCTTGTGTCCAGTTAACTATACCAGCTGTGTATCTTATAACTGGTATTGCCCAGGTATTAATGGCCTTGATTGTATTTCCACCATTCAATTTAGATTTCAAAATTTTCCTAACTCTGTTGGTGTACTCTCGCCTGACAATAGTTTTTACTTCTCCATGCTTGATATTATCCAACTGCAGAATGCTTAAGTATTTGTAGGCTTCATTTTCGTTGCATTTAATTAGTTGGCCATTGGGCATTTCAATTCCCTCACATGCAGTGATTTTGCCCCTTTTTATGGATAGTGGCACATTTTTCCATGCCAAACTGCACTGAAATATCGGTGCTGAATACTCGTGACTGTGTTTGTCAATGATTGGATTTCTATTTCTGACTTTCCATAGAGTTTCAAATCATCCATATATAGTAAATGCGAAATTTTTTCAGCTTCTTTGGCTGTTTGGTAGCCTAATTTCATTTTTTAAAGATTACTGATAATGGGATCATTGCGATGATGAAGAGAAGAGGTGAAAATGAATCACCCTGGAAAATTCCTGGCTGGATATTAACCATTCCGTAGATCTCATTCCCTGCTGCCAACTCAGTTCTCCATTGTTTCATCGCCTTTTCAGTAAAGGATGTAATATTTTTGCTAATGCCAGTTGTTTCTAAGCATTTTATGATCCAACTATGTGGCAGTGAGTCAAATGCCTTTTTGTAATCAATTATTATTATTATTACTGTTATTATTATACAATTGTATCACAGCGGCCAGTTGTTTCACCGGATTTGGCATTCGGTTACTAGTCGGGCCGCACCCAGGGGCCTAGGACGTCGTAACTATTATTATTATTATTATTATTATTATTATTATTATTATTATTATTATTATACAATTGTATCACAGCAGCCAGTTGTTTCGCCGGATTTGGCATTGGTTACTAGTCGGGCCCCACCTAGGGGCCTAGGACGTCGTAACGTATTTTTGTAATATGCGTGCAGATCCAAGCAGTGCGGCTTTTTGCATTTGACTGATGGTGATTTTGTCAATTTTTAACTGTTTTAAATGTAATTCCAGTGCTTTTGGAATAGCACCCAGTGTGCCAATTACCACTGGAATTACCACTGCTGGTTTGTGCCATAGTCGTTGAATTTCGATTTTTAAGTCCTGGTATTTTGCGATTTTTTCATGTTCCTTCTCGGCGACCCTGCTATCACCTGGTATTGCAATATCTATGATTGTAACCTTGTTTTTCTCAACCAGTGTGATGTCTGGTGTATTATGCGCCCGTATTTTGTCCGTTTGTATACGGAAATCCCACAAGATCTTGACCATCTCATTTTCGGTGACTTTTTCAGGCTGATGTTCCCACCAGTTTGTTGCAGTTTTAATATTAAAATTTTTGCACAAATTCCAATGGATCATTTGCGCTACTGAATTGTGCCGCAATTTATAATCAGTCTGTGCAATTTTTTTACAGCAGCTGAGTATGTGATCAACAGTTTCATCAGCTTCTTTGCAAAGTCTGCATTTGGCATCATCAGAGGATTTTTCGATTTTGGCCTTAATGGCATTTCTGCGGATAGCTTGTTCTTGCGCAGCCAGGATTAGTGACTCTGTTTCTTTCTTTAGTGTACCTGTTGTTAACCATAACCAAGTTTGTTCACTGTCCACTTTATCTTTTATTTTTTCCAGAAATTGGCCATGCAGTGCTTTGTTCTGCCAACTCTTCATTCTTGATTTTATCACATCTTTTCTGTATTCTTGTTTCGTCTGTTGGGCCTTCAGTAGATTTTTGTTCTTTACTTCGATTAATAGATGTTCTTGACTTTCTTTTAAATAATCAGCCAGTGCATGTTTTTCTTCTTCAACTGTTTGCTTCACTTGTAATAATCCTCTGCCACCTGATTTTCGGGGCAGATATAGTCTATCAGTATCACCACGTGGATGTAAACCGTAGTGCATTGTCATTAGTTTCCTGGTTTTTCGGTCCAAAAGGTCCAAATCAGATTGTGTCCAGTTAACTATACCAGCTGTGTATCTTATAACTGGTATTGCCCAGGTATTTATGGCCTTGATTGTATTTCCACCATTCAATTTAGATTTCAAAATTTTCTTAACTGTTGGTGTACTCTCACCTGACAACAGTTTTTACTTCTCCATGCTTGATGTTAATCAACTTCAGAATGCCTAAGTATTTGTAGGCTTCATTTTCTTTGCATTTATTTAATTGGCCATTGGGCATTTCAATTCCCTCACATGCAGTGATTTTGCCCCTTTTTATGGATACAGTGGCGCATTTTTTCATGCCAAACTGCATTGAAATATCGGTGCTGAATACTCGGACTGTGTTTGTCAATGATTGGATTTCTATTTCTGACTTTCCATAGAGTTTCAAATCATCCATATATAGTAAATGCGAAATTTTTTCAGCTTCTTTAGCTGTTTGGTAGCCTAATTTCATTTTTTTAAAGATTACTGATAGTGGGATCATTGCGATGATGAAGAGAAGAGGTGAAAGTGAATCACCCTGGAAAATTCCTCGCTTGATATTAACCATTCCGTAGATCTCATTCCCTACCGCCAACTCAGTTCTCCATTGTTTCATCGCCTTTTCAGTAAAGGATGTAATATTTTTGCTAATGCCAGTTATTTCTAAGCATTTTATGATCCAACTATGTGGCAGTGAGTCAAATGCCTTTTTGTAATCAATCCAGACCATATTCAAGTTCGTTTTTCTGTTCTTACAATTTTCTAATATCATTTTATCAATTAGAAGCTGATCTTTTGTGCCCCTGCTCCTTCTTTTGTTGCCTTTTTGCTCTACTGGCAAGATGTTGTTTGTTTCCAAATAATCCATCATGTTATCTGCAATAATGCCTGTGAGTAATTTGAAGGTTGTTGGCAAGCATGTTATTGGTCTGTAGTTTTCAGGTGTTGTTCCTTTAGTTGCATCTTTCTGAATCAAGTATGTTTTTCCAGTTGTCAACCATTCATCAATTTGGCCCTTTTGTAAAATTTCATTCAGTTGTCTGGCCAATATTGCATGTAAACTGGTCAGATATTTGAGCCAGAAACCATGTAATTGGTCCTTTCCAGGTGATGTCCAATTCTTTACCTTTTTAACTCGATTTTTGACCATCTTAGTTGTTATTTGTAATACTTGCATTTGTTTGTTGCCAATGCTTTTCTCAAAGTCATGTATCCACTTTGCTTCCTTGTTGTAGTCCTTTGCATTTTCCCACAATTCTTTCCAGAATTCAACTGTTGCCTGTTTTTCTGGTTTTTCACTTTTGGTGTCACCATTCACATTAAGACTTTGATAAAAACGCCGTTGGTCTGATCGAAATTGCTGATTTTGTTTATATTGGATGATTTGTGCTTATTATTATTATTATTATTATTATTATTATTATTATTATTATTAATTATTATTAATTATTATTATTATTATTGAGTGCCTTATACCTTCCTTTTCATAGTAGTGAAGAAACAAAATTATGTACTGTATTTTTCCGAGTATAAGACACACCTTTTTTCCTCAAAAAAGAGGCTGAAAATCTGGGTGCGTCTTATACATCAAATACAACATTTTTTGCCTCCCAAAGCCCTGCCCCTTCATCAAAATGGCTGTGCATACCCTTATAGAGGCTTTCAGAGAGCTCCTGGGGGCTGGGGAGGGCAGAAATGAACAAAAAATGGACCGTTTTTGTCCCCCCCCCAGCCCCCAGCAGCACTCCATAAGCCTCCATAAGGCTATGCATGCAATTTTTTTTTGACAAAAAACGGGCCCATTTTAGCAAAAAATGGGTTGTTTTTTGCTCATTTTGCCCCCCCCCCCCAGCAGCACTCTGCAAGCCCCCACAAGGCTATTCATGGCTTTTTTTAAAAAAACAAACAACCGAGCCCGTTTTCATGAAAAACGGGCCGTTTTTGGGAGGTTTGCAGAGTGCAAAAACTCCCCCCCCCTTTGGAAAGCTCTTTAACTGGTTGATGAGAATTACATTGATCAAGTACTGTGCCAGCAGAAACACCTACCTATCTACTGTATTTCTCTCTATCTCTATTTCTCTCTCTTCCTCTACCTAACTACACACACACACACTCCCTACCTACTGTATTTCTCTCTACCCCTTTATCCACCTACCTACCTAACTACTCTCTTTCCCTATCTACTATATTTCTCTCTCCCTCTACCTACCTACCTACCCACACTCTCTCCCCCTACCTACCTACTGTATTTCTCTATTTCTCTCTCTATCCCTTTATGTACCTACCTACCTACCTACTCTCTCTCTCTACCTACCTACTGTATTTCTCTCTCTTTCTCTCCCTCTCTATCCCTCTACCTACCTTTTTAAAAAAAATTGCCTGTCCAAAACCTTGGTGCGTCTTATACTCCGAAAAATACGGTAACTAACCTGTAAATATAATCAAATCCATTTTACTAACAGTTTGATTCTCCTGGTGTGCAAGAAAAGCCAGTTTTCCGCAACTGTGAAAGGCATTTTATTTCATTTGAAAATTCCATGGAGTTACTGTCCATAATAACAGCAGAAGCCCCACAAATGCTCAGTGCTCTATTAGGCTCTGCATGCTTGTCTTTAATTTTGCAGATAAAACAGAATTAATGCTATAGTCAAGTGAAACAGAAAAAGGCAAATGTATTAAACTGAGAAAACACTTAAATAATGGCTGGACATCAGGAAAAAAAAAAACGAAGACTGCAACCACAGGAGACTAAATGCATTTCAAATGGCTATAGCTGCTATAGTGTGTGACCATGACTTTTTGCTGATTACAGTGTAGGATAGACATGATGCATATTTGCAAAATTTGATGGGTTTTGGGATTTGTTATTTATTATAAGGAAACATTTGGAAATAAAAACAAATTTAATTAATTAGTTGTATGCTTCCACTCAATTACTTGCTTTTAGACTTGAATTCCAGCAAAATTTTGGCTTTACTTTATAATAACTATGATTTAATTGGTTTGGTGCTGCAGTGTATAACCAGTATCAAAACTTGGACCAGACTATCAGTTATCTATCTATGCCTAGTAGTTACTTGTACAGTGCATCAAAGGCATGGAACTGAAATTCAATGTCATTTTTAAAAAAAGAGTGTCAAATATGGAGACCAAAGCTCAGCCAATCGATTATTTTAAGAACCCATCTCTACCCAAATTTTGGAGTTAAAAGAAAACCCTAATATAATTTCACTTTCTGTCCTAAAGGGCAAATTCAACTATAAATTGCATCATGAATGTGATTTCCTTTGTGGGTCAAGAGCAGATTGGATATTGGACATCTTCTTTTATATTACTCCTTTTGTCAGGAGCAATGTTTGTATGGGATTTATTTCATGTCTACTGCTACTATTATTACCACACCATCCTAGGTACTCAGAAAATTAATTGACTTCTTTTAATGGATAAGCACCCCAATATCATTTATAAGAGGGTAAACATATTCAGTCTTTTGGTATATTTTAAATGAACTTTTGTTATAAAAGATATTTTATAATAATGTATGCAATAAATATATCACAACTACGTAAAATGCATGAAAACTGCCCTTGGATTGTAATAAAGAGATATTCTAGTTCTCAAAAATAAGAGCAAAGAATGCTCTTTAATGAAGATATTTCCATATCTGTGAAAACTTTATGGAATACAATTTATCATTGTTAATTTCTTTTATTCAAGAGTTACAATTGTTTAGAATTGTGTATCTGTTTCAAACTAACAACTTTTCAACTTTCAACTCCACTCTATAAACAAAGAAGTAATTTGTTTCAGGTATTTATTTACAGATTATTATTCAATACAACAAGATCCCTGTTTTTAATTATCACTAGATTCTGTGACAGTATGGACAGTAACTATACCCCTTCCATTTATAGTTGGGGAAAAAATCACAGTTTGATAGCAAAATCTGTAGCCCATATTAACTGTCATTATCAATGTCTTTCTTTTATGCTACAGGGATTTTGACAACATTAAAATAGCATCTATTCACATGTTTGATGATACACATTTTGTTAAATATATTTTTCATTCACTTGCCCTCTCCAGTGTACATAAAAAGAAACAAGAAATAAAAAACATGCAGATATTGGGCAAACAGAAGTCAGTTATATTTTCAGATATTCTGGAGATGGTAAATAAGGAGGGTCTAAGGACCAAAGGAAAATTAAATGATTATACTTAAACATATATTTATTTGCATTGTTCCTGAAAGTGTGCTGGACTGTAATAATAAAGTCTCTCCATGATGGACAGATGGATGTTTCTGAGATGTTGTGTGAATATCTGATTCTTTTTAATGTATAATAATAATAATACTTATTGCTCTTTATGAGATGTATCTGGAAGCATACACACACACACACAAAATTCTGTGCAGTCTCTAATGTTTCCTTTCATGACAATTCAAAACAAATAGGCTAAATTTGTAAGGTAGTTATGTGTATGTACAGAATCTAAGCTGCATATAGGGTAATTCATCTCACCTGAAACACTGGCTAATAATAGGTGAGAATAATAATGCCATCAGAATATTTGTGATATTATTCCTCAAATTTAGATCAATATATACACTACATTTTCTAACAGTATCCTCTGTAAAAAGTAAATATTCTTGTACTTTTAAAAAGTTATTTCTTATGATTGTGTAATATCAGGATACAGGACAAATGAAGATATACTACTTGCATTTTATAATTTCATAAATGTCTGGGATCATAAGAGCATCTTTTTTACAGGATTGTTTGGTTAATTATTGCAATAAGGCTATATTATGTTTATAAGTGTAAAACTAATTAAAAATAACTGGATATAAGTCCTTCATTTTGCAGAACTTTTTTCAAATATGGCAGTTCCAAAATATGAAGTGGCTTAGAGACAGTTTTTCACTTAGGAAATAAGGACCTGGATTTTTAGTAGTTGTGATGTTCTCTAACAAGAAAAGTTTGTTCAGGGATACTGTCCATAGAACAATTTTCAAGTCCTGTCTCAATACATATAGGCATAACTTTTCTGAAATGACAACTTGGCAATTCAAGTAACAGATGCCCACCACTTGTTTAGGAACCAGGAAGATACAAATCTATTTCTATTGTCTGTATAATGTATAAGGTCATTACAATCTCGAGGGAGGAAAATATGCATAAAACTCCTGCAGAGATAATAAACCTAGGATGAGCAGTTTTTGCATAAGATACTTAGCCATTATTAATCGATCCATTTTCTGGGCTTCTGCATGAATTAAAATAACCGCCCAGGCTAGGTTCTCACAATATGCCACACTAGGTGTAAATAACTATCCTCGCCTACCAGCTCATTAGCAGAACTAGGCCTGCCTCCAACTAAGTCTATCCTTAAGAGAAACATATGCTGGCCCTGGGAATAAAAGAGTATCCGATTGTCTTTTTCTATCCTGAACTCCACGCGGAGCCAGTTCAGGCGTTTAATGCATTACCGAATACCGGTCTTTGGAGGGCCGGGCGCACTCATGTGACCGCTCCGGCAGGCGGGCAGAAACAGCCGCCCCGAAGAGCGACGGCCTACCCGGGCCCGGCAAGCAGCAGCAGCAGCAGCGTTCCCGCTGTTGATTTTGTGGCTGCCGGGCCCGGCTGAGAGAGATCGCCCCTCCATGGGGAGGCCCAGCAACCCTCCGCAGGCCGAGATCCGATCTCTGCTGTGGGCGTTGCCGGAGGAACTGCTGCTGCTGATCTGCTCGTACCTGGACGCGAGGGCCTTGGGCCGCCTGGGCCAGACCTGTCGCCGCCTTTTCCGTTTCACTTGCCGTGATGTGGTGTGGAGGCGCCTCGGCCGTTTCTGCCTCAACGCAGGCTTCAGCGCGCTGGGCGCCGACCTGTAAGCGTCTAAGTTGGGGAAAGGCTGGTTGGGAAAAACAGGGCGTGCGGCCTAGCTCGTTGCTAAGGAGCGGACTCTGAAATCAAGGCCCGCCCGCTCGATAAGGGAGGAGGGCTGTGCTTGAAGCGGCGTAGTCGCGGGGCGGAAGGATGCTGCTTAATGACCTGGCTTGCTTTGTGCAGGTGGGCGGTCTCAGGTCCGGGTTGGGTTGGGTCCCGTGCTGGCTATGAAGGGGCTTTGAACTCAGTTGCTCAAAAGGGAAACTTTCCGTTTTACGTTCCCTGGAACATGCTAGCCAACTACGAGATTGCTGTGACTTTTCTCACGCCGGTTTTATTTGATACTTGCCCCGCCCCGAGTTCGATTTAGAACCATCGTTAAGGCAAATCCGAGTTTACTGATTTCAGGACCGGCTTAGCTGGCTCGCTGTAGAGCTGGTCCAGGGAATAAACCGTGGCAGTTTATTTTGAGGGGCTGCCCTGTTTTTACATACCTCTAAAAAGATGGGGTTCGGATTTTCCACTCTCTCCAGTTCATTTTTGACTGAGATTGGGGTTTGCTTTTTAAAAAAAACCTAAAAACATTGTTTTAGGAATTTTGTTACAGTGTTCATATATTTTTTTCCAATCAGTATAATTCTGGGCTGCCCGTTGGTTCTTTATAGTTAAAGCCCAACTGGTTCTTTATACTTAAAGCACGTGCTGAGAAGCCGTGCACAACCTATTTGAACCAATAGTTGTGTTAATTCTGAAGCCTCAAAATGTTTTTAATTGTGTTAGAATGTGAGTTTCGATAGATTTGCGGGGTTATATGAATTTCTAGAGTTTTTAGATTGTGAAATGAATGAAACTTCTAAATCTGCATTTGTTTCAACATGTCGGAGTCCATTGATATCAAGTATAGATAGTAGTAGCAGTGGAGGTGTTTTTCTGATCTTTAGGGTGACAATCACAGATACAGCATTTCTGAATTATATTAATCTAGAAAGAGGAAAAAATTGGAATGTTTTGCCATTGCCTGCTTTCTAGGGCTGAACAAGAGCAATTGCCTCAAAGTAACCCAACTGATTTATTGCCTAAGGGTTAGAACTCACCGCTCTATCCTCACAATTAACCACCACACCAAATTGGCTCTTTGTTATTAGATTAATAGTATTATTTAAATGCTGGATGCTAAAACTACTAATAACGTTCTAATGAATTAACTATAAAACAAGTTTATCAGTAATAGCATTAAAGAGAAATTGTAATTAGTATTGGAGGAACCATAATCTTCTGATAGAAGATACAGAAGGTCCAGGTTTAATCCTTAACTATTCAGTACAGGATCTGAGCATAGGGATTGTTCAGGAGTGGGAGAAATCCTGGGATGGGGACGGGGCCTGCAGTAGGCCTTCTACTAGAGCTTCATCCCTGAGGCACCACCTGCTCCCCTTAATGATCCATGTGTTTACTTAACAGTCGAATCAGGTGCAGCATGCAGTGTGGAATTGTCAAGCGAGGCTATCTTGCTTAATGGCCATTGCCATTTGTGTTCATAATGTGGAGGTTCCATAATGGTCGTAAGTTGAGGACTGCCTGTATATACATTTTTGAAGGTATATTCATAGTTTCTATTTGATTTATTATATCGCACCTCATGGTCCAAAGAAAAGCAATCTAGTTTGCTTTTAGGCTTTAACAAATTCAGTTTCTCACTTTTTGCTACTTCTTCTACTATCTCCTCTTATTTTGTGCCCACTACTTACGTTGCAACTACATTAGGAAATCTGAGAATTCTAATATTATCAGTTGCAAATAGACATATTATTTAATGTATAATGTAATGTATTTTATTTTTAATTCGCATACATATGAATCTAGTCATTGTGATCTGTAAGCTCATGTTTTTTTGTTTCAGAAAATGTCAGATGTCATGGTTATATACTTAACGGTAGTTAAAACAAACTTAGGTTTAACTTCATGTTAAACCTAAATTATCTGTTTAACTTCATGTCCTAGGTTGAGCTTAGGCTAAATCTTAATCAGTTTCATCTGTTTCAGGCTGTATTCTTATTCATTGAAATGGGAATTAGAGTTGATCATAATAGATTGTCAGAGAATTATACATTATTATTAAAATGCTCAAGCGTCCTGGCAAAATCATTAGCGTACAAATGGGATAAATGATGAATACATTGTTTTTAACAATAGCCATTACATTTTTCTATTGAAAATGCACAATGCCAATTAAAAATTATATGACACTTAGAATTATATGCCCATTAGAATGACAGCATAAGTGATAGATAAGGAAAGTGCCTACTTGTTTCCCAAAGGGTTAACATGAAGTCTTAGGTTATTGTAGACAATATAGTATTTTCAGATATAGCCTTATCCCTATAAGCATTCTAATAACCTGAAGTAAATATAGATTTATTTATTGGGTTAATGCTACCAATGTATAATGGAGATAATGTTTATCTACGGTAATATATTAGAAGCTTATATGTTTCAGCCTTATCCTTAAATGGGTTTTAACTTTTAAATTCACATGCATTCTTAGAGAGAAGTGTATTGCCATTCCCACCATGAATATATGACATATACTAAAATAGACTACTATGTCAGTCACTATTTTCCTCCCAATACCTGTTGTCGTCAGGGGTATCATTATACTTTGTCAACAATGAAAAACAGAGAAGGGCTTTTGACTATACAGGTAGTCCTCACTTAGTGACTTTTTGTTCAGCAACCATTCGAAGTTACAACAGTGCTCAACAAGAAAACTTATGGCTGGTCCTTGAAGTTGTGGCTGTCGCAGTGTCCCAACAATCACAGGATCATGATTGGGACACTTGGCAACCGGCACACAGTTACAATGGTCACAGCTTCCCACAGTCACATTATCACCACTTGTGATCTTCATTGCCAGCTTCCAATAAGTCAAGTCAATGAGGAAACCAGCCACCACCTGATGCTGTGCTTAATGACTGCCCATGATTCCTTAACAACCACAACCTGAACTGTCATTGTACACTGAAGATTGCATTTAATTTCATTGTACAAGGTGCAATGACAAATTATACTAAAGTAAACTAATAGTTTTTGCTGGGTTACATCTGTCATATCACCTAAATAGGAGTTCAGACATTTCATATATATATATATATGTGTGTGTGTGTGTGTGTGTGTGTGTGTGTGTGTGTGTGTAGGTAGGTATATGTGTATATGTGTATATATGTGTATGTATGTATGTATGTATGTATGTATGTATGTATGTATGTATGTATGTATGTATTGTGTCACAACCCCTGGTATGCCCAAATATGGGAGGGAGCATACTGCTTCCCTTTTCTGTCTTTCGACTCACTCTGGGAGCCATCCAGGCAGAAAGCCATTTTTTTTTATGTTGCCTTGTTACATTTGTGTAACAAGGCAACATAAAAACGTACTCTTGTGCTGATATATATATATATATATATATATATATATATATATGTATGTATGTATGTATGTATGTATGTATGTATGTATGTATGTATATGTGTATATGTATATGTATATGTATATACACATACACATACACATACACATACACATATACATACATACATATATACATACACACACCGCATACCAGGGGTTGTGACACCATACACACACACACACACACACACACACACACACACACACACACACACACACACCTGTCAGACTCCCAAATGGAAACATTTGCTTTCAGCATATAGCATTAGTTAATTCTGGACTCAGTTCAATATATCAGTATTGACATTTAAAATCTTTCATAGCTTGGGTCAGAGGACTAAAAGACTACCTAGCAATATAACTGGAAGTCCTTTTCTACCTTGCCACATATAGAAATAACCATTTCAGAGACTGTATGATGACCCTGTAGTGGTTTCCCTAGATAAGATAGTCTATAGTCATCTTACTTTGATGTGTGATTTTTAAATTTTCCTTGCCCCTTTTCCAAACTACTGTACATATGTTCTTTTTATAAATTTGTATTTTTGTGTATTGCTCAGTCATGGATATATAGTTGAAGGACAAAACGTAAATAGTCATATAAAATAAAATAACTCCTTTAAGTAGGGTACATTGAATAATATCTGTCAATTGTCAATATCTGTCAATCTGGTGTCTATATGATCAGGAGAAGATTTCTAGGTGAAATAAATCTATATGTTTTGTGTAAAGCTGATCCCATGCAGAGGAATGCAGTCAAATTATAATGGTGACAAAGTGCCGGAAAAGGGAGGGGAACTGAAGAGTAAGAATAATTGAGCCACAGGCAGTGGGGAAAGAGCTGGGAATACTGGTTTGGCCAGGCCTCAGGGCCAGGTTACACATTCTCCCATGCATTAACAGCCACAAGAGATCTTTGTTTAAAGGGGGATTTTCCTCCCTCTTCTGGGCACTTTGTCATTTTTGAAACAATAGTAGTGCTTGGGAAAAGAGGTAAGAAGGATAACTGTAATTCTTCTACAGTGTCATTTAGTGGTCTTTCATGTGTCACAGTTACAAATGTGATCTTAACTGAATTCACAAATAAATCCTTAGTCATTAGAATATCCCAACATCCTTTAGTAAACAACAATAAACAATAATAATAAGCTATTCAATTATTATCTGATTTAACAAAACACACTTATTAGGGATTAAGCCCAATTGAACGTAGGATATGAATACAGACTTGCCACTTATTTTATGTCAAACAAATTTTCAACACAGTGGAAAAGGCTTCATTGTTAAACAGGTTGGAGATGACATAAAGAAAATTTCTCAAGACCATGAAAATTAACATACAACTTTCACTCTTTTGAATTGGCATGTTTAAAAAATTACGTTATAAAATAAATATGATTTTAGTTGTCCTAAGATTTACCACCCAGCAAGCAAATTTAATGTCCCTTTAATTCTAACATAGCCTATTGAGACACAAAAAGAAAACTATTTAAAAGCACCACTTTTTGTGTGTGTTTCTATTGTTTTAAATGTATTATTCATGATTTTTGAGGTCTGTCCAGTGATGCATGAAAAGAGCTTTTTCTTTGTTATCCCTCACAGCTAATGGGAAGTTAGAGATCTTCAATTCAGCGTCATGTTTGACGGATGGAAAATCTCCAATTGCAGTCTTTTTGTTTGTTTATTTGGCAGCAGAGCCTAGTTCATGTTTCCACTCCTACTTGTTTACTTATTTACATACTTCTATTACTATTTCTGTGATTGTATAGAGCAGGACTAGTTCTAGTATTGAATTTCTAGTATAATAAAGAACGAAAAATGTCACAGAAAACTGCTATGCATCTCTCTGTTTTAAAGTAACTCTGTAATGGACAAGGATAGATGCCTTTAGCATGAATTTTGTTGAGCTACAAGTGCCTTGCATTTTGTGCTGTACTTTGTAATGGCCTTGGGAAGCAAACCTTACTTAAGGTAGTGGCCTTGAAAAAGAAAGTATTAGCCATTGTTATTCACTATTGTAACTTTATTTGAAAGCGTAAAGCTAGACCATGAGTATTTAATGGAAAGTAGATTTTTGTATGAAAATTTGTACAAAAATGTTGGATGCAGATGTGAAGAATTGGTCTAGATTAATACTGCTTTTGCTTGGCTTACCATAAAGATTCTAAAGTTACATGTAATGATATGGACTCCCTTCCCTTCAGACTTACTCTATTATGGGAAATCTGAAAATTTTGGTTGAATTCCTGGAAGAAAATATTTTGAATGATAGTGAAAAATATGTACAAGGAAAGCCTGGAATGTCAACATAATTGTTGACGCTGTCAGCGTTCCAAATACCATGTAGAATCAAATCAGAATCGAAGGCAAAACTATGCTTAAAGGTCCAATTTAATAAAGAAGGCATGTTGGCACGTAGCTGTGGGATCCCAACTCTGGAAGTTACATCAGAATCCCACCCAGTTAAAAGTTCATGATCTTGTCCCCAAACCCACAGTCCACATCACATGGTCCAATCTCCTCCTTCCACGTTGGTGTCCATGCCCAGCTTCTTCCGGTCAGGTGTACTGGTGTGGAGACAAAGGATGACCTTGGCTTCTAGCAAAGAATGAAAAACAATACATTCCAAAATCCTACTCCTTCTAATCTCCCCTCCCATTGACTATACTTAAAGAAACAGCATAATGAAATAAGAGAAAGTGTGGCAGGCCAAAATTCTAAAAGAAATATAAATGCAGGCCTGACATGAGCATTATTGGACAAAAATCATTGTTACAAGTAATTTTGAGCCCAACTTTTAACAATAAGGATGGCCAGAATAATAGCAGAGGAAAGCGTGAAGTAAGGGTAATGAAGGATGGAACATGCAGTAACACCTGCTTAATCTAGACTGTTGAAGTTGACTGTGGCTAATTAGCCTGAACTCACCTTTCTAGTTTCATGAGAACAATATCCTTTCAAATTTGTGTTAATAATAAACAGCTACAATAACTCTACTTTTGTAGCTTGCAAATTCGAATTTGAGGGGTCGGTGGTCAAGAGCTTGGTGATAGAATGCACAAGGCCTTGATAAAACATTTCTGAAGGTTGCTTCTCCCACTGTTATATATGCTTTTAAAAGTAGTTTGATTTCGTGCAGAAGATTTAGGGGATACTCATTCTTCATTTTGTTAGTCCACCAAGCACTAAATTTAAACTCTGACCTCTTGATAGTGCTGGTTAAACAAAACCACCTTGATGTGTGACTGATCGTTTTTCATTTAAAAATGAAATGCTTGTTTCCTTCCCCTTGTACTGTTTTTGGGCAAGTCCTGTTTGCTCTGAGCCAGTTTATAGCTTTGAGCTGTAGTTACAAATATATTCCTCTGCATGAGGATTCATTGTGAACCACATACTTTCAAATGAAAATAAACTGTAAGCAGTGACTTGGAAAACAGGAATGGGAAATGACCATAGAAAAAGTCCTAAGTTTAATATTGACCAGAAAAAGAAACTAGCCGGTTTATTAAGCTGACCCCTCTCCCCCATAAAGAACCAAATTTTGGAACCATACATAACTATTTTAAGCACTAATAAGACAAATTCTTTTTCAAATTCATATTTAAAACAATTCTAAATAAAGATACATCCCAGTTTGGTGCACCAGAGTTTCAGAAGCATATGATAACTATGGGAAGAAATATTGTTCATTCACATTTTCTAAATTCATGGAAAATAACGAGATACATATGCCAAAGTCTGCTAAATTTCTGGAAATATATACAGTCAGTATAATGCGTTAGAAGATTTCTCTCTGGAAAATTTCAAAGAGTTTAATTCCTTGTGTACTAGGACTGCAAGTATATTCTATTGTAGTAAAGTAGATTACATTGAGTGGCCAATTCTGTTTTTCTTTTCCTTTGAAAACTGGAACGGTAATAAAATCACCAGTTCTTTAGGTCATATAATTTTCATGGAGTCCTATCAGGTCCTGACTTCACATTGTCTTTTCTTCCCGCAGGGTGGTAGGAGTCCCAGTGAAAGAAAGGATCAAAGTTTCTCAGAATTGGAGGCTTGGACGCTGTCGAAGAATTCCACTCCTCAGATGGAAACGCAAGCAAGTGATTCCTTTTCTTTCCTCACCCTACTATCTACAGCTAGAATTACCTTTCTTTGGAATTCTTCCCATTTTTGGTCTCTATTGGGCTGTTACATTGAATTTGGACATTTTGCAATTACTTATTGTAAGGCTCTACTAGCTTATATCACTAATATTTTTCTAATATTCCAGTTCTCAATACATTCTTAGTTTTATGCTCTCCTTTTCCTCCTTTTCCTTATGCGAAGGAAGGGGTGGGTCCAGCAGCGCACTTCTTTGCCACTGCCAGGGTTCCCCATACCCTGCCCCACCTGCCACCCCCAAATTGTGTCCCACTACGAATGGGGTTGCCCGGCATCCCTGCCAGTGGCGAAGAAGTGCCGTGGGTGCTGCTGGACTCTCCCCTCGCTCATTGGGGCGGGGGTGGTGAAACTTTGCCCAGCGTGCTGCCTCTCCTCTCTTGTTGGCTGTTATCCGGGAGAGGGGGCGCAAAACCATACTCGCTGGCAGCGACACTTAAGGGCGTGAGCTCCAAGAAGCAGTTACCAGGGCACCCCATTCCCTGCCCCACCAGCCACCCCCAAATTGTACCCCACCATGAAATGCGCATCTTAATAGAGCCACAACACAGATTTCCTTTGCTGCCTGCTCATCTGGGTGGCCAGCAGCCAAGCCACCAAGCCGGCAATTGGCCGGCTGTCTCTAATCTGCCTGCCCTGTGTCTGCGCCCGGCTCCTGCGCCTTTGCCCGACTGCGCTGCCCTCTCTTTTCTCCCTGCCTCCCCCAGCCAATGGTGCTGGCCAGGAGACAACAGGGGGGCACGTGGCTCTGTGATGTGCACCGGGGAACTGGGAAAGAAAGCATTTTCGGGTGGTAGCGCGTCCTGGAACTGCCTGCCACCTGAAACACGATGCACTTGTTTGGCCTCTGCACGCATCCTTTTTGGAATCGAGGAGAGGACCCTGCAGCCCAAAAATGCTTTCCTTGAAAAGGCTTTCATTGCAGTTCCCCAGGCAGCTTCAGGAATCAGGCGCCATGTGAAAGTGAGGATCCCCGCTGCATGGAACCCCCCCCCCCAATGTGGCGTGCGGAGCGGGTGGGTGGAGCTACATTCAGAGTATAAGACACACCCAGATTTTCACCCTCTTTTTGGGGGTAAAAAGGTGCGTCTTATACTCTGAAAAATACGGTAAATTGGCAAATGTATCCTTCATTTCCATTTTTTCACATTTTTGATAGTTGTATATATTTTTTTCTGCTGGAGCAATTTCCCATATTTTAAATGCCCCTGATCAGATGTTTTGTAATAACAAAGCTGCAGTTAGCATCAAGAAATGAAGCAATTCTTTAAATTGTGTTTGTTAATATAGCATTGGAAATATGGGCAGTGAACCAGCAGCAGGAAAACATATTAACTGATTTGAACCTTTGAACCGAAAAGCCTGGACATTGATTGACCATTGCCTCAATAGACAATAATATATACAATTTTTATTAATATTTCAGGACAAACTAGTCATGCTTAGGGTAAATGCGTTATGTAATGATAATGAGATTCCCTTGCTATTAAATGAAGTAGATACGAACTACTAAACGTTATGAATAATCTTAATTGATGAGACCTATATATTTTGAAAAGAAATAAACTGGTCCAGACCATTTTACAAGTTGTTAGGTTGGTACTGTGTATTATTTCTTTTTAAAGATTACTTTCCACTTCCTATAATGAACCACTTTGTTGCTTTTAATTTTTCTTGCAATATCTACCATTATATAGAAGTCTTCTCGGTCGCAATATTTTTCCAGTATAGTTTTTATGCTTGTTTTCATATCTTTTGTATGGAAGGGCTCCCATGCCTACTGTATTCACTGCTCTCTTTATAGCATAGAATATTTTGTTTTAAGTTGGAAAAACAGATGTATGAACACACTCTTATAAAGGAGGTTCTTCTTAATTTGAGTTGATTTGGTTGGGATTAATACAAAATACAACATGAATAGCAATAGCACTTCGACTTATATACTGCTTTACAGTACTTTACAGCCCTCTCTAAGCGGTTTACAGAGTCAGCATATTGCCCCAACAATTTGGGTCCACATTTTACCCAACTTGGAAGGATGGAAGGCTGAGTCAACATTGAGCCTGGTGAGATTTGAACTGCCGAATTGCAATCATCTGGCAGTCAACAGAAGTAGCGTATAGAACTGCACTTTAACCACTATGCTACCGTGGTTCATGCTTTAAGAAAGGAGAAGTTTGAAGTTCTAAAATTATGAAGTTCTAATTTAGGATTTCATTTCACCTGCATTTGAAATCAAACTGATTTTATGTATACCAGCCAGACTACTAGCTAGATTGAATATTGGGTCTCCTTCAAGTGTTGTACTTTACCAATGTTATGGTGTGTTTCTGGAGAGAAAGTGCATTTAAAGATCTATTAGTTGCACAGCAATTACAAATTTTGTAATTACAAATGACAAAAATTGCAAAGCAGATTAAAATATGATATGATATGATATATCATATATATATTTGGAATATATATATATATATATATATATATATATATATATATATATATATATATATATATATATATATATATATATATATATATATATATATATATATATATATATATATATATACCGTATTTATCGGCGTATAACACGCAGTTTTAAAACTAAAATTGGAAGCTTAAACCCTGCCTGCGTGTTATACGCCGATACTGCGTGTTATACGCCGATAAATACGGTATTTTGTACGCCGGGTCCACTGTTCCCTCTAAGGTGCGCGGCCACGCGGCCGCGCACATGGCAAGAAACCCCCGCGCAGAGGTTTCTAACTCCCGCGCAGAGGTTTCTTTCAAAGCAAACGTGGGGAAGTCCTTTGCAGGCAGCTAGAACTGGCTGGCTGCAAAGGACCTCCCCAAACTTGTTTCAGCGGCAGCTCTCAGCCTGGCGGCAGCGTCACACAGACTGGAAGGAGGGGGAGGAGGAGGGAACCAAAGAGAGCTTTTACCGAGTCTGCGCCCCACAGCCAGGACCGTCCTTGCGCCCCTCCAGCCGCGTTTCTTCCCCGCAAAGCCCTTCGGGCAACCCGAGAGTTCCGCTTGACGCCAGAAGGGCTTTGCAGGAAGAAACGCGGCTGGAGGGGCGCAAGGACGGTCCTGGCTGTGGGGCGCAGACTCGGTAAAAGCTCTCTTTGGTTCCCTCCTCCTCCTCCTTCTTTCTGGAGCCCCTTCCTCAAAGATTTGGTACCAAAGCAATGGCGGTGAGGAAGTTGTGTCTTTTGGATTTTGCACTGTTGTCTTTTCAATGGTTCTCAGACTGGTTGAACCTTTAGCAGCTGGGGTGATATTCTTTACTGTTAAGGTTACAATTGGATGTGTTGGACAAATCTTAAAAGATGAAACTTTTATTAAAACGTTTGACTTAACTAAAAACGTCTTCCTTTTTCTTCTTCTTCTTAAATATGATTTATTTATTTATTTTTACTTCAGAAGTTTGATGACCGTTGTACAAACTAATCCAACCTAAATGTAGAGGAGGAGAAGAAGGGGGGGGGATTTAAAAAGAGCAGAGGAAAAAGAAAAGAAAGCATGAAGAAAACATAAAGAAAGGGATGGGAGGGAGGGAAGGAAGGAAGGCACTTTATGTTGAAACAGAAAATATTATATAAGGAAGAAAATGGAAATAACTTTTTGCTCAAAGAGGTGTTTTTTCATTTCATATTTGCCTTTTAAGAGGAGTTAATGTTATAATTCATGTTCTAATGTTATAAATTTTAATCCAACATTAAGTTCCGAGCTTCCAAGTCATTTATTTTTAATGAAAAAAATTTTTACTCAAATTTTTGTGTTAAAATGGGGGATGCGTGTTATACGCCGGTGCGTGTTATACGCCGATAAATACGGTATATATATATATATATATATTCCAAATCACACACACTGATTTGTATTTAAAATATTTTCCTCTCCAGTTTAATGCCCTGGATGCAACTAGATGGAGATTACCTCTATCTATCCCAAGCAGAAGACATTCACCTTTATTGGCTCCACCCTAAAGATACCAATTTGGTATGGTATCCTCAGACAGTTTTCTCTGGTCACCGGGAGGATGTGTGCCGTTTTGTAGTTGATAATGGTCATATTATCAGTGGAGGAGGGTAAGTTCATTGTTGAAGAGAAACTGGGAGGAGAATGAAGATTGTTCAACCTTGGCAACTTTATTTCATTTTCATTTTCATTTTATACAATCACTTATATACTGTGCATAAAAAAAAAAGAAAAAAGGAAAAAAAAAAAAACCCCCACATAACACTTCATTCCCCCATACACCCTCTCTTCTCCCCCTCCAACTTTCCTTTCACCCCTCCAGCATTCCCCTCTTCTACTTCCCTACCCCCTCAGACATCTCCCCCTCCCTCCATTTCACCCTCCTTACATTCCCTCTCACTCCCTCTTTACTTCTCCCTTCTCTTTCCCTCTTCTCCTCACTTTGGTGTATCCATACAATTCAATTTGTTTTTTACAATAAAAGTAGAGAAAGAAAAAAAGAAAAAAAAAGAAAAACGAGCCACAGTACACAAGTGAATTCTTATTGTTCTAAGGATTGAAACTGTAATTCCCCCCTCCCCCCTCCCCTCTATAATCCCCCCTCCCTAACCCCCTTACGGCTTCGCAGGTCCCATGCCCGGCATAGTTCTTTAACAAGCATTTGAGTATAATAAGGTCAGCTAACTTTAAAATTAAAAAAATAAGATAAAAGTAAAGCCAAAAAGAAAAAGGAAAAATAATAGAAAATAAGAAATAAAAAACAAAAAAGAAACACCCACACTCACACACAAAAAGAAGAAAGAAACAAAAAGGGTCAATAAACCCACTACGTTAACACAGCTTCCCATTATCTGTAAATCTTAAACAATGTGATTCATTCCAAATTTCGATTATTTTGCTACTTGCAGGGTTTCAAACTATATTAGAGCCAGGTAAGTTGATCAGTTAGAATTCCCCAACTAAAAATCTCCTTGCTTTGTCTATCTATTCAGACCTTTAATTTATCTCTTTTTTATCCAAATATCCAAACCTTTCTATAACACCATTAAACTCAAATACTTCTTTCATTTTTCATTTCCAACACCTCCCTTTCTATCCTTACCCACCTCCACATATAAATTTTTTACCTTCCACCCTGCCTTTATCCATATCCACATATATATTTTATCCACATTCATTGCTCCTCCCATGTTTACTCCACTTTCCTGAAGATTCCCCGACCAATCTTTCTTAACCTTATATTGATATAGCAACTCAAACAAACATCAGCTTGCATTCTAGCCCCAGGTAATCTAATTAAACTTTCGCTGCCCTTCCCTCTCCCACACACCTCCCAGCTCCGTTCGTTCCAAACCGCAACTCAAAAAGATCACAATTTCCGTTCTCCTTGCCTAAGAAAATAGTTCATGCACAATTTGAGTTAGAGTTCAGACAAAACTTCTGTAGAATATATGTCCACAATCAGCAACGCTTCTTTCAGTCTCCATGTCTCATCATCAATATGCCACTTTTCCATTTTATCCCAGACGGAAATCATAAAGCTTTAAAAACATCTCTTAGTCTTTATTCTTTAGTCTTCTGCCCTTCCGGAAGAGGAAAGCAACACCCTCCGCCTTGTAGCCACGTGTCTCGCTGTTTGTCTTCTCCTTCTCCTTGTCTCTCCCCAGATCCGGATGAATCAGGAAGTCCCGCCTTCAGGGTCTCGTAGTAAAATTTTCGGGCTTCACAGACGGAGTTAATGCGGTGTTTTTGGTTGCCAAATGTAACTGTAATACCAGCTGGGACTTCCCATTTGTATGAAATCTGAGAGTTTCTGAGCTCTTCGGTTAAGAAAGCGTACTGTCTTCTTGTTCTTAATATTTGAAATGGTATCTCTTTAAAAACAATCAAGTCATCCCCATCAATTCTCAACCTCTTTCCGTAGAGCCTCTGTATTATCTCATTTCTAGATTCCCTTGTAGTAAAGTATATTATTATGTCCCTCGGAAGCTGTCGCTGTTTTGCTACCCAGGAATTCTGGCGGTAAATTCTTTGAATCTGCCAATCAAAGTTAAGTCCCGGACTTCCCACCAAGCGACTGAAAGCTTCAAAGAATGTCTGTTTCAAATTCTCCTGTTGGTTTTCACGCAGCCCTCTAACCCGTATAGCCAAGGCAGACTTGTTATAATTTATCATGACAAGTTCTTTTTGGGCAGATGCAATTTCCTGTTCTAACGTTTGAATTTTTGATATCAGATTAAGGTTAGTTTCTTCCAAAAGTTCCAATTTGTCCTCCGTTTCAGCAATATAATCTGTCATGACTGTCATTACTCCGATCATATCCTGCTTTGCCTGAGCAATTTTAGCATCAAATTGATCACATAAATCCGATATCAGTTGATTAATCTCCTGTCTGAAATCATTAAGCGTTTTGAGGAGGAATTCTTGTGTTAGCAAATCTCCCGTGGAGGGTGTAGGAGACAAGGGTAGCGGCTTCATAGCAGTTTTTGGAGATATGTTATTAAGGAAGCGCTTCTGTTTAGGTTTGGGAGCCATTCCAGAATAAAAATAAAAGACAAGCAATCAAGCGAGCCAAAAATCAAAGTCTGTGCTCCCCTCAGTTAATCTTTTAGCAATTAGTACGGAGAAGCCTTCAGGAGGGTAGGGTCAGCTAGCTGCGTCAGATCAAACACAAAAGCTACGAGATCGCCATCTTGTGACGCAGCTAAAAAAGAAAGGGAGCCTTTTGCGAAATTGAAGCTGGTATTTTAAATAGTGATAGAAGAAATTCCTCGGGAATAGTCCCCGCCCGGATTGGCTTTTAAATAGCTTAGCTTTGTCCTGGGGGGGGAGGCAATCTGCCTAGGCTGCAAAAAAGGCAGCGCGGAAAACTGGCCGGAGTAAAGGCTCAGCTAATGTTGAACCTCTTCTTCATTCACAGCAAAAAGAAAAGCTATGAATTACAAAGAGATCCTAACGACTGACCTTCTCCCTGCCCCTTTCTGCCAGAAAGGGGAGATATCTATAGATCTTATAAGATATACGAACCAGAGTCCTGGCAGGAGCTTGGTTGAACTCCCGACGGCGGCAGCTCCTCCCCTCGAAGCCCGAGAATGAAGATTGTTGAGTGATTAACTTTGATATATAGATGAACTAGAACAGGCAGAACTGACTTTCAGAACACCTGAATTTTGTGATTGTTTTCTATTGGTTATGAAGAGAGCTTTATAATAGTGAGCTATGTACTGTAGTTCCTTGCCTCTTCCTATTATACCAAAATTCAAATAATTATACCCCCCAAAACAAGACATGGTTATGGAATATGTAATAATGAAATAAAGGAAGATTCTGAATTTTATTGAATAGTTATATAAATAATGCAGTAATTTGATTCTTTTAAAAATTGTCATCAAATGTGTCAAATTATATCTGTATATGCTGGAAATTTGCATGAAATTAAAACTGTAGATTTGATTTTTTTAAAAAGAATATATACCCTGAAAGGAATAGTTAGAATCAGTTTGTAGACACCTTTTCATATGCAGAATTTATTAGCATTTTAAATATATACTGAACTCTATGTTATGAAACTTGCATTCTGCTTATATCTCTACTATAATCCCAGCTAGAGGTTGAGGAACTATTCTTCCACTAATTCCCTTTTCTGCTGTAATTTTGCACATATCTATTGACTGCAGCCTAGAATAATTTAAAGCAGAATCCAGTAAATTGGCTTACTTACAGAATAAGAGGTCCCTCATCTGGATATGCCCAGCTGTTCATCATATGCCACAGTATGACATGCTGTATGATCTTATATAAGATGGTGATTTTCTTGCTTGTGATTTTATTTTCTAGAGATGGAAATATTGCCCTTCATAAACTTAATGGTTCCTTCAGTTTTAAGATCCTTGGGCATCAACAGGAAGTGAACTGTGTGGATTGCCAAGAGGCTATCATTGTGAGTGGTTCTCGAGACAGAACAGCAAAGGTGGGCACATACATTATACTGTATATTTGTGGTATCAGGTCAAAGTACATAAAGACAGTTGATGGCTGTGACTAGTATGTACTTCTTATATTTAACTTTGCGAACAAATAAAAACCCAATGCCAAAGTCCTGCTAACTTCTAGTCCTTGGATAAAGGCACCAAGACCAACTGTTTGGAAGCCCAGAACAGAATATTTTACTTGTTTCACTTCCTTAAATGTCCTAAAGTTGGAACAGAAATAATCAAAAACAGATTGGGAAGAGGACAGTTGGAAGTGTATGCGTCTATTTTATGTGTGAGATCAATGTTGTAGTATGTTTATTAACAGAAAATATTTAGCTTTTTTTTAAAAAAAAAACACTATTTTTCTCAACTAAAGGAAAAGTACTGGATCAAGATGGCAATGTGATCATTTGCTTTAAATTATAACAGTATAAATATATTTCTTAACTGTGACACTCATAATATGCTACATGTCTATAGCATCAATGGGTGGAAACTAATCAAGGAGAGAAGCAACTTAGAACTGAAGAGAAATTTCCTGACAGTTAGAACAATTAATCAGTGGAACAGCTTGCCTCCAGAAGTTGTGAATGCCCCAACACTGGAAGTCTTTAAGAAGATGTTGGATAGCCATTTGTCTGAAATGGTATAGGGTTTCCTACCTAGGCAGGGGGTTGGACTAGAAGACCTCCAAGGTCCCTTCCAACTCTGCTATTGTATTGTATTGTATTGTATTGCATATCTTAAGTGATTTGTATAGTCCAAATAACTTTGGGAACATGTGGTGTTATAGGCCTCTACACTAGTGAAACAATGAAGGGGCGCAGAGGGCAAGAGGAAGAGTTGCAAAATGTTTTCTTCATTTTTTTCCAATTTCTTTCTCTCTATTTCTCCTCCCAATGCATTGAGATAATTATTTTTAGAACAAGGATTTATTTTTATTATTTTCTATATATAGGCCAGAAATAATTTCTGCACTTACTGAAAAACAGTTCTATGTAATTTGGAAGTTTCTGCATTCCTCCCCAGAAGCTGTCGTAAAAAGCATAAATATAATATGTGATACTGTTACAGCATTAATATGATATGAAAGGGGACAGTGACCCAAACCATATATCCATATAGAAACATGACTCAATAGGACTGTGGAACTTGTCTCAAGACAGCATATTTTGATATGGGGCATCTTCTACTTCACAGTTTGTCTTGGAGGATTTTACTGACTTAACAGAACTGTAAAAATGCATACCAAGTGTTTATGAGAAGATAGATAACTATTTAATTATGGTGGATATTCCACTATGTAGAATTCTGTAGGGTCCAGCGTGCTTGCTCTGTTATTCTGAAGTTGAAGGCATCCCATGACCTTGGCGGCATTTTGAAAGTCATAAAGAATTTTCCTTTAATTGTCTTCATTGGTTTTTTTTTTCAAGGCTGAAATGGAATCTGGCTCAACTAACACTCTTCAAGCCTGTTCCTCATGAGCAGAGAATTGCTTTTATTTTTACCCTGACATTTTCCTTGTGTTAACTACTAACTTGAAGGGAATCCCTATTAGGTCCCCTAATGGGAGCTGTAAGTGCATTGGGTGCTTTGGAAGGATAGTGAGTGTTGATTAGGGTTGAGCTTTGAGTAGCTGCTAATGCACATTCCACATTGATAGGCACCAGATAGCATGCTCCTAGCAATATTTTTAACCTCTATGAGATAGGGATGCATTAAAAGAGCTAAGTTTTTTCTGCTGCTTTTGCTGACACTAGGTGCCAAATTCCTCACTGACACTGAATAGTCTGCAATCCTAAGCATTATCAATGTCAACAAATAAACACAAACAATATGCCCCTTTGAATACACTTAAGATTTTGAATGGGAGGGGAGGGAGGATAAATGAGTGAGGACCAGATCTTATCATGTGAAAAGTAGAATATCAATTTTGGAGGGTGAAGAGGAATTTTGGAATTTGAAACAAGTTCTGCATGCAGATTAATATACTCTGTTCCTCAGTACCCGGTTTTTGTAAAATCATTCAAAAACCATTTTAGACTGGGAACAAATTATATACAATGAGGCATAATTACTCTTAAGTGTATGGCATTCTGTTATTTTATTGCTATAAACAAAGTTATTCTCCTAAAATCTTGTAACTGAAATAATAGAATGGAGGTTTTTCATTAATTTAAGAATGTGTTCAAAATATCTCATTGGGAGGAATTTTCTTTTTCAACACAACTATTACTACATCCATCTTATTATGCATTAATCATTCTTTTTCTCTCTTCAGGTTTGGTCCTTGTCATCAGGCAGGGCTGGGCAGTGTCTGCATACAATACAGACAGAAGACCGGGTCTGGTCTATCGCTATTAGTCCATTATTAAGGTAACAAAAAGGACATTGAAAAATCTCTCTTCAATATATGGATGCTTTGCACCTAATGTAATGTTTTTTGTTCATAGAGTTGCCTATCATATAATAAGAAGTTTAAAATTTTGTGTCATGATAGAATCAGTTTTATGACTCAAAGACCTTATTTTGTAGTTATATGTGCAGAAAAAAGATGCAAGTGGTTTGAATAATATTCCAGTATATATTTTTCCTCACTGAACTGAACTCTTAAGATTTGAGAAGTTGAAAATTGTGATTTTATTTTATTGATTGATTGATTTCATTTGAGTTGGAGGTGAGAATAGATATACAATAGTTGTTAAATAGATTAAACAAATGACCAAGCAGTCAGTTCTGCTTCTTACTTGAAATTACACAATCAGTTTTTTTTCAGCCTTTTTCAAAAACTTTATTATGTAGCCATTTCAAAGTTAGGAGTGGGTTCTCTTTTTTTTTTTTTTTTTTTAACAGAACTTTTTTTATTTTTCTTTAAAAAAACACACAAATATGTCATCATTTGTCAATCATTAAAACATTGAAGTACAATTTTTTTTTTGTGTGTACCCCTCCCTCCCTCCACCCCCCCACCCCCCCTCCTCCTTCCCCCCCCCCGACTTCCCAGAACCCGTACACGGTATAGAATTTTAACTAACACAGTCTAAAATCTATTGAGAAAAAAGAAATAAAGAAATTAATGACATTCTAGATTGACCTTAGCTTCTTCTTACTGAACTAACTTTAAACAATTTAAATCATTTCTGATCTTAAGCATAGGCTAACTGGAATTTCTTAGTCCCGTATTTATTTTGTATATAGTCAATCCATTTTTTCCAGTCTCGTTTATATCTCTCATTTGAATGATCTTTGAGATATGCCGATATTTTAGCCATTTCAGCTAAGTTTGTTACTTTCAATGTCCATTCTTGAATTGTAGGCAAGTCTTCCTTCTTCCAATATTGCGCCACCAACAGTCTTGCTGCAGTTATCAGGTGCAGAGTCAAATTGGTCTCTACCACTGTAAAGTCAGTACATATACCTAGTAAAAATAACTGAGGACTAAACTTTATCCTTCTTTTAAAAACATTTTGCATGACCCACCATATTTTTATCCAAAATGCTTTAACCTTTTGGCAGGTCCACCATATATGATAATATGTAGCATCGAGAGAACCACATCTCCAACATTTAGGCTGTACATTCGGATACATAGAAGCCAACTTTTTAGGATCTAAATGCCATCTATAGAACATCTTGTAAAAATTTTCTCTCAGATTTTGAGCTTGTGTAAATTTCACATTTCTTACCCAGATTCTTTCCCATGTATCCAACATTATTGGTTCCTCAATATTTTGAGCCCATTTTATCATACAATCTTTAACTAATTCTGTTTCCGAATCCATCTGTATCAATACATTATATATCCTCTTTATATGCATTAAGCTTTGATCTCTTATTTGTTTAAACAAATTATCCTCAACTTGAATAAAACCAATTTTTTGATCTATTTTCCACCTAGCCTGTAATTGCCCATACTGGAACCATGTTTGAACTACCTTCTCCTCTTTTAATACCTCTAAAGATTTTAATTGTAATACCCCCCTTTCCGAGGTAAGAAGCTGTCTGTAGGTAATTCTGTCCTGTTTTTGTGCTGTATTCATATTTTCAATTGCGTGTCTAGGAATTGCCCACATGGGTATCTTGTCATTTAATTTATATTGATATTTCTTCCAGACCCGCAATAAAGCATTTCTTAAAATATGACTTTTAAAGTTCTTATCCAATTTTTTGTTGAATAACAGGTAAGCATGCCAACCAAATACCAGATCGTGTCCCTCAATGTTCAATATTCTATCATTGGTTAAGTGAATCCAGTCACTAATTACAGATAATACCACTGCATCATAATATATTTTTAAATTAGGTAGTTTCAATCCTCCTCTCTCACGTACATCTTGCATTATTTTCATCTTTACCCTCGGCTTCTTTCCTGCCCACACAAATTTGTTGATACCCTTCTGCCATTCTAAAAGGTTCGCATCTTTTTTAAGTATAGGTAACATTTGGAAGAGAAATAAAAATTTTGGTAAAATGTTCATTTTCACTGCCGCTATCCTACCCAGCAAAGATAAGTGCAATTTCTCCCATTTTTTCATCTCTGTCTGTATGCTATGCCAAAGTGGTTCATAATTATGCTTATATAATTTCCCATTTGAAGTTAAAATGTTAACTCCAAGATATTTAACTTTTTTAACTACCTCACATCCTAGCATCACTCCTAATTCTTCCTTTTGTTTAATATTCATATTTATAGCTAATATTTTGGTTTTTCCTAAGTTTATTTTAAAGCCCGACACTTGACCATATTGATTAATCATATTCATTAAAACCATACTAGATTCCTGCGGTTGTTCCAATATTATGACCAAATCATCCGCAAAAGCGCGGACTCTATATTCTTGCTGCCTAATCTTGATCCCTTTTAAACCATCCAAGCCCCGTATTTTATTCAACAATACTTCCAAAGTTATAATAAACAATAATGGGGACAAAGGACAGCCCTGTCTTGTACCTTTTCCAATTTGAAAAGAGTCTGTTAGACTTCCATTGACTATAATTTGTGCTGTTTGCTGTTGGTATATTGCTTTAATTGACTGTAGAAAATTATCTCCTATCTGCATTTTTTGCAGTATCTTCAACAGAAATTGCCAGTTAACTCGATCAAAGGCCTTCTCAGCATCCAAAAATATAAACGCAGCAGGGATCTGGTTGTTCTTTCCCAAATATTCTAATGCATTAATAGTTAATCTAACATTACTTTTCATCTGTCTCCCTTGTATAAAACCTGTTTGGTCCGTGTGTATCAATTGTTGAATGACCAACATTAACCTATTTGCTAATATTTTAGTAAAAATTTTATAATCTACATTCAGTAATGAAATAGGTCTATAATTTTTGGGTTGAGTAGTATCTTGTTCTTCTTTGGGTATCAAAGATATAAACGCTGTCTTCCAAGATGGAGGGACTTTACCTTCCGTTTGAATCATATTAAATAATTCTCTAAGAGGTTCTACCATTTCTAACTGTAAGTTTTTATAGTAAACCGCTGTCAAGCCATCTGTACCTGGTGCTTTCCCTAACTTTAATTGCTTAATTACCTGCAGGATTTCCCCCGAGGTTATTGGTTGATTCAATTTTTGCCTGTGTTCTTCTCTAACTGAAGGTATTTTCTCTTTGTCTAAATATTTGTCTATGTCTAAACCATTAATTTTATCCCCTTTATACAGTTCTGTAAAAAATTCCCAGAAAGCCTTTTGAATCTCTTCCTGTTGAAACACCTCCTTCCCTCTGTAAAACAGTTTAGATATATTTCGAGTTTTCCTTTTTTTCCTAATCTGATAAGCTAACCATCTGCCAGGTTTGTTTGCATTACAAAAAGTATTGTGTTTTGCATATAATAGATTAGTAGCCACCTGGTCAGAGATCAACATGTCAAATTGAGATTTTAATATGTTAATAGCTTCCTTAACCTTTGTATCGTCTGGGTTCATTGTTAACTCCAGCTCTTTTCTCTTAATTTCCTCTTCCAGTTCTGTTCGTTTTAACCCTTGCTTATTTCTATGTGTTTTATTTATATTCATCAAAACTCCTCTCATATACGCTTTGCTTGCGTCCCATACAAATTCCATAGATGTACCCTTATTCATATTCAAAACAAAATATTCAGATAATAATTTTTTACAATCATTAATATACTTTTCATATCTAAATAAGTTTTCATTCAATCTCCAAGACCTTCTTGCCTGCACTACCCTTCCCAACTCCATCCAAACTGGATTATGGTCAGAAAGGACCCTAACTGCAATCTTTGTTTTCTTGACCCTAGAAAGCAAATCGTTAGTGGTTAGGATAAAATCAATCCTTGAAAGGGATTGATGCCTGTCCGAGAAGAAAGTGAAGTCATATTCCTCTGCATTTCTTTCTCGCCAAATATCTCTCAATTCAAAATCGTCCATAATGTCAAAGAAAGATTTGGGTAACTTTGCTCGCATCTTGGTATTTAGGCGGGAAATCTTCTTATCTCTCTTAGTGTCTATCACTCCATTCCAGTCACCCAATAGTATACAGGAACTATAGTCCCACTGTACTAATTTAGCATGAAGATTTCTATAGAATCTATCTTGCTGTTGATTGGGAGCATAAATTCCCAAAAGTAATGTCTTTTTCCCTTCTAAGATTAAGTCTAAAGCAATATATCTTCCGAAGGGATCTGCTTCTATTAATTCAGCTTTCATATCTTTTCTTAAGTATACAACTATACCATTCTTCTTTTCCATAGCAGAAGCTGCAAAATGTTGACCAAGTTTTGAGTTGATCAAATATTTTTGATCAGTTGACTTGATATGAGTTTCTTGCAAACAAATTACATCGTTCTTAAACTGTTTAAGATAATGAAATATTTTCTTCCTCTTCTGTGGAGAGTTCAGTCCATTGACATTCCATGTTAAAATCTTAGTTGTCATTTTTGGTTGGTTGAAGCATTTTTAGAGCTTCCTGCACGGCCTGTTTAACCTTAGGTCTAGCTCCTCCCATTGCTTCCAGATTTGTTGTTGTAGATCCTTGATCGATGGCCGATGATTGTTGATGCTGTTGCTTTTTAGCTTGTTTCTCCATACGTCTAGTAGTCATGCGGCTAGGTCTTGGTTCCATAGCACCTTGCACTTCTAGAGAAGAAAGATGCTCCATCTTGTCTGATGGTTGTGTAGTTTGCTGTCTATCCTGTCTTTCTTGTGGTCTTTCTCTGGGTCCAGATGGTGCAGGGTGTCCGGCCTTCAATATATTATAATAAAAATCTCGTGCTTTCCATACAGAGTTGAGGCGGTACCTTTGCTTATCAAATGTAAATATGATGCCAAATGGTGCATCCCATCTATACTGTATCTGACGATTTCTGAGTTCTTCGACCAAAAAAGCGTAGTCTCTCCTGGCTCTTAACATTGGAGGTGGTATCTCTTTCAAAACAACCAGGTCTTGACCGCCAATTTGAAGCTTAGTGTTATAAGATGCTTGCAGTACCATATTTCTAAACTCTCTTGTAGTAAAATATATAACGATGTCTCGAGGAAGCTGCTTCTGCTTTGCCAGCCAGGAGTTGACGCGGTAAGCTTTGTCAATTTGCCAGCCTTGATTGGTCCCTGGTCTTCCCATCAGGCGGTCAAAAGCTTCCGATAGGATCTGTTTCAGGTTCTCCTGTTTCTCCTCACGCAGCCCCCTTACTCTTAATGCGAACTCCATTTGTCGGTACTGTATCATAATAATTTCTTTTTCAGCATTTTCCACTTTTTGTTCCACCACCTCTGTTTTCAATGTCAAGTTAGCATTGGCATCATTAAGAACCTCTAAAGTATCTTCCACTCCAGAAATATGTTCTGTTAATACAGTTACAAGACTCAGCATGTCGTCTCTAATTTTATCAACCTTAGCCTCAAATTTCTCATACAACTCCTGTTTAAGTCCTTTTATTTCACTTTTAATTTCATTTTTAATTTCTTCTTTCATTTCTTTTATTTCCTCTTTTCTCTCCTCTCTATTATCTCTAAATTTATCTTCCATTTTAATTGTCTGTGCATTAAGAGCCTCGCTTAGATTACTCAGAAAAAATTCTTTCGTTAACACATCCCCAGCAGGGGGCGTAGGAAGCGGAGGCTGCAGCTTTGTGCCAGGCACTGAGGATGTGCCCCTGGAAGTAGAGGGTGACGACTTCAAGTTAATATTTGGTTTTGAGGCCATTTCAAAATTTATCTGCCTGCAGTTAATAAAACTCTATTGCCTAAATAAGCAGCTTTAAAAAAAGAGGCTTTTATTTTGAAGTTTAAGGCTTGGCAAAACTTTCAGTGAGTAAACATTGTAACAAGACCATTCAGCAGATTCATCACCATTTAACTTCCAAATAAGCAAGGTTAATAAAGGAGTAAAATTCTTCTATTGTGAAACCAAAACAAATGATAAGCAATCTCTTTTGTTTTGAATTCTTTTGAGGATTTGCATTGTCTAGCAAAAAGTGTTCGTTATTACCGGAGAAACCAGGCTGCTCGGCGCCATTTTAGAAGCCTCTGAGTAAATAATTTTTCGGAGGAGAAAAAGAAAAGAAGCTAAAATGTTGATAAGCAATTAATGTCCACAGTGAACGGATCCAGCTCGTGATAAGAATAAATCAAACAAAACTTTGATCAGAGTGGGAGAGACCTACTTTGTCCTGCACAAGGCAGTTTGAAGTTCCCAGCACGGACAGCCGTTCTGCCTTGGGCTAGCCCCCCTTTCCTTGCAAGCACAAGGAGTGGGTTCTCTTAATAACAGCAAATTTAACCTTCATATAATACATGTAAGAGCTGTACATATTCATAATAATTTATGAAATAAGATTAAATGTGGGGAAACTATTAATACTTAGTTTTGTACCCCGTTTCTCCCCCCCCCCCATTATTGAACCATCTGACTCACTTGCACGATGCATTACATTGTCACAATGTCATGGTCCTTGTGCACTTTTTCTTTTACTTCCCAATATTTTTTAGATCACTTCAATTAAGTTTATTTATTTGTTGATGTTTATGAGTAGTATTGGATTTGCTTTAGGCAGTAATCTGATTCCTGATACTGTTTCTAAAGGATTTATGGATAAGGAAGTTGTGATTTTCTTCTGCTTTCAGTCTTTGAATGAATGGTGTGGCTCACTAAGCTTTTTTTTTGAAGGCCAAAGGTTCCAAATATACCTGGAACAATGAATAATCATCCAAATGTTTTATTTTCATTTCTGCATATTTTGATGTGAGCACACCTTTTAATTGAATAAAAAGTGCAGTCTCGCTTATTTTTAAAACTCCAGCACTATTCTTGTAGCCCCTATTCTCATTATCATTGAAAACACATGTGATCTTTCAAGCGGTTTCTATTTCTTCCCAATTACGATGCTATGCATTCTGTAACATTTAATTCTCATATTACAGATGCATGAAGTTCAGTGCTGTATTCAATATGCCCCTGTATACAGTGGATCCTTGGAAATGGGATCTGCATGTATTGATTCTATTTCTAATGGGTATCATATTGCTATTATAATGTACTGCAGTGTCCAAATATTGGATTATGTAAAGTACAAATACAGAGCCTTGCTAAGAAGATAACAGTCAAACATAGCATGAAATGAAAAAATGCATTTGTACTATTTAATTTCAGAATATTGCGATACTAAGTATCACATTACTAATAAACATCAGTAGTAATTACAATAGCCTCTAATAAACATCAGTATTAATTACAATAGCCTCTAATAAACATCAGTATTAATTACAATAGCCTCTAATAAACATCAATATTAATTGCAGTAGCCTCTATGTATATATTTTGTATTCTGTATTTCTTAAATTGACAAAATTACTGTTGAACAGTATCCATTCTAATTTCAAATATGCTACAGTATGTGAGAAAAAATTATTTTGTGCAACTTTTCCTAAACACTTTTTGCTTCTCAAGCTGAGAACATGATTAAATTGCAAATACATGAAATAACAATTGTTGAAGTTTTCACATATTTCTTAGTTAAAATATAGGAACTGAAAATATAATAATTTGCCACATGCACAGTTAAAAGTTACTCCACCAAATCCTTTTTGACTCTTGGCAACTGCCTCCAGGATTGTTAGAAGTGGTTTGCCATTGCCTCCCTCCTAGGCCTGAGAGGGAATAACTAGCCCAAAGTCATCCAGATTGGATTGGTGCAGAAAAAGGAAAGACATCAAGCAAAAAGATTTGCTTCTTTTTCATTATTTCCCCATTATTTCCTTCTCTGGTTGTATTCTGAATTTACTGAAACTTTAATTATTAATTAAATTGAAATGTTTATACAGTTATAATGATCCTAGACCTTATACAGTCCAAAACTTAATAGATATTAATTAAATCTTCTTTGGAGAGAGGAAGGATGCAATAATTCAGTAACAGTATAACAGAGTTGGAAGGGACCTTGGAGGTCTTATAGTCCTACCCCCTGCTCAAGCAGAACATTCAACCTGTTTTGGAGGGAAGCAGGAAATGCCTCTTTTATGCATTGGAAGCTGTGGGGTACAGAGCAAGTTGGCTACCACTATAAGACCAAGGAAGGACTGCCTGCTATTCCAGGGGGGGGGGAGCCCAAGCTCGCCACTTGCCTTATTGTAGGAGGGAATAGCAGTAGACTTATATACCGCTTCATAGGCCTTTCAGGCCTCTCTAAGCGGTTTACAGAGAGTCAGCATATTGCCCCCAACAATCTGGGTCCTCATTTTACCCACCTCGGAAGGATGGAAGGCTGAGTCAACCCTGAGCCGGTGAGATTTGAACCGCTGACCTGCTGATCTAGCAGTAGCCTGCAGTGCTGCATTTAACCACTGCGCCACCTTGGCTCTTAGGGACTTAGGGAAGGCTGCTTAGGGACTCTGTGGCATAGACCTAATGAATTTGCCTATCACATGGTGTTTCTACTCAATCTGCACTGCTGCAGTGTCATGTGACAATTGCTATTGCTGTTAAGATGAGGTGGCAAGCTTGTTCCGGACTCCTCACAAATTGTGAGCTCAGGAGTTTATATCGCTATATTTGTTTAAATTTAATGTTGTGTGCGCTTACTGTATCTCATAGAAGTCCTTTCTCTTTGAAAAAAGAAGAGGCAGCTGGGAGTTTACAGTCAGAGACATACAGGAATGGCAGGTTTTAAGGAGGAGCTATTAAATTTGTGAAACTGATCAGTTGCATTTGTTTGGCAAAATGGGTGAGGCTGGATTTTTTATGCTAGATTGTATGCTTGCTGTTTGTTGAGCATATGGACTTTGTTATGGGGGTGCCTTATACTTGGGAATTGATTCCCTGGTTAGATGATCAATCAATAGCTTAGTTCCAGGGAACACGGAGGCAGAAAGAGGAGAGGTAATTGGGAGCTTGTGATCAAGAGAATAAACTGGAACAAATTTTTAAATTTTAATGTCATTTTATTTTTTGCAAAGCAGTTAGGGACAGAAGTGTTGGGAGAAATAATTTTCTTCTTTGACACTAAGTATCAAGCAGCGAAAGACATAACTGCAAAATCAGTAAAAATATAGTGTAGGGCAGTGATGGCTAACCTTTTTGGTTCCAAGTGCCCAAAGCATGCACATGCAGAACGCCAAAATGCAATGTGAGTGCCCCCGTGCATGAGTGTGTGTCCCCTGCGCATGCGCCTTACCGACCTCGGCCATTTTTTACTTCCAGGAGTGTGCAGGAGACTTTCCAGGCCCAAAACAGGATGCGGGGGGAGGGGCCCTTACGCAGCATCCTGGCACCATGTTTTGACTTCCCGGTTGGTGCAGGAGGCCTTCCAGGCCCAAAACAGGGGTTCACGCACACTTACAAACCTCGAAAATGCAATGTGCGAGGCCTATACACATGCACACATACCCTGTGCATGCACACGTGTCCCCCGCATGCGCTCCACCCCCTCGCACATGCACAGCAGAGACCCGAAAACCAGTTGGCTGGCGGGAGGCACGTGTGCATGCATGGTGGAGCTGGACTGGCGTGTCGGCTGGTGTGCCTGCAGAGAGGGTTCTGTGTGTCACCTGTGACACGCGTGCCATAGGTTTGCTACCATGGGTGTAGGAGCTGTCATTTAGATTAGAATTCCTAAAGAATAAGAAAACCAAGATGATAATAATAATACCTTGGAGATAAAATCAACAAACAAGTTAAAAAGGCAAATAGACGTCAACAAAATGGAAGATCAGTACAGTTCTGGGCACTTCCATGATACAACTCAAAGAAATGCAACAAGAATGTAGTTTGGATTAAGGAGGTGAATAAGTAAAAAAGGAAGCTTAAATGAAAGAACGTGTAGCAATAGCCACGAGAGTGGTGGAGAAAGGGGCAAAGGGGCAAGATCAAGAAATGATCAGCACAGTGAAGATGAACTGTGACTAAAATCCAAACTCAGTTAAGGAAATGACATCAAAGCAATTAACATTTGGGCAATTCCAGTCATCAGATACACAGCTGGAATGGTAGACACTCAAATAGAACTAAAAGTCCTAGATAGGAAAACCAGAAAAATAATGACCATGAACCATGACCCTTCATCCTTTCAGCAGTGTTGACAGACACTCTACCAAGGAAAATAGGTGGGTGTGGAATGTTGCAAGTACATCATGCAGTTGAACATTACTAAAATACATGGGAGTATACTTAATATTATAACTAGATTTCTGTGAACATTGTCTGGTATATAACAAATAAGCTCTGAAGGAAATGCAAATTTTTTGGTAAGTGGTTTCGATTTTTGCATTTCTGTTATAATAGTATATGTTCTACCAAGGAAACCAGGTAAAAGAATTGTTATGCAAAAAAACCAATAACTGCAGCTTGAATAGCGTATCTCATTTTTTATTTTGAATTACAATGTCTTTTAAAGTCAATTTTTAATTAATAGTTTTAAATTTGGAGCAATATCTGATGTAGAATTTTTAAAGCCTAAATTAATGTTGGGAAATTAAAACAATGAAATACCCTGAGCTCAATAGTTGGGCTATCAGAACATTTTTTTCTATTCTGTATTTTGGTATGTTATTATTTATGTATTAAATTTTGTGCTGCTCAATCTAGCATTGTCCTTACTTATGGCACAGACAGAGCCTGGTTATTTGAAGGACCCACAACTCCTGTATTATCTGATTGGCCATTAAATTAGACATAGTTAATGTATTCTGGGTCTCTTTAGTTAGAAAAGTGCCTTCAGTGTTGCATGCCTGAACTCTGGAATGAGATTTCTCCTGAAATCTACGTGACTCCATGTGACTGCTGGCATTCTGAAAAGGCTTAAAGGCCTGGCTTTTTCTCCCAGACCTTGGGTTAGGATGATTGCTTATTTCTCTTTTTCATAATTATAAAATTTTATTTTTATTCTGTAATTTTTATTCTACATTGCCCATTGTACGTTTGGAGTCAAGTGGGGCCTAAATTGAATAATTTGCTTCCTAATTGACTCCAGTAATTTGAATTAATGGGCATGTAAGGGAGACCTGTTTCTTTCCATTCTACTAAGGTAAGTGAGCACTGTTTGACGTTTTATTTGAAAATAGTTAGAAACTATCAGAGCAGCTCAATATTTCCAGCACCAACAGTGAACAAAGTCATTTAACAGATTTTTTTTTAATATTAGCTGCACAATATTAAGAATCTTTGAGCTGCTTGTTCAGAGCTCCTTCTAGAGTTTCAGGTGGTAAGCACTGAGTGAATTGCTATTACTGGGCGTGCTCTTGTACTGCACACTGTTTTATCTTCCTAAGTGATGACCTGCAGGGCTGGCCTCTTGTCAGAACACTAACGTCTTTCCATGGAGTGAACACACACTCTCTGTCACAATATTTACCTAGTGTGTTTTTCCCCCCACTGGGTGATAAATGGAAGCTTGCAGAGTGGCTTCTCCATCAGCCACCAGGTTTGGATCACTTGCTTGTTTTATGAGAAGGCTGATCCCACCGCATTTCTTTTTCCTTCCCACCCCCAGTATTAGAGACGATTAGCCACGTCATTAATTCTTCAATTTGATGGCTGATATAGCAAGGCCCGAAACACACTGCTGACCCTATATAATAGAACCTTAGCTCCTTAACATATTAATGATGGGAGAAGTTAATTAAAATTCCAGAGAGAGAATGTGTCAGTTAACCTATAAACCTGCCAGTTCCAAAAAAAACCAAACAAAACAAAACATATGGCTGCTATTCTAGAAAGAAGAAACAGTTTGTGGGGTGGGGAGCAAGACTGATACCGGGTGGATTTTTCTTCATCCAACTTTTAAGTCTTTGAGTAAAAATAATTTCAAGGTGGCTAAAATATCCTAGTCTGGTTTTAGATTCCTGAACTTCTTTGCTCTGCATAGACACATATTTTAAACAAGGAATTATTGCCTGTATAATGGAGCGTACATTTGCATTGATTCAAAATCGCTGATACGTGCTGTGACTGATCTTTTTTTTTGCTATGATATTTTAGAATTCTAAGGATTTGGGCTAGCACTTCAAGCACTTCAGTAACCTAATTCTTTTATAGTAGTAACAAGTATATCTCTCTGCAGGGTTGAAATCAGAAGCGTCTTGAATACCAAAATGTGCACTATCATACAAGATAAGCTTGGTTGCCTCCTTGATATCTATGGGACAGATGGAAAGAGGCAGTAAAAGATTAAAGATCTAGCTTTTCAGTTTACTAGGGCTCCTTGTGTCCAATTTTCATCATGCCCTACAATATTAAGGCTTGCCTTTGGTTATGTCTTCAGTTTTATAATATGCTTTTAACCATTTAATAAGAGAACATACTATTCTGTTTTATGGGCTATTGTGTTAAGAGAATTAAATTACAGCACAGCTTGCCAAATGTATTGAGTCACATTTTTGAAGATTCCAAATTGCACTGCCAAAATTCAATAGCAAAGCAATGATTTTTGGTGGTATAGTTTTTATCTCCATGCTTCTCTTGCTTATGGATGATTTAGATTTAAAAATAAGCATGAGCTTAATAGACCTATATTCAGTTGACAACACCTTTTAAAAAGTGGCTGACAATTGTGCTCCTAATCTGTCTTTATCGGTGTAGCATTATGAAGCTGAAAATTTCTTAAAGTGTAACCTCCAAGAAGAAAAAAATAACCAACTTCTGTCCTAATATTCTGAACCCTTGTGATTTATAGTACCACAAACTTAGTGAGGTCTATAAGAACATTACTATCTGCATTTTCTTTGTATAACCTACCTCTATGTAGAGGAAACTGAAGTAATGAGTCCCCCTAGAATCCCGTGACATCTAGCAGAGAAGTACATGGCTAGAGCAGGATCTGCTTTAGAGGCTGTTTTTATTGACTTTAGGTCCACTTTTGATTCGATATTGAGAGCTAGGCTATGGGAGAAACTTGCCAATTCCACCGTAGATGGGTACCTATCTCCTGAGATATCTGCTACCTAAAAACTCTAAGTTTAATTTACCCCACAAGGCGTTTAATTAAAGCAATCATCTCAATAAGGAGAGTTAGACAAGGCTGCACACTAACACCATCACAATACAGGTAGTCCTTGAGATACAACAGTTCATGTCAAGTGCTGGGGAAATCAGTAGATCCAGGCAGTTCAAATGAGTATAAAGATTTATTTCAAGTTTTCTACAAGAATCTGACTTTCAAAGCAAACTGGCGGTAGATAAAACTGAAAGGAATTCAAGATGGTCTGGAATTAAATCTCTTGTGGGCATGATGGGACTCATGACTGATGATGCATTTCAACCCTCCCTTGGGCTAAGCTTGGTTATCTTCTATAATTTTAATGACTGAAGTTACAATGGCACTGAAAAAAGTGATTTATGACATTTTCTACACATATAACTGTTAAAGCATCTCCATGGTCATGTGATCAATATTCAGACACTTAGCAATTGACTCATATTTATAATGTTACAGTGTCCTCAGGTGTTGTGATCACCTTTTGCAACCTTCTGACAAGCAATGTCAATGGGGAAGCCAGGTTCACTTAACAACCATATTACTAACTTAACAACTGCAGTCATTCATTTAACAACTGTGGCAAGAAAGGTCGTAAATGGGGCAATCTATTAATAACTGTCTCATTTAGCAACAGAAATTTGGGCTCAATTGTGCTCATAATTTGAGGAGTACCTGTATCATACAATTTTTACACAAATTCTGTGGTTGACCATCAGAACAACCTGATTCCCCCCTCCACAAATTATGAAGCATCTTTGAAGTTCCCCACTGTGTCTCAACCACAATCCTCTGCCATAGTGTCCATGTAATTAAGATTGAAATAAAGTTTCAATCTTACTTTTTTTCTTTCTTGCTAATTAAAGTTAAAATTTCTGCCTAGCAGATAATTTTAGTGCTAGATGGAGGAGATAATCTACCCGGGTAGCTGCATTTCTGTGGTTTCTCCAGAAAGAGACTCCTTTTTCTAGGTATTAACAGACCAAAAAGTACTGACACAATATGTGCTGGACATAGAAAGACAATTTGATCTATCTCAGCCATCCAAATGTTTTTTCTTAAGTAGCTGAGCTTCCTCTCCCAAACCTGTAGGATATTTAATTGCTAACAGTTTCCATTATCAGTAGGTTTTTTATATTAATTCAACTTAATGTTCCGCTATCTGTTGTACTAGGTATAAAAGAGTATCTTAGGCTACTTAGTTATGACTTAATGACATGGAGTGCTATTGAATCCACTGCTCATGTTTTATTACTGTATGGGGCAGCTTTTAACAGGATTCCAGAATTCACTTTATCTTGACATGGCAAAATATCATGCCCCTCCCCTCAGATCCCGTTCCAACCAGTACGGTTGGAAAGGACCCAGTGTTGTCCACATGGATGTGCGCAGCATGCGCGCTTGCATGAGTCTTACTGTTTAGCAATGCCTCTGCGAGCCTCCACGACGCTCCAGCTGCTCAGCAGAGTATCGTTCAGGTGCTGTTCGCGCCGTGTGTGGAAGCGCCGAAGACTTTAAAGACAGGTAACAAGCGAAGGTGGGTGGGTGGGCCCTCCGGAGCACTGTACCAGAACGCTACCCGGTGCTCCGGGCAGGCTCTGGTACGCCTGTACTAGGGCTACTCCCTGCAACCCACCACTGCCCCCCCTCTTTTTACCCTGAGACCTTTACTTTTGGATCAGTCAGATGATTTCCTTGGATGCTACTAAATTTTGCCATAAAATGTTAAAATTAGGTGGGACTTTGTTAACTAATTTGTTCGAAGCAGCTGTTTTTTTATGTTTTTCATGCCAGTTATCTTGCTGAATATTAAATAATCCAATTCTGAATATTTGAAGGCCGCATTGATTCATGATTTTTCAATATAATCAATTTTTTTCATTAAGCCAGTTAATAGGGGGAAAATAATTTGAACTTCTGTTGTATCAGAATAGTTATATAATTTAATAGATTTCCTTCATAGAAAGTAGATGAGAAATGTGACTTAATGGAAATGTATAATTCTTTTTTTATTTAGATTCTCCTGGTCCCCCCCCCCCATTTTGTAGTTTCTAAGATTTTAATTACTTCCAAGGGTGGATGTGCTTCCTGAAAGGTTAGGTGAGAAACCTATATCTTATACCATAAGGAGAAAATGCCCATATTAGTTTTTCTTGTCACCTTGATTACATTTCAGCCATAGGACTGCAGGTTTCCATTTCCAGTCAGTGATCTTTTCCCTTCATTTTTCAAACATCCAAGGGGAAGAATGAAGAAGGTAATTTTCCTGGGCCATGGTCGCTGTTTACTTTTGCTTGACTGTGCAGCATGCCTTTGTTTTTCCACCTTTGATCAGTGCCCTGCCAGCAGATAATTTAGCAATTGCATCCCAGAATGGAACTGTGGAGTTAATGTTAAAATTAGCTTTCCTTGAAAAAAAAAACTTTTACTGGTTGAAGAAGCAGGGATTACGAGAGAGGAGGCAACAGAGGCCATAAATTCTACTACTCATGGTGCTTTTGCAAAAAATGAAGCCTTCTGATGTCTCCACAGCACTTTCATTAACATTTAAATTAAGGGTTTGTTTTTCAGCAACCAGGCCTTTCATGACCGAAGTCATGCAAAGCTGTTTTTCTAGCCAAGTACAATAGCAATCATAGTTTGTTTGTTTAAAACTCTGAGGGGGGCAGAGACCTGACAAATGTTCAGGTTTTTTTTAATTTAGCATATGGTTATATTATATTAGCCAGGAGACTAAAATGCAAGTACAAAGATAATTCACAACAAATCTGCCCAGGTACCAAGGCAGCTCTGGATGCTAGCTACTTTCCTACTATTAAAGTTATCCATGTTCCTTGCCTTTTTCCTCTCTCATCTCTGCTCTTTGAAGACTCTTGAGGTCCATTTGATTTGTGATTACTTTGCATGCATGAACATTGGACAACCTTCATGCTTTAAACAAGAATTTAGGACAGTAAAGAAACTATAAGGGAAGTGGAAGACAAGTATGGAGCATTCCTAATAGCACCATCTGTCCTATTACTCTTTACTTTTGAGTTCTTATGTTAAAACTCTGGAAGGAGCTGAGCTTCTGAGAGAGTACATGGCTAGGTGGGTTGGAATGTACTGTATTATTAATGGGAGTTCGTGGAATGATAGAATTGGGTTTTGATGTGTTAAATTGGCTCAAGAATTTTGATCATCTTCAGATCTGTAGCAGATTATGTCATACAAAACAGTCCATCTTTTTTGAAAGCAGGAGAAGGATATAGTGTGCTCAATGGAAATATCTGAGTTTGAGGGGGGGGGAGTAGTCAAAGATTTAAGTGGCAGCCCATAGCATGTAGTTCTTTCTGATTTAATAATCTGTCATATTTTCATATATGTTTTATGTCTGAGACCTGAAAGAAGACCCAACTTTAGAAGAATTACATAACTTCTTTTTTGAAGAATAGAAATGCAGTCTGTTTTATCTGTCCATCATGTAAATGTTGTAGTATAAACAGCAACATATTTAAATAATTGTAAAAAAGGATTCTACACACCTTTTTTACAGCATATATTAAGAATTGCGTATATTCTGTATTCTGAAGTTATAGTTGAGACAAGTGTAAACCATGAAGAGACTTTGAAAACACAGTGTGATGCTAAGTATGTACATTATACTTAAGAATGTACATTATACCTTTTTTTTTTATCTTCACCTCTTGACTGAGATGTGATAGCACTTGCCCTGGAAGAAGGTAAGTTAATTGTGCTATGTGACCAAATTACTTTAGTAGCCTACATGTTGCATCAGTTCTAGGAAACCCGATCAGTATTGCAAGCACTTATAGTAACAAGGAGGTGAAAGCTGCCAGCCTCTGTCTCTCCAGGTGCTAGCTGTATTGAATTGCAGAACTGCTATTAAAGCTACCCTGCCTGGTGATTAATGTAGGATGCAGGGAATATGCATTCTTATTCTGCCATGGTGATAACTTTCTCTGAAAGCTAATTCTCTAAATAATGTTTTCATCTGTTTACCTTGAGCAAATCTTATTGAGTGTCTTTTTCTTTGATGATATGTTATAGTTTTTTTCTGTTATATCTTCAGTAGTACGATGTTGCTGAACAATGTGGAGGCATTGTACATTTTCCAAGGGGAAATTTATTTTCTGGTGCATACAAAATTCTGTGGGAGAATCTTTCTAATCCTTAGAGAAACCAGAACATGAAGCTATGATTCTGATTCCTGACTTATCTGAAAAAGACAAACCAGAAATCCTGATCTATACTTAACTTTAAAAAACTTGTGGCATTCAAGATTGCTTAGGTGCTTATGTTGGTAAAAAGAAACAGGTAGAAGGAATTATTTATTTATGATAAACAGAAGTCTAAAGGACCTGGCTTGGTGTTGCCTGACAAGTTAAAGCTGCCTCTTATAACTTTACAAATGTAAGTGGATCCAGGGACTTATTGATATTCATATTTGATGGAAACGGATTACTGTCTATCTGATCTAGGTATTGAAGGGGTCAGAAATACTTTGAATAAGGGATGTTTGCGGGTATGTAACGTTTATGTTATGAGGCTTTGCTTGTTTCTGTTTTTGTCTTTCTATGGGTTTCTTTAATCTTGATGGAAAATTTTGGTCACTTAACAGTAGTATAAAATAATTGATGATCCTTTGAATGGATTTTAGGAAGGCCCAATCAGTATGATAGCTTTGAACCACTGTTTTAAATTTCTTTTGAAATAGAACCTGCTTGTCTAGTATTTATTGTATTAATGTGTTGTACTTTGTAATTTTTGTTTTCCAGTCCAGAGTTTGTAAGACCTATGAAACAAATAATAACGGAGCTAGCAAATGGTACATAAATAAATGGAGTTGAAGGGTGTTGCTACCAGCTATTTATGTAACTCTCTATCATAGGAGAGGCCCCATCCTATTCCTCAGGACCCTTTGAACCTTAGAAACCTCTCTGTTGCTGGGAAAAGAAATAAATATATTCCATGGTATTTTGCAATATCATCCTTGTCCAGTAGCTTATAAAGATCAATGAATCTTTTATTAGATGTTGTCATTTTTTATACTGTGACCTTAATAAGTGGAAATGATTGGCAGACAGTCTTGGCAAAAAAGGTGGCCAGTCCCTTTCATCTTCTGTAGTGTAGCTTGGAGACAATAGGCTCAGCATATTTTCCTTGTTGTTCCTCCTTTGAAAAGAGCCTGGTATCTCTACTAGGTACCTGTGACACGGGGGTCTTGATTGGGGTCTCATAAAGGGCTTTGCCAGTGTCTAAAGGCCAAGACTACAAAAGAGATCAGTGGGTGGGGGCCTCAGCTGACTGCCAAAGAAAGGAGGGGAGGGTCTTGAAGGCAGTGAAGGGAGAAGCAGACCCTGTTGGGAATTCTTCAGAAGAGGAGGGGGAGAGGAGTGGCCCATTTTTGTCCCAAACTCATCAAGCACATCTGCAGAATTGTCCCAGCTGCTGCCTCCCAGTTTCAAAAGAAAATGATCGTTTGATAAACCGGCCTGATTTGCTGCTTTCTCACAAGAGAGGGAGGCCCACCTTTGACCTCTATGATTTCACATCAGACCCAGCTTTTCTTTTCCTTTTCAGTTCTTGGAGAAACTTTGAAATACATCCTTTGCTTTCTCTTTCTATCCCTTTACTATCTCTGCCTCCTTTTTCTCTTGTTTTGTTGAAGAGTGTTGGTAATGGAGGGAACAGGCATGCAACTTTGCATTTTACATAAGTAATCCAAAAACTTCCTTGAGAAGAATATCTATCCAATATATTTTCACTTTTGTATATGTTAGTGGGCACTTAAGAGAACTGGTGAGATTCTTAAATATCTCCCAAGTTGGCACCTTCTGTGTGTAGGAAGAAACAAGAGCATATGTGTGTTTGCATGTGTCTGTGTATTTTCAGAGAATGTATTTTTATGGGAAAGGTGTTTGAATGAAAGACAGTAAGATCTGCTGGAAGTATTGTTCCTACTCAAATGTTTATTTACAAACACAACAGAAATCAGGGAGAAAAGAGAAAAACATGTATTTGTATAAATTAATGGGAGAGGGAATATTATATTGAAATTTGGGCACTGGATAATTTCAGTATTTTTATGGCAAGATGATGCTGTAGTGAATCTTACTTAATTCCACAATCCAATAAAGTAATTTTGTGTGCTTGAATTTCTGATGCCAAGAGTATATTTCTGCTTTCAGTGTACAACCTGTCCTTGATTTACAATTGTAATCATGGCTCAAATTATTGTCAATTTTTGAAAAAGTCAGTTATGACCTAAATTCAAACTTATGACTGTTGACCTGCCCTAGCAGTCCTGTGATCACAGTTATAGCACTTGGCAACTGGCTCACATTTATAACTGGTTGCTGTGTCCCATGGTCACATGCTCACAATGTTTGCAATGTTTTTTGTTGGTTTCTGGTTAAAAAAAAAAGGCGAAACCCACTATTGGTTAAATTGGACTTGCACTTTACAACCATGTTACTCACCTTAAGACCTTGGTCTCTCAATTTACAACTGTTGTATTAGTGATCATGAAATCAGGTCTGGTCACATGATCTTAGCTGATGACCACAATGACTTATGAAGGAAATTCTGGTCCCAATTGTGGTTGTAAATTGAGGACTACAGTAACCGTGCAAACAAAATTGCATTAATAGATTGTTACAGTAATTAAAATGTGTATGTTGAAACTACAACATTTATCTTTAAGACTAGTTTTCGACCATAAAATAATTCATATTTAAAATGCAAGTTTTTGTTTACTCTGTTTTCTAAATCAGTCTTATATAGTGCCTTTCTGAACTTAAATACCTTACAGATGCCTGGACATCAGCTCTGGGAATTTGTAACAATGGCCAGGCTAGACTGGAAATCCTGGTGTTGAAGTCTGTACATTTTAGGGTGCTCGTGGTGGAAAAGGCAGCCATATAGAAGAACCAAAGAATATTTCTGCAATGGAAGAGGGCCAGGATAGTGCAGTGATTAAGAAGTTGGATTATGGATTATAAATATAGAGACCCAGATTCTTGACTGCCCTTAAGCATGGATGGAAGTCAGTTAGATCACCTTGTCAACCCTAATCAACATTAGGGTCTATAACTAGCTAGCTGAAAAATAAAAATTTGTTGCTATAAGTGTAATATATGGACTGCAGTGCAGAACAAATGGACCTATTAACCAAATGGAGAGATATGAGGAGCAACATTTCTTTAATGAAAATAAAGCTGAATAGCGTTGAAAGGATTTCCATTTAGTTTCTGAATTTGCCATATCTAGTTTATCTAATTGTAGGAATTCCATAGAATGTTTCTTTTCTCATATTAAATGATGAGTTAACAATGTTGAGGACACCCAATTCAAATCCACTTTCAGCTGGGCACATAATGAAAAGCTCACACAAATTGCTGTAAACTCTGGAAGAAATTATGGGATAGAAATCTGTTAAATAGATTAAAAAGCAACTTGTTTGCTTTACCCTGCCCAGGAGGAGTCTAACGTGGCCTACTTGTATTCATCCCTGTCATATACATACATACCTGGTACCAGAGGTGGCTTCCCACCGGTTCGGCCCGGTTTGGCCAAACAGGTAATTGTATGGCGGCCAGGGTCGCTGGAACCGGCAGCGACCCAGGCCTGCCATGCCCCCCAAACCGGTTTCCCGGTCACTGCCATCGCCACATTTATCTTGTTTTTGAGTTTTGCAGATGCGCGGGACAATTTTAATTGAAGTGTGCATGCACGCACAGCGCGCATCCAGCGTGTGCACAAGAGAACTGGCAGTAAAGCCGACCACAGCCCAGTCCTGCCTGGTACATAGGTGGTTGTTGTGGGGAAAATAGGAGAAGGAAGGTGTGTTGGCATTGAGTTAGTTTTAATACACTATATTGCCAAAAGTATTTGCTCACCCATCCAAATAATCAGAATCAGGTGTTCCAATCACTTCCATGGCCACAGGTGTATAAAATCAAGTACCTAGGCATGCAGATTGTTTTTACAAACATTTGTGAAAGAATGGGTCGCTCTCAGGAGCTCAGTGATTTCCAGCGTGGAACCTGGGATAGGATGCCACCTGTGCAACAAATCCAGTTGTGAAATTTCCTCGCTCCTAAATATTCCACAGTCAACTCTCAGCTGTATTATAAGAACGTGGAAGTGTTTGGGAACGACAGCAACTCAGCCACAAAGTGGTAGGCCATGTAAACTCGTCCAACATCAGTGTGTGACCTCACAAATGCACTTCTGGAAGAATGGTCAAAAATAGCCATAAACACACTCCTGAACCTTGTGGACAGCCTTCCCAGAAGAGTTGAAGCTGTTATAGCTGCAAAGGGTGGACCGACGTCATATTGAACCCTATGGATTAGGAATGGGATGTCACTTACAGTAAGTTCACATGCGAGTAAAGGCAGGTGAGTGAATATGTTTGGCAATATAGTGTACATATTGTTTGTAAAAATAAAGGTGGATATGAATAAATAAATATAAATATACACAATACAGCTTCAGTGGAGAAAGTCCTCAAAGTTTGCAATGAAGAAAACACTTTCAGAATAAGATATAGAGGAAGTGTTCATGTTGCTGAACAGTGAGTGTAGGATAGATCCTTATCTGGACCTTTGAGTATAAAATGTGGAAACCAAAAGGCTTTCTTAATAGTTCTCTGCTACTTTTCTAGAAAAAAGGATAGAGGTATGACTACTGGCATAGATCATATTATCTTCGAATCTTGAAGAAAAGCACTTCTGCCAAAAGCAAAATGGGATTTTAATTAGAACATTTTTTTTCCTGGTGTGTATAAATATATCTGATGAGGGCTTTTCATCTCTGCCTCTTATTTATCAGACTTTTTAAATAACTTTGTTACAATTGTTTTGTTACAAATCATTTTGTTACAAGGCTGCAGTGCTACTCTGCTAGCTTGTAATCATTGTGCAATAAAAACAGTATATGTGTGTTGACAGTTCCTCTAAAAGTTCACAAGATGATAGGTAGGCTTTTGCAGATTTAGAAGTGAATTTTAAATGCAGGACCATGGGTTACTGAATATTATGCAGATTTCCCCTTCTTTTTATTCTGCTTGGCAATCCATTGCTTCATACTCCAGTTCCTGGACACATGGCCAAGATGTAGTTGAGCGTAGATGCAGTGGTTCACTGTATTCACTATGATTTTTTTTTCTAAGCCGTTATAAAACTAGCAAAGTTAATAGCCTCAGTAGTGGCTGTTAACTTTGCTAGCTTTATAAGGGCTTAGAAAAAAAGTTCATAGTGAATAAATTCTATGAATAGCTATTAGTTAGGATGACAGAATTGATGACAATGTGCATCTCAGTATATTTTGGGAAATTTGAGTGAGAAAATGTTATTGATGTTAATGTAAACTTTGTGGATCAGCCATAGGTCTTGTCTTAATACTATGGGAACAGAATTCTAGGAGGGAGCGGTCCTTCTCTGGTGCAAGACAACTCTTGTATACACTTCATGTCCTGAAAGGAAATTGAATCTGATGAAGCAAATTAATATAATCTACTTTGATTATGGAATTGAACTTCCCAGATTCTCCCCCCCCCCCCAAAAAAATCCCATTGGATTATTTTTAGGAGAATGCATACTTCATTTATCCTCTAGTGTATTTTAATGCTGGAAATGATTTGTTCGTGATGATTGTTCAAACATTTTTTTTAGCACTGACATATTTATATCGCAACAAATAAGTTTGATTTCTAATTGAAAGCAGAAGTAAGCATCAGTGATGTTTGAAGAACTTGCATTGGTTCTAGAATAGGGAATAGTTCATTGAAAGTGGCAACGTTGTGATTATATTAATGATTTTTTTTCTTCACATTTTTCTGCTTGTTCTCCCCTGTGCCCCTCTATTGGGCAGGGGGAAAAGCTTTGATTTTTGTTCAAGACAGAGGTTAGAAAGGTTGCAGGGGGCACATAGCCCTCTCATAGGGGTGTCTTGTCAGGGCGCAGCATGAAGGGCACAAACAGATCATAACCTTTAAATGAAAATGCAATGGAGGGGAGAGATGAAAGCATTGAAACAAATTAGATACATCTATAGGGAGTGCTCAACTGGAGAAAATTAGCATTTCTTCCTAATTGGTGTGCAGGGCATTCCATTTCAAGGATTCATTACTAGGGGAAGAGGGTGCCGGGCCTCTTCACAGAATGCTTTCTTAAAGAAAAAATACTTCATCTAAGTTTATACATTTATAAACATTTAATAATAACGGTCAAAGAAACCTAGTCTATAACTATCAATGTTTACAGATTAATATACACAGATACACATTATTTTATGTTTAGAGTTTATATGTTTTGTTCTACAATCCAGTTTTGGAGCTGTAGGCTACATTTGAAGAAGTGGATTATCTTACTGCTTTTTAAAGTTCTAAATACTAAGATTTCCATTAGGTTATCATAATCCTGAAGAAAATACTTAAAAATCTAAACAAAATATTCAGGATACCTGAGCATTTCTCATGCCTTTAGAAATGAAATAAGATAAAGGGGATTTTAATATATCACAAATAATAAGAATGAAACTATCTGCTGACAAACTACAACGTATATGAGAATAGCTTAGATCTTGTGCCTGAAATTGCCATGTATCTGAATCCCTTTATAATGTTTTGGACAGAATGAAAAGGTGTAACAAGTCAAGAATGGGATTCATATTTATATAACGGCAGTTTTCTTGTACATGTAATGAGTTATTTCATCAGAATTATCTTTCATGAGTTATATACAAAAAAAAAGGACAGCAATGATTAGGCATTATGTTAAAAAAAATTAGCAGGACAAGAACAGCAACAGCAAACCTCAGATTTACATTTCCTCTCCTTTTCCAGTAAAAATGGAGAATTTACTTAGAAAGTGAAAAGAAATAAAAGTATAAAGCAAGCAAACAGACAGACAAAACAAAAAAGAAGAGGAAGCTGAAAACAGTACCAAAATATTATCATGTTTATTGCATGGAACTTGTTTTTTAAATTTAACTTTAAATTTAACTTAATAACCATTCTATTTTTTTTTTTGAGAAAACCAGTTCAAATACAGAAAGTAAACACAACAATCCAGAATTTTAGATCTGAGGTGGTACAGACCATCATAATGATTTTTTCCAATTAAAATAGCTTATAAAGCAGTTAAATATTTGATGGTTAAGAGCCACATGTTTTAAAAAAACTTGAATAAAATGTGTGTACTGTTCCTACTTCTTACCTATGCATTATAATTTCAGTAAAAATAAGGAGAGAGACTTTCTTCTCTAATCGATTCACGTAACTGATTCTGAGTTAGATGTGATACAGCATAAATGATTAAGAGTTTCATGCGTGGTACAGAAAGTTCAAGTGTCATTTCAACTATGAAGTTTCTAGGTGTTTTTTTTTAAATCCTGTTCTTTCATTTTCTGTTGAGAATATTAAATAATCCATTTGCTCAAGAACAAATGCCTGCAGAAAGTGTTTGATGAGATTTCCTACCTGCTGAAAAGTGTAGGAAGAGGGGACTCAGCATATGTGCAGGAACTGTCCTCCTATGAAATATCCTTCTGCCAGATAGAAGAACTGCATCATTATTGTTGGCATCCAGAAGAGTTTATTGGGTCTGATAATGTGTAGGGCTACATTTTGTGACTGTATTGATAGTTATGATATCTTTTGATGTTACTTACTATTTATTTGTATAGAATTTGGTATTTTGCTGCTTGTGAGCTGCTTAGAGTCCATCTACAATAAATAAGCAAACCTGTGTACAGGATGGTTGTCAAATGCATGTACGGTATTTTAAACAAGATACAATATGTAAAGACGAAGTATTATTAATTAGAAAAAGAAGTAATTGGGTGATGGGCCTTTTAAGTTCTGCTGGGAAACTTTGGAAGACATTGTGACAAACAGAGAGAAATGTAAACTCACAAATGTTTTGATCATTTCGAAATAGTTACTAATGCTGGTATAGATTGGTGCAGGAGATTGTTTGGAAAAATCGAGTGTTTTCATTCTGGGTCATTTCAATCTAAGTAATGTCTTCATTTGAAAGAGCAGGTGTTATACATACATTGCGATGTTCACATTATTTGGGTATGTATAGATTAAAATATTTCTTATAATACATTTAATGTACCTAGTTTTCTTCTTCCCCACCTCATAAAGTGCAGTGCTTGCTACGAACACCTTTTTCACCTGTTGAAAAAAGTTAAATGAAGATTGTTCCATGGTTGGCTAATTGGAGAGAGAAGCCCATTTCCTCCGAGGAGTGCAGACTGTATAGAAGTGATGGATGTTTTAAAGATTTATTAGCAAATGCTTGGTGCTTAAAACCATCAGCAGCAGATTATTTCCTTCAGAAAAGGAATCAGGAGTCAGTGCTTATTACCTTTCCCCACTCCAGAAAGATAAAGAAAAAAAGGATAATTGGAAGGAGCAGTTTGTTTGAAGATAACTACAAGGCTGCTTTTCATTTTTTTGTCTCTCTTTTTAGATTGATTCTGAAATTTCAAAGTGGAGGGACGCCTCTTGTTTGAATCCTTGCTTCTTAGAATCCAACCATATAGCACTATTGGTCAATGCAAGCATTTATTCCATTTTGCTTTATCAATGTGTTTCTGCACTGGCCTATATAGCAATAGCAATAGCAGTAGACTTATATACCGCTTCATAGGCCTTTCAGGCCTCTCTAAGCGGTTTACAGAGAGTCAGCATATTGCCCCCAACAATCTGGGTCCTCATTTTACCCACCTCGGAAGGATGGAAGGCTGAGTCAACCCTGAGCCGGTGAGATTTGAACCGCTGACCTGCTGATCTAGCAGTAGCCTGCAGTGCTGCATTTAACCACTGCGCCACCTTGGCTATACAGTAGGTGGGCAGCCTTGGGTGTCTTTTAGAATTTGTTTAGAATTTAGACATATAGCTCCAAATCTAGATTGATACTTAGGTCTATATATCAATAGCACTTAGATTTATATACCATTTCACAGTGCTTTACAGTGCTTTTTAAGTGGTATACAGAATCAGCGTATTGTCCCCAACAGTCTGGCTCCTCATTTTACTGACCTCGGAAGGATGGAAAGCTGAGTCAACCTTGAGCCGCTCAGAATCAAACTCCTGGAGTGAGCAGTGAGTTAGCCTGCAGTACTGCATTCTAACCACTGCATCATCACGGCTCTGAGTTAAATATCTTGTGGATGTGTTCAGAGTATGTGGGGTATATAATAAATAGGGATGTACAAGGGACAAGTCATCTCTATCTATACATTGGACACATCCACAAGATCTATAACCTGCAAAAATCTGAATTAATGTGAAAAATGGAACTTTGGTGAAAGAAGTGTTAATGTCTCTTTGCAAAAAGGGTCTTTTGTTTATGCTGAAAAAAAGCCATATGTACTTTTCTTTGTTCCATGATAATGGGGCAATTATAAACCATACCATCTCTGGTTAAGGAATTTGAGAAAGTATAAAGCATGCCAACCTATTGATTTTTGCCCCATCAGAACTGTCAGGGTTGCCCTAGCCCCTGTCTACTACTAAGAAATGTCATCCAAGGAAGCCTAGGAATTGTTCTTTCTTTGTTGCAGAGAACAGCATTCCCTGAAAGAAGTGAATGGCCCCTGAGCCGTTTTACCTTAAGTAATATTCCTTCAGACATGTGGCATGGAGATTAACTCAACCCTGGTGGTAACATTGTTTGCTTGGTCTTTATGGGTTGAAAATGGAATGTTTTATATCCAGGCATATGTTTATGTGGGATCCTTGGTGCTCTGTGAGCTTGGTTGTTTTCTTGCAGATGTTTCATTGCCCAACCAGATAACAATTCATCTAGTTTGTTTCTAAATTCAAGAAACAACAAGGAAAGGACCCCACAGTTCAATCTTGAGCTACAAATATTATCTTCTATTGGTATATGTTTATATTCAGTATGTTTGTTTCTGGCTTGTTCACCTGTATTGTAAAATGGGCAGCTCTAATTTGTTTAAATAAACAAACAAAATCAGTATATTGATTATTTGAGTCTGCTTTAGTTGTATTTCTACCATAATAGGGTTAGATAAAGTTCTGCTGTCTTTCTGGACTGCTTGTTGATTCTGGACGTTTCCCATATGTACTTCAAATCTGGCAGGATCCTCAGGACAAGTCCCAAGTGGTTGAGAAGAACCATCCTGATGCTTATTTTGCCTTTTACCTAATCTTCATCTAAATACTGCCAGAATCTAGCAATTGAGAGAGAAAAGTTAAACCATAGTGAAGTGCTTTAGCAACATTATAATCAATTATGCCACCAAAAAAATCCATGAGTAACATACTGCATTTTCGAAGCTGACTTTGTGTCCAATCCAGGTCTAAATCAAGACTAGAAATGTCAAGATAATCTGTCCAATTCAAGAGTTCCTTGGATTAAAATGACATCATTTTTTCCACCTGCCTGACTAAATATGGAATATTGATGATAGTTTGTTAAGTATTTTATGGGATTATGATTGGTGTGATAATTTCAGCTTTTCAATAAATATTCTTAATGAATTAGATAATTTGGTAGGTGAAATTAAATGGGAAGAGTTTTAGATTTAGCTTCCTTACAGTTATTTATGGGGGATGGGCATTCACAGAAGATGATTAACAACATCAAAACTGTGGGTACCACCAGGGTGATAGAAACTCCAGCAATGTAGATGTCCTGGTGTAGAGGAATGTTTCTGATTGTGTGAACAGATGTAGATAATAGCTAAGTACATTCTATTGTATTTGCTCTTGGAGGCTAAAATAATATTTGTGACTTTTGAATGTTTGAAATAGGTCAACATAAGAAGCCTGATTTTGGGGGGTCCATTTGATTTCTGGTGGTTCTTTTATTAATGTGGAAAAACAAAATAGACACACTTTTTAAATTGTAGAAAGTACCTGCGCTCTGCAGTCTTAGTACAGAGAGGATGTATGTATTATTGAGTCACTATAAACAGTGTTTTTTTCTATATGTGGAGAATGTATGTAAGAAATCAAAATTCACTGTAATGTGTAACCAGCAATAAGAGGTTTTTAATACTACATAGAGACGTCATTTTTAGTGTTACACACTAAACCATGGTTACAATGGTCTGCTCCTATTATTTACCTGGATGATTTTCCTAATTCAACAATGTAGCCTCTGCCATCAAATTTTGCTAATAGGGTTCCCTGCATTCTTTTAATTGATGTGTAACTGCTAAATCTTCATAGTAAAGGAACATCTTCAAACTGAACACAAATTATGAGCTACACACTATTTATGATGTGATCTTATCAGTGGGAATTGGGATTTGTCTTTGTTCCTTAGCCAGTTTTATACAGGAGTATGTACATTTTTACTATGGAAAATGCAAACAAAATTGTGTATATGTATGTCTGTGTGTGTGTGTATTGCATCAGTGATTAAAGTTTCCAAGAATTTGCATAGCAAAATAAAAGGCAGTGAGGGAGTTGAGGTTCCAGTTGATGGCTAGGTAGCTATGAAAGCATACTGAGCAGAAAAGGAGTTTAATATTATGAAAGAGGGAGACAAAGCTGTGAAGGACACTTGGCATTCCACTTACTGTATGCTTTTTCTTCAAGAATTGTCCTCATGTTGTTCAGCATAGCACTGAAAATAAGTCCAATAAAAACTGGAATGGCCAGGATATTTTATTTTTTTCCTTCCTTTTGCCTGTATGTCTGTTTGCTTTAAATAAGTATCCCCTGTATGTGTCCCAGATAGTTGTAGGTGTGTAGGTTAGATTTTAATGGTATTTAATGGTATTTGTATGCTGCCCACTCCCTAGGGACTCTGGGCGGCTCACAGCAAATAAAAACAGCAAATAAAAACCTTTAAACATTTTAAATTACAAAATTAAAATCAACACAGCATCCATTTCATCAAATGGGGCTGGAATACTCAACAGCCCCAGGCCTGCCAGAACAGCCAGGTCTTAGTCACTTTACGGAAGGCCAGGAGGGTGGTGAGGGTCCGGATCTCAGCAGGAAGCTCATTCCACAAGGCCGATGCAGCTACAGAGAAGGCCCTCCCTCAGGGAGCCACCAACCGGCATTGTCGGGTCGACGGCACCCAGAGGAGGCCCAACCTTTGTGATCTTATTGGTCGTTGGGAGGTAAATGGCAGGAGGCGGTCTCTCAGGTAGCCAGGTCCGATACCAAGTAGGGCTTTAAAAGTAACAACTAGCACCTTGAAGTGAGTCTGGAGACAGATAGGAAGCTAGTGCAGTTCGCGGAGGATAGGTGTAACATGGTTGTACCTCGGTACACCCATTATCGCTCGCGCGGCTGCATTCTGGACCAGCTGCAGTCTTCGGACACTCTTCAGGGGCAGCCCCATGTAGAGCGCATTACAGTAATCCAGTCTTGAGGTGACGAGGGCGTGAGTGACCATTCAAAGTGCCTCCCGGTCCAGATAGGGCCGCAACTGGTGCACCAGGCGAACCTGGGCAAAGGCCCCTCTGGTCACAGCTGACAAATGGTGTTCTAACGTCAGCTGTGGGTCCAGGAGGACACCCAGATTGCGAGCCCTCTCCGAGGGGTGGATACTTTCACCCCCCCCCCCCAGGCTCAGAGGTGTAATATCAGGACCGTCCTTGGGAAGCAACATCAATAGCCACTCGGTCTTGTCTGGATTGAGTGCATAAGATTCTCTTATACATCTTGCATGCTTGTGGTGGTATCTTGTTTGACTCTTTCATGAGACAGATCTCAAGAATAAAACTGAGGATGATTTTTTAAAAAAGTTTCCAACTATCGTAAAATCCTAGGACAGTGATGGCTAACCTTTTTGTAAAGGCGTGACAAAATTGTGCACGTGTGTGCTATTGCGTGCAAGTGCGTGTCCACACCCTCAATTCAATGTGCCCTGCAAACCTGTGCATGTGCCCATGACCCTGCCACGTGTGGGAGGGAGTTCTCATCCTCCCCAGGCTCCGGAGGTTTTCCTAAAGCATGTGGAGGGTGAAAATGGCCTCCCCTCACCCCCCGGAGGTCCTCCGGAAGCTAGAAATGGGTCATTTCCAAACTTCCGGTTGGAAGCCCAGAGAGTTGGGGGAGGCCATTTTTGCCCTCCGCAGGCTTCAGGAAAGTCTCTGGAGCCTGGGGAGTGCAAAAAACAGGCCAACGGGCAAACTGGAAGTTCCGGTTGGCCTGTTGGGACTGTTTCTTCCCCCCCCCCCCGGCTCCGGAGGCTTTCCTGAAGTCTGGGGAGAGCAAAAATGGCCTCCCTCGGTCCTTTGGAAGGCTGAAAATCAGCTGGCTCCGTGTGCATGTGGGTCAGAGGTGATAGCTTGCATGCCAGCAAATATGGCTCCGCATTCCACCTGTGGCATATGTGCAATAGGTTTACCATCACAGTCCTAGGATATGAACAAGTTTCTAAGGAGAAAATTCCAAACAAACAAATGGTTCATCTTAATTTGTAAGTGAAATATGCTGTTTTTCAATCATTTGGTCTAGTGGCACTTTATTATAAATTCTGCCTTAGAATATCAAAGTAATTAAAGTATCACAGGAAAATAGACTTTCTAATACAACCCCCACTTTCTTTTTCATTCTGTTTTTGAAACTTGGGAGAAGTTGTGTAGGTCACTCTAAAGTTAGGAGAGCCTGCCTTTTATGATGGTACCTGTGCTTCAGCCTTTGCATAGAGAACTCTCTGGTTAGAGGTGCCATTTCTCTTCACTCCCTCAACATGTTGATCCCCCAAGAAGCTTTTGTCTGCATCCTGCATGCATGTCTGGCGTTGTTATTCCCACATGGGGCACCCTCCCTCGGCAAAGTCGCACTATTCAGAGATGGTGGCTGAAAGAACTTTGGCTAATTATGCTGGACTGGAAATTACCACTTTGCTGTGCACTCCTGCTGCTGAGGCTGTTTATTCAGGGGCTGTATTTAGTGGGAACAAAGCCATCCTGCAGAGCGGGTTCAGTCCTAAGTATGAAGCTACAGGTAGAAGCTTTAAAATAAAGGGGGTAATTACCAGTGTCTCCAGGTGAAAGCCCCTCTGAACTTCAATAGCTCCATGTAGCTGGTGTTGGGGCAGGGTGGGGTGGGGGAGACAGAATTCCCATTCCCTAAATAAATGATTCCCACCAGGCAATTAAGGGAAAATAATTTCACCCAGTGAACGGTTAGCAAGCCTGCTGCTTAGAAATTGTGGGTCTTCCCCCCCCTCCTTTGCCCTTGTTTGTCATTGCATGAGGAAACAAGGAGGGAGGAATGATTCCCACATATATACCCCAATTTCCTTAGTTGTTAAGTGGCTTGAATGTACCTAGTGGGGAACAGAGGAGGGAGAGAACAAATAAAGCACAAAAAGGAATCACTGGAGCTTTACACCTGAGCAGGCTTTGAAGATTTTGACAATGCCATTCACAGCCTCTTGTAAGATATGGGTGTGAGTGGGCATCTCAGCAAAGAAACAGGAATGGCGCTCTTTTTCCACAGTGTGTGGAAGACATAGAACAATCCGCATTCCACTCAGCTGTTAGAAACCTGCAGGGGAGTGAAGGAAAAGGGGCAGAAGATGATGCATAAGAAAATAAACAGACTTGTTTATGTAGTCTATCACTGAGCAAGGATCATTTAATACTGTCCCTTGATTTTTTTTGGGGGGGGTAATTCTATCTTGTTCTTTTAAAATAGAAACCTTGATATCGTTTTTGACTATGTATTTTGGAAAAAAAACAAAGAAACTTCACAGATAGGACTACAGTACTTTCTCCTTTAAATGCTATACTTCTCTCAAATTTTAGGAGGCAGGAATACGGGTGAATAGCATTTTTGAAACAATAAAAGAACTTGAATTTCCATCAGTTGTGTTAGAGATTCTTATTTTGTTTATACAATGGCTTGATTAATCATTCTTGTGAAGAGTTGCTTCTTTCAAGTACTAATTTTCATATATTCATGGATTAAAGAGAAATTGGAGTTTAAACTATTGCTTTGTCTCAAGAAGTTGTTTTACTGTGAAAATTAGAAAGCTAAGTAAATAGGAGATACAAATATACAATGTCTGATAGAGCTTAATATTTTCCTTAATGCCGATAAGAGATTTTTCTCAGTTATCAATGATATTACTGAACCTTGGCCATTCCATAGGAACAGTTTAGAGAATAGATAGTATTGTGTCTAGGCACCAGAAATTGAAAAAAGAATCTTTATACCTTCTCTTGACCCAAAAGAATAGCTCAATTATAGGTCATACCATCTCTGGTCAGCAATATTGAGAAAGTAGCAGTTACATAATAATATCACATACATCTAGAGGGTGTTAATCTGTTTTAATTGGCTATAATGTAGTTTGAGATTGCCTGGTCTCTTTATGGACTACTTGTTGATCCTTGGGTATATGTACTTTACATTATGTCCAGGGATGGTTTGGCATAATAGTTGTTGTCTGTATGATAGTTGAGGAACAGCTGATGCATATGTCATCATGGAAAAGCTTGTTATTTTTAAGAGACAGAATATCAGAGTTGGAAGGGACCTTGGAATTCTTCTAGTTCAACCCCCTGCTCAAGCAGGAGACCCTATATCATTCCAGACAAGTGGGCGTCCAGTCTCTTCTTAAAAACCTCCAGTGATGGAGCACCCACAACTTCTGAAGGCAAGGCTTCAGAAGTTGTTAATTGTTCTCGCTGGTTAATTGTTTTCACTGTTAGGAAACTTCTCCCTAGTTCTAGGATGCTTCTCTCCATGATTAGTTTCCATTCACTGTTTGTTATCTTGCCTTTTGGTGCTTTGGAAAATAGGTTGATTCCCTCTTCTTTATTTTTGTGGTCATGTGGCCAGCATGACTATACGCCAAAGTGCATGGAACACTGTTATTTTCCCATGTTTCATGTCAAATTGGAATCATTGTATGTTCTTGGACTTCTGCATATTTGTTCTGAACCTAAAGCTGTACCTGAACATCTCTCTTTATATCACTCTTCATTCCTCCAAACACAGGGGTAGTCTTGAGCATACCTGCAAGCATTTGTTGCATCTGCACACACTTTCTTTTTGATGACTACTTTGGGAGTTATTTATCTGCACTGACTCTTCCTATGATACTACTCTCATATTTGTATTTCTGTGTTCTGTGACAAGGAAACAAATTTCTTTGCGTGGGTAAGATGGATAGATGGAGACAAGTCATCCAATAAATTTTAAAATTGAGTATTTAAATAATTTAAAAAACCTGCACGCATCTTCATATTAATTAGTATATTTAGGAGATTAAAAGATAAGAAATATAGACAGTGACTATTATTGCAGCCATCAAATTTTTCCTTTCCTTTCCAAAAGAACACCCTCACTTTTTATTTATTACCAGATAACAGTAACTGTTTTTCCATAGTTAGACTGATGACCAAAATACAGTGGTGCCTGGATGTCTGGAAAAATGATGCAATGAACTGTTGTCCGTGCACATTAAAAGTCCACGTGGAAGTAATTCAGGTTGAGATTATATCTTTGAATGTTTTTATCTTAAAAAGAAAGTAAGTCATGAAAATAGGAATACAGCCTGATAAGAATAGAGAAGAGTATAAACTGGGCTCCTGAGGGATTTTTTTCTGCTTGTACTCTTATGTGTCCATTTGGGGGGGGGGGTGTTATACAAAAAAGAGATCAATTAACATTCCTAATAACATTCCCAAAATGCTACTGTCCTACCTTTAACTAATTGATTTCTCTGGATATGTAGACAATGTCTTACTTGAGGTAGTAGCTTAGAAATTATTATTATTATTATTATTATTAGTAGTAGTAGTAGTAGTAGTAGTATCATCATCTTTATTCTAGGCATCAACAGTCATAACATTCAAAAATAAATTTATAGTCCTCTTGTTGTAATAATCTAATCTGCGTAAGAAATGTTTCAAATTTAAATTACCAACACAAGTTAAACATTAAACATTTAAGATAATAAAGATGATGTTATATCATCAAAAACAAAAGTGAATACAGAATAGATTTATGTAACTTGGCTAAAACTATGGGATAATGATTAAAATAAAAATAGCTAACATGAAATAGAAAATTTCAGGCAAACTTATTAATATTGTAAATATAAAAATATAGTTATCTCATTAAAATAGTGTACAAAGGAATGACAGTAACTTAAAAGTCTGAAGAGCTAAAATGGTTAAAAAAACACTAATATACAAATTTATGGCCATAATTATGTCAGCCTGATAGATCTAATGACTATGGGTAAGTGAATTACATCAGCGTAATCATGGTCCATATGTCACTGAAAAGCACCTAAACTATATTATTAGTGGTTACTAACCATCTGTGGGTGGAAGTTTCACATGATATAACAGAATTTTACTATGTGTGGACAAGTAAAGTTATTGTGATAATATGGTAATTAAAATAAATAAAAATTATCAATGCTTAAGAAATTTGGACAAATGAGGGGTAATCAGACCCTAAAGTTCCTGTAAAAATGGCAGATAAAGAGGATATGGGCTGTATTTTTTATGGCACCTGTGCCACAGAGCAGTGCTGTGCTTCAAAAGAACTTCTATATTTCCCCTCCAGTAAAGTTTTGTGATGGACATTAAACTAGCTCTGAATTAGGGAATTGAAATGTGATAGATAAGAAGCTGGTTTAGAATGTAAAATGTGATTTTGTTAAACTAAATATATCCTGTAGAATAATCTGGGCTCAAGATAAGCATCACTGGGAAACCCACAATAATTCAATTTCATTACTATTACTTTTTCCCAAGACGATATCAAGTTGTCTGTTAAAATTAGAAGGACCAAACCAAATGGGTTATGAAGTACCTTTAGTTAAGTAAGTAAAAATATTTCACCAGGGGCTGGATTCAACTTCACTGATCCTGCTTTCTGCCAGAGCATAGAATTTGGAACACAGCCGGGGGAAGACATTTCTTAAAAAATTGATAGGATAGCCTAGTTGCTAACAGCCCTAATTGTGTCAAATAACTTGATTGCAGCAGGTATAAACTGTGTATCTTAGGCAAAATAATAAGTTTAAATTGCTGAACATGATTTCTGTGCATTTGAGCCACAGAATCCAGGTGAGCGTTTTGACTGCCACAGGCTAGTAAAATTACTATTTAAAGATCTTGACCTGCTTGACGGTATGCCCACATAACTGCCAGATTCACTGTTTTGAGTACTGAGATGTATGGCTCTTGTCTTGGAAAAGTCTATTATTAATTCTGCCTTATTGCAATATGAAAAGAGTGATCTCAGCACTCTTTTAACTACAAGGATCAAAGGCAAAGTTACTGCTTTACTTGTGCTTAATAAACCACTGATGTTCTGGTGGGCTAGGATTGAAAGATGAAAAGCAAATAAGGTACCAGAGCATTTATTTAATAAATAAAACTGGACCAATAGACATTCTTGTCTAACTCTTCTCCTTTAGCTAAATATATTTTTACTTTTGAAACAAATTTATTTCAGTCCAAGAGCAACATTAAAATGTTTCAAACTATAGGTTTTTAAACCTCCAGAGATGTTTACTAATGCAGCTACCTAACATTGTAAAAGGAAAGAAAAACTACTTCTTAAAAAAAGAGAGGCATAGCAATTTATGTATACAGCTTATCAAGATAGATGAAAGATTAATTGCATAGAGCCGTAAAATAATGATATAACTGAAATCTACGGAGATGTACCATATACATTATGAATAGTATTAAATGATGTACTAATCTTATGCAAGTCAATAGCTAACAGTAAGATAAGTAGTAGAATATAACAAAAAAAAAACTGATGCTGTGCAAAAAGAGAGTAATGTTGAATATATACATATATACATATTTGTTTTCGTAGATTTTCACGGGTACAGGTATGCAGGTCTTGGTGTATTCGGTCTTTTCCCATGTAAGATTGAGAGTATCTTGGTGATGTTTCAACGAGGTCTCACTCGCCATCTTTAGGTTGATGCCTTTGGCTTCGTGCTTGTGCGAGCAAAGCATGACCGGAGCTGCCATCTTTCTATAAATATTGATGGAGGTGTGTGGAGTGCTAGCTTTGTTGCTGTAAGTGGATTGGTTGGTTGTGTTGTAACATCTTGATTAGTTGATGAAGTTGATGTTTGCCGATTAGTCAGCTGTTTCGTAACATCTTGTGTGGCTGAGGTACTGGCTGTGTGTCTATTGTTTATTTATAGAAAGATGGCAGCTCCGATCACACTTGGCTCGCACAAGCACGAAGCCAAAGGCACCTGCCTGAAGATGGCGAGTGGGACCTCATCGAAACGTCGCCAAGATACTCTCAATCTTACATGGGAAAAGACCCGAATACGCCAAGACCTGCATACATACATACATACATACATACATACATACACACACATACACACACATACACACACATACACATACACACAAATACATACATATATATGTTGTATATAAACAGCCTACAATATTTGGCACTGAGACCAAATCACAGAAAATATAACAATGCAAATGTTTTTCTATTCTGTTGCATTCTAATCTTCCAGAGTATCTCTCAAGTATTGTTGCTGCAGCAACTACTGGTGGTGTTTCTTCCTCCTTCCATTCATAACTATATGAAAACTCGAGAGTGCTCTATTAACACTAATCTGCTGATTGTTTATTTGCTGTTTGTGTGAGGTTTCTCTGGAGGGAAGAGCATTTTCTCAACGTCTAGCCATCTCATGAGAATATGCAGACTTGTGGAAATGCTTCTCAATGCTGTCACAGCTTGAGACCATTTGCTGTGCAATGCCTACTTCTTTCCTACTCTTGAATATGTTTGTAATGTTATGGCCTGCCTTCCATCATTTTCCAGAAGGAGTCGGGGGGGGGGGGCAAGTTTGTGTGACCTTAGCACTAAATGTAACTGTAGGAATTACCTTCCATAATGATGTCAACTGATTAGGTTAGCAGGTTGATGGCAGCTACAATAAGACATGACATGTTCTAATGACTTATTTTAGAGGGACACAGAAGCAGCGTGGAGGAAGATACAGGAAAGGCAGAAGGTCCACAGGTGCTGACAAAGGCTTTAACCTTTGTTGCTATAATATCAGTATTTCACAGGCCAGGCGGTTTGGTAACCCACTTCCAGACCATCAAAAATTGATTTAATTGCAATTTTCCCCCCAATTCAAAGTACTGAAGCTTGACTAATTGGAGTAATAGAGAATAATAAGGCTCTGATTTAAAAAAAGCTTTCCTTTGCCTCCTTTTGTATCTTGTGTCATTGCCTGTCAGAGGTCAGGGAGCCTGCATATTCTATGAGACTGAGTTGCCTTCATTTGGACAAATTAGTTTACCCAACAGTAATTAAAATGCCAATGTGTGTTGGGAAAAGCTGAATGCATTGATGGGCATGTTGGTGAAGGATCTGACAGCTTTGGTGGTTGCTCTCGCACTAACGTGTTGGTGCAGACTCAAAGGCTGCATAAGTTTACGTTTGTGTGGATAATACAGTTCTGTGGTTGGGAGAGGCTCTCTTGTCAGCATGCTCTGTCCCTCTGTATCTTTTTTGACACTTAGGTTCATTCCTTCCCCATATCCAAACTCTTTGTCCAAACAAGATGTTGTTAACCTACTTTGTCATACACCAGATCTGTTCCTAAGAAATAGCTTTCTCCTAGCTTTCTCTTGCTTCATTGATTCTTTATATACAGTAGTTTCCAGAATGGGACAATTAGAATTAATTTACAAGATGTGAAGTTGAGAGAAAGGACTCGGATTAAAACCTGCATGTGTAATCCAGATACTGTAGTCCAGTATATAAAAAGTTCTCAGATAAAATTATTGACTTAAGATGAGACACAATTGAAAGATTTTTAAAAAAGATACAAGGAGAAACTTAGATTTTATCTACTTCAACCTGCTGCTCAGTCAGGATATTTTTTTAAGAGATTATCATCTAGCCTCTGCTTGAAAACTCAGAAAAGAGACCCAAAGGTGCTTTTTCAAGAGGCAACTAGAATTTCTGGTTTTTCTTTGAAGACGTTTCACCTCATTTAGCGATACATGCAGAAAAGAAAACTCAGCACTTAATGTGTCAGCCACTTGTTTTGCCAGCAGATTGTTTATATAATAAGGAAATTGTTTCTGTTATCTAGCCTGAGCATATTTCTCTATAGTTTTAACCCATTGGTTCTGGTCCTGTCTCTGGATAATATAGAATTAATCCACTCCCCCTTCTATATGACATCTTCAGATGTTTGAAGACTAATATCATATCACTCCTTAAGATCTCACTCATGCTATATTTGTGCCTTTTCTTTTTTTTTGGCCTAGATGTAAAGTTTACATTTCTTCTTATTACATGCAGCTTATTCATTTCATTTCATGAAGACACTTCAGATCAGGGGTGGGTTTCAAATTTTTTTACTACCTATTCTGTGAGCATGGCCTATTCTATGGATGTGGCCTGGCACTCATGTGACTGGGTGGGTGCGGCCAACTTGATGTCACTCACAGGGAGATGTCATAGTCATAAGTCAAGGACTATCTCTGTTTTCCTCTGCATGGCAGCCTTGTCCTAGTAAACTCCTTCTCCTTTCTGGCAATTTTCCTCTCTGTTAGAGGCACCAAAGTAATCCAGACAATGTAAGGTTTCTTGCTGCAGCACGGAGTTGGACTAGATGACCTCTCAGTATCCTTCTAGCCCTAAATTGCTGTGCTGTTTTTCTTTCTTTCTTCTTTCTTTCCTTCTTTCTTTCTTATCTATCTCTCATCTATCTATCTATCTCTCATCTATCTATCTCTCACCCACCTACCTACCTACCTACCTACCTACCTACCTACCTACCTACCTACCTACCTACCTACCTATCTATCTATCTATCTATCTATCTTGTTGTTCAGCTGACCCAGAAACAAACTGCTGAATGTCACTTTGCAAACCTCCTTCCGAGCAGCTTTTCAATTTAAAATCCAAAGTTTGCAGCTTTAAGACTTGTGGACTTCAACTCCCAGAATTCCACAGCTAGGCATGCTCAGTTCCAATTTAAAGCTACAGCATTTGTTTTTCTCCTTTGCTGAATCTCCTGATTTAAAAGTGAGTTTCTTTCTTTCTTTCTTTCTTTCTTTCTTTCTTTCTTTCTTTCTTTCTTTCTTTTTCTTTCCCTCTCTTTCTCCTTTCCCTTCCTCCTTCCACCTCTATCTCCTTCCTCCCCTCTCTCTCTTTTACTTTTTAAAACCTTTTCCCCCTTACCTGAACCAGCAGGGGAAAAAACTTTTTTAAAAAAGAGCTTCTGATGGAGAACAGGTTCGAGTGTGTGGCCAGGCCATCATTACTACTGGTTCTATCTGGTACACCAGATTTTTACTACCTCTTCTGGCATACCATACCGGTAGGAACCCACCTCTGCTTCAGATCTAAAGTGTTCGCATTCTAGCTTTATGTAACCTGCAGGCATTCCCTCAACACTTTTGTCCAAATCATTGATAAAAAATGTTGAGCAGTATAGGCCTAGGACACAGCTCTATTGAACTCTATTTGATAACTTCTCTCCATGCTGAAGTGGAGGCATTAATGAGTACTCACTGAGTACAGTCAATTATGTCTTCAGTTTTCAACTTCGCCTTCTTGTGGGAATTGTGGTTGCTTTTTTAGTGCAGTACCTTATTTCGTTGGGTTCCATATCCTTCCTGGGTAATTTTCTTTTTCCTACATACAAGGAAGTGTATGTTCATGTAAGCTATACAATAAAATAATGTACAAATAGATAACCTGCTAACCATGATGTTTTGGATTATATCACCATGTAACTCTGTAGTGTGGTCAGAGTTGCTGTTAAGAACATCTGGGCATTAAGCTTGCCTACATCTTATATGAAGCGGGCACAATTTTTTTCTAATTTCACCTTTCATATCTATGCTCCTAATTTATGAAACATAAGAGTCTCTCTCATGAAGGCCTGAATACTTTTCCTATTGAGATCTCACCTCTACTTCTGAGATGGCTAGTTTAGTTTCCATGTTACCTACTGCTGTTGAATAATGTGATTTTTAATAGTGAAGATTTTTTCAGCCCTTAAACTCAATTTTTCCTTTGATGATCATCCATATTCAGTAGGAAAACAGGATAGATCCAATTTTGGAACAGTACCATTGTTGCTATATAAGCAAAATAGTTGGGACTGTTTTATTGCCTGTGGCTGTAATAATACTTAAATTCATTCCTCCACTCATGTGTGGCTGCCTCAGATTATCATCCACACTTGTTGTCTAATGCCTTCCCACCCTTCTCTGTTCAGGTTTCCTCTAGGAACTTCAAGGAGCATAGAATAACTAGATCTTGCCATGGCTTTCTACAAATGAACCATAATTAGCATTGTCAAGAAGCCCTACTATGTGCTTTTAGAAACTACATATGACTTTCTACCAGATGCTTTCCTTCTACATGATCATCCCAAAAGCTAGTTGACAAGGTTATTGATTGTTTCCCCTTGACGGTACCAATAAAACTTGTTATTTTTCATCTGTAGTTTCTGTAATCTGATTTCAAAACCTTCCTTTTGGGCTCCTAAAATTTCTTGCCCATATGAACTTTTGCCACATACTGTCTCCATGATGGGAGATGAAAACATTGAGAAGGGAATTATAGTTTGGATGCCTAGTGCAAGAGACGCAGAAGAAAATATCTAATTTAATTGAAAAGGTTATCCAAACATAGAAAGATTGTAGAAGTCAGCTAACGATGCTCATGTTTCCAATCTATTACAACAGGTTCCTTTGCAATAGCTGCACAAGCTCAGCCTGAATCTACTGATTCTTTGGAACCTGAAGTAAAGGGATTCTAATTTGGGGAACAAGGCAACTGGTAGGGTTACTACCAACAGAGAGATATAGCACCCTATGCCCAAAGCTGTGGGAGGAGCTTTGAAAAATGAGAGATAAATGAAGAAGATGCAACATTAAAGTTCTTGCTGGTTGTTTGTTCTTAGGGGGACAGAGACAATTCTCCTCTGCATATCCCCTACCCATCCCTAAAGGGAAACTGTGGAACGGAAAGAGTTGCTGAATAAAATGTAAGTGTTAAAAGTTCTCTCAGAATCTTCTGCCTACTTTCTGTAGGAGATAGAAATTACTTTTGCCCAAACAAATTTCCTTGTTAGTTGTGGAAGATTTGTCCAATAAAATAATAGATGGAGATTGAGGAATATTTCGAATGTAGAAAATCATTATTGTACTTGGAAAGAATTTGTTTGGAATAGGGTGTTCCTTCTTAAACACCTTAAAAATAATAGAGGAACATTGAGGGGCATTTCTAATATGGAAGATTAAATTAAACCAATTTAGGATTGAGCAGAGATTAAAATATTTGAGATACCTATATTTTCCCAAAATCAGTTTGCAAGAGATGAGCGGGAAAAAATACCTGACTTGATATTGACTTCTTCATTATCAATATATTTAGGAAGGAATGGGTGAAGTGATTGTAGATATGCCATTCTTTGCATGATGAATTTATCTGGAGGGTGCAGCGTCTAAAAAAGAATATGTGGATCTAAATATATTCAGGGCATGTAATTCTATTGGAACTTTTCTTCGGAAAGTTTTTAATACCAATTCTATTTCTTCATAACAAAACAAAATATATAATGTTAGAGGAGCAAATGACATCTTCTTCCTTGTAATTACAATTCAGACAAAAAAACAAAAGTTAATTCTTTGTGCTAACAACAAAAGTTACAGTTGTGGAAGTGAAATGCGACATAGGACCTTATATTTGTCCTCAATATTAGAAATTATTTTTATAATTATGAGAACTTTCATATTCTTCTAGAATGGGAAGAATTTGTGGCTCAGAATCTGTGTAGTTTGCGGGAAGTTTGCAATTTGCAAGCCAAGCCACCAAGAAATTTCTAATCCCGATCACAACAGGCTATACAAGCAGAATAGCAGGGATTAGTGTTGATGGTCTCCACCCCTCTCTTCAGTCCTATTGACATACCTTGATGCTAATTTAGACCTGTGCAGCCACTGGAAGGATGTTGCATACCTTCTTCTGAAAGACCTATGTGTCTGTTTTGAGCAAGGGAGAAAGAGAAAAAGCAAGACAGAAATCTTAAAAACTGAATTGCCCACTTCAATGATTTCCAAGCTGCTATTATGTTTCTAACCACGGTAATTGGCTTTACCATTTATTAATGGCTTATGCTAAAGAGACAAAAAGAGACAAAATTCAGGATTTTTTTTAGTTCCATTGAGTACAAGACTGCTTGCTGACTTGGGGGATCAATTGATGTGCCGCCCTATATTTAAGAGCTTGCAGATGTTCTGAAGACTTATCTTAGCCCATGAGGTGTGGAATGAAATCTTGTGTTTAGACATTTTGGTGAAAAGAATATGCTGCTAGCTGATGCATAAAAAGCAGCTCAGGTTCTTGGCATTCTCAATGTAGATCATAATGAAGCAAAATCCAAAATGTTAATATGTTTATGTCCTCAAAATGTGATGGAGAACTTATAAATTCTAGAAATATACTTGCCTTTCAAGAATATGTATATCCAGTACATCTAAGCACAACAACTTAGGGATAGGTGGTTTAATGTGTGAACTGATTACATTTTATCAGAATTTCTAGACCTAACAAATATTTTGAATGGGAATTCTTTGACTTTACCTCTTAGATAGATAGTTATGAATATAAGTTTTAACTTCTTTAACTACATTACATAGCCCAGTAAAATGGAGGGTCAGTTCTGATCCATATAGTACTACATAATGTAGATACTTTTTATTCTAGAGAGAAGGGCACATATAAAGATCAGTATTTAAAGAACAAACCTATAAAATTCCATCCAAGTTATGCTTTGAGAAAGAACCGATATAAAATGTTTTACTGATGATATAAAAGTCTTATCAATAATGGCCAAAATAGATAAATCATGCAGCAGTAAATGTTGGAAGCTTCACAAAAGAAAATAAGAAATTCTTAAGAAGAAATATTCTATCATAATGTGGTGGATAAGTAACCCCCCCCCCAAAAAAAAGTATTGGAAAAATATTGACGCAGATAATTTTAGGAATCAAATTGCAAATGAAACCTCTTTTTACAAAGAAATTAGGCATAATTCATGAATGAGAGCCTGTTGGATTAAGGCATTAGGCTAGAAACCTGGATGCATTGAGTTCTAATGCTGCCATAATCACAAGGTAAGATCACTTTGGGTCAATCACTTTTTATCAGCCCTAGGAAGTTGGCAACTGGCATGTATTTATGATGGTTGCAATGTCTTAGGGTCATGTGATCACTTTTTGCAACCTTCTAACTAGCAGAGTCAGTGGGGAAGCTAGATAACAACAGTGTTACTAACTTCACAATGTCAGTGATTTACTTAACAACTGTGGTAAGAAAGGTTGTAAAATGAGGCAAAACTCACTTAACAACTTTCTTACTAAGCATCAAAAATTTTGGTAGGGGTACCAAAATAATAGGGGTATTTTTACCTTTTTCTTCTTTTTGGACATTTATAAACAATAATAGTGGACCTGTTGACATTAAAATTTATACTTTTTATATAATAAAAAATTCAGTATATTCTGCATGAAACTTGTACTAATGTTATCAGTAATAATTGTGCAAGAGATCAAAGCTTAATGCATATAAAAAGGATATATAATGTATTAATACAGATGGATTCGGAAACAGAATTAGTTAAAGATTGTATGATAAAGTGGGCTCAAAACATTGAAGAACCAATAATGTTGGATACATGGGAAAGAATCTGGGTAAGAAATGTGAAATTTACACAAGCTCAAAACCTGAGAGAAAATTTTTATAAGATGTTCTATAGATGGCATTTAGATCCTAAAAAGCTGGCTTCTATGTATCTGAATTTACAGCCTAAATGTTGGAGATGTGGCTCTCTCGATGCTACATATTTTCATATATGGTGGACCTGCCAAAAGGTTAAGGCATTTTGGATAAAAATATGGTGGATTATGCAAAATATCTTTAAAAGAAGGATAAAGTTTACTCCTCAGTTATTTTTACTAGGTATAAGTATTGACTTTACAGTGGTAGAGACTAACTTGATTCTGCACCTAATAACGGCAGCAAGACTGTTGGTGGCGCAATACTGGAAGAAGGAAGACTTGCCTACAATTCAAGAATGGACATTGAAAGTTACAAACTTAGCCGAGATGGCTAAAATATCGGCATATCTTAAAGATCACTCAAATGAGAGATATAAATGAGACTGGAAAAAATGGATTGACTATATACAAAATAAATATGGGACCAAGAAATTCCAATTAGCCTATGCTTAAGATCAGAAATGATTTAAATTGTTTAAAGTTAGCTCAGCAAGAAGAAGCTAAGATCAAGGTAGAGATGTCATTACTTTCTTTATTTCTTTTTTCTCAATAGATTTTAGACTGTGTTTGTTAAAAATACATACCGTGTACGGGTTCTGGGAAGTCGGGGGGGGGGAAGGAGGAGGGGGTTGGGGGGAGGGTGGAGGGAGGGAGGGGTATACATTAGGCTAGACAAGAATTTGGTGGTAAACTAGAACTATTTTGACACACAAAAAAATTGTACTTCGATGTCTCACTGATTGAGGAATGATGTTTGTTTTAAAAGAAAATAAAACTTTTGAGAAACAAGAAAAAAAAGTAATAATTGTGCAATCCCAGTCAAGACCTGTTTATTCACAAACATCTCTTGAAAATAAATCTTTGTTTTAAATGTTATAAATACTATAAACATTTTTTAAAAATGGTATATAAGGATTATAAGAGTAACAACAATAATTATACAAGTGTAGTTAATGTAATTTCTTAAAAGTCAGAAATGTTATAGTTTTATATACAGCATGTATATGTATGTGTGTGTGTGAATACATGCATACATACTCTTTAAAATTGTTAAAGTTTTCTTAATAGGAAAAGGAAAAATATAATTGTACTAATAGATTATATTTAGAGAGCTTAAACAAAGTGCAACTTTGCATTTAATCTTTCCAACCCAGCTGTATTCCTATGTAATTCACCCTATCAGTACCAATTTTGTTTGTTCTACCTATCTACCTACTTACCCATTCTATCTATCTATCTATCTATCTATCTATCTATCTATCTATCTATCTATCTATCTATCTATCTATCTATCTATCTATCTATCTATCTATCTATCCTATCTTCTATCGCACATCTTCCTCAGTGAAGGACTATGGCTGGTATACAAACAAAAATGTTAAAGCATAAAAACTGAATATAAGACATTTTAAAAAAAGGCAAGGATTGATAAAATTCATTATTAAATATAAATTAAAAGGGGGGAGGGCCTTCAGGGCCCTAACCAACCCTATAGCTGTGTGCTCCTCTTTTAGCCCCAAGTGGCATGAAAGAGCCAATTCTTTAGATATTTCTAAAAGGCCAAGAGACATGGAGTCCCCCTTGCCTCTTGGGGGAGAATGTCCCAAATGGACCAATGTTATAGATATTAGGATGATTCATCTTGAAATAGTTTACTGACAGATGCTTCCCTTTTTTTAGGAAATGGATGTCATACAATCATTATGACACAGTTATGATTTTGTGTTCTGTGCATCAGAATTGATATTAAAATAACAATTTCCCATATTCCTTACTCCAGTTCTCCCTAATCATCTGCCCTCCAGTGATATTGGACTTTAATCCAATAAACTCAGCTAGCATGGAGGATTATACAAATTGGAGATGGTTGTCCTACTTAAATGACTTGACACGGACCTCTTGAGATTTGTACTATTCTTTCTTTGTTAAATTGTCAGGCATGGAAACTCTTATGTATTGCAATTCACAAGTCTTTGGCATATTCATTTACTTATAGCATAGATATTTAATAGCGATACAAATCTAATATTCCTTGTTTTCTTCTTTAATAGTTCATTTGTGACTGGAACAGCATGCTGTGGACATAATTCACCTTTGAGAGTCTGGGACTTAGGGAGGTAAGAATGGCATGAATAGGAACTAATGAAATCATTTAGTTCTTCTAAATAGGAGAACTAGGAGCCCTGGTGGCGCAGTGGTTAAAATGCAGTATTGCAAGCAAATTCTGCCCACAGCCTGGAGTTTGATCTTGACAGGGCTCAAGATTAATACAGCCTTCCTTCCATCCTAATATAATATACTAACCTTTTCTATGCTTTGTGTCTAATTTCCCTAGTTATTGGCTCTGCAAGGTCTTATTTTGTCTATTCTGCTATTTTGCTAACAGTTGGCTTGTCTTCTGTTTCTTTTCTGTCAAACAGTTCAATTATTAGTATAAATTTAATAGCCAATAATCCATTTTATTGGCATTATTGAATCTACATATATCAAGAAGTGACTAAATTTGGTTATTGCTATCATATTTGGTAGCTTATTGTGAATTCTTTTGCCATTTAAATATAAGGAATAAATACATGACATGATTTAAGATTTCTCACTCCCTGAGACACAAGTGCAACGATTCCCAGAAAAACGTTTTTGCAGAGCAGAATGCTTATAAAATTGATTATAATTCTGTGCTACAGAATAATATTATGGTTTCTTTACATTTAAGAAGGCTTAATCTAAATATTGCATTTAGACGATGTATGGGATGATGATGTTCAGTTTACTTCATATATCCAGTCTCCTTGCCCATGAACTTTTTCTGGGTTGCTGCACATAAAAATAACAACTCTTATAAGGCAAATAGGGAGTGGCTATGTCACCTTTTCTGCCTTTCCCAAGGAAGCTTCCACAGATAATAAAGCTATGTAGAAAATAGGATTAAGGTAATGAACAGGCAGGATGAAGTTTGATCTTTCAATAAGGCAAAAGCCTGACTGACAGGCAAAGCTAAAGCCTGGGAGTCTAACCAATGAGATTCTTCTTACAGTGGGTGCAAATTCATGGATCCCTCCCTTTTCAGTTGTTGTAGTGGAATGCAGTATACCACTGGGCAGCCCCTCTTGGGCCTCTCAAATGGGGAGGAGTGGACATTGCATAATTTAGATACAATCTATAGTTGGTCAAGCATTCTCACATGAGGAATGGTTGCTGGTGAAAACTGGGCCTTTACACAGAAAAATGATCCTTTTGCGCTTTTTAAATTTGTTACTACATTACTTTTTTATTTGTAGATGCTTCTTTGGGGAGGACCATTGATCTTACGTTACAAAACTATGTCCATCTCCATCTCGATTGTTATGAGTAGTTTCAAGCATTCAATATAATGCAACATTCACTACTTTATTTGTGGTGTGATTTAAAGCATTGAATATTATTTCTTTCGAGCAGTTCTGTTTCTGAGTGATAGTACCTCCTCATTTTTCATCGTTATTCAAAAAGGATGTGGCTTTTTAGATTTTTGTAAAAATCCCATCTTTATTACTTTATAATTAATTCAAGGTGGCAACATACTTTCCATTTCCTCCTTCTATTTTCTCCACAAGAAGAACCCTGTGAGGCAGGTTGGGCTGAGAGAGTGACTAGCTTAAAGTCATCCAGCCAGCATTGATGCCTAAGGCAGGACTAGAACTCAGCGTCTCCTAGTTTCTAGGCCACTACATCACTACATCAAATTGGTTCAATTTGCCAGTATGCTATCAGATTTTTTGTTTATTTTTCTTCTATTTCTGTAACCCTCAACGATGTCTTAACTTGTTTCTCCTTGATATATGCCAGGTACGGATGTATGTATTTTCCACATTTTTATACCACTCCCTTGTTAAACACATTGTAGTGTTCCAAAATACCATCAATAACAATAAAATCCTTAATATCCTTCTCACAAAATCTGCATAAAATCCATTAATTCATAAAACTTAGGTGCCCCAAGTTAACAATTCAATCAAAAAACAAGTCAATGGATCATAAAATAAATCAATACAGAGTACTCATTCAAAGCACAAAGACCAGTCTTGGATTATCATATTTTAACACGTTATGAGAAAACCTAGTAGAAGTCTGTAATATTAGGAAAGATGGAAGAAAAAAAAGGAAGACCAGCAGCAAGGAGGATGGACTCTGTTACTATGGCATTACTGAACAGATCAGTTAAAGGCTCAGATTGAAGATTGGATTGGAAAATTGACTGAATTTGCAGAAATTATGAAACTGACAAGTTTGGTCAGAGAAAAAGTGGTACTTTTCTGAAAGACTGAACATCTTATATGGACTTTTTATTGAAAGAAGAAGAAATTGAATCGATAATCTCAGGATTTGCAGATGAAGAAGAGATTGGGGGAAATTTAAGATGATACTCGATAGAAGGGTAGAAGGCATAGCTCTGTTCTACTTTTTCTTATTTCTTTCTTTCTAGTTCTTATTTTATATTTTTGTTTTTGTTCATTCTGTATATTTTTACATTGAAAAAATTAAATATAAAGGATTAAACTGGAGACAGAGTGTCCTGGAGAATATCTTATCTGTGTGGTGGCTGAAAGTCAGCATCAACTTGATGGCACATTATCATTGTTAATGACTAGATAAAAGTCTGTTTTAAATGTATAGTTTTCATAGCCTTACAAAAATTCAGAAATATAAGGCCCTGGTGTGTGTCAAGGCACAGTGTATTCTAGACTAAGGATTACCACTGAGAAAAACAGGATCCTAGTATATGTATCTCTTATAGGGGCAAGATCTTGGGTCACTTTTTCTGAATGTTCATATAGGGTGGGCAGAATTATATAGCATAAGATGGACTCTGAGGTACTCTTCAGCTGCATCATGTGTCATCTTCAAACACAGCTCCATTAAGAGTGCATGATAATAATTTAGTTACATGGTAATAAGGGCATAGGTTATCATGCTCCAATAACAGCAAAGGCTCCCCTAGCTACAACTTTCATCTCCTATTTAAGCAAGAGCCATGAGTCACAAGTGAAGGACACCTGCTGTCAGGAGAGTAGAAGCTCAGCTAGAGCAACCACCAGAAATACTCTTCCCAGATGTCAGTCAGATGATGATTGACAACTATCATTGTCATACTGCTAGGGCTTAGTCTTATTTCCCCCAACCCCCTTACAACCACTGATATCTCCCAAGACTTCCACAGTATTTTGGGCCCATCAACAAACAAATGATACCTTATCCCAATTCTACCTCTAAAATCTGCTTAAGTTGATTTGACAACATATTCTCAAAAATTTTCCTCTAAAAAGGAAGAGTTAAAAGTTGTCTAATTCAGTTGAAAGCCTCTTTAGAAAACGGCTAATGCCATCTTTTTCAAGGTAGGTGGCATTGGGTCATCCTTTAGAGAAGCATTAATTACATCACAATTGCCTAAAAGGAAAGCGACAGCATGGCTCTGGTCACCAAGTGGCAGTGCTCATACTGCAGAGTTCCTATCCACTTTGTTAGTTTTTTTTCTTTCTATCCACTCAAAAGAATCCCATGTAACAATGCAGGATACTGCCCCTCTTATCTTACACGATTCTAGTCAAATGATATTGGGAACTGTATTAATACAAGTAACTTTGCCAGCAGAGAAGCCTGCAAATATATTTAGTTGGTCTGCAGAAGAAGTACCCTGTTTGTCCTTTCCTAAGAGTGTCTGAGTTACTTTGAACAGGGCAGCTGGGTGAGAATCTGAAGACTAAATAAGAGTGAAGAAATATATTACTTTGATAGTTTGAACTTGGGCTCTGCAAATCCAAGGATCTCACAGTCAGAAACTGAGAAGAGGCTTCACAGGAGCAATCTTGTTCAATACTCTTATCCTCTCCTTTTTTCAGAGATTGACCAATGTGACATGGAGCAGCCTACCAGAAAATCCCCAAGTCCTTTCAGAAAATCCTCAGACTCCATCGAGTGTCTGGAATAAACCATCCCAATTGCTTCATCACCCTTACTGTCCTCAGCCTGACCAGAAAATGCTCTGACTATTGGCAAAAATGAGACATTGCAATAAATTCAGATTATATCAACCACATCAAGCATATAGCCACCAACATGATTTGGGGGTAGAATGGCTCAGAACAAGCTTCTGGTTGTCCTTGTTGTCCTGAATTTCATTGTCAACTCAAATTCATTGCTCAAAGTATATATGTTGTAGTCCCTTAATACTAATAATCTCAGGGATTTGAACATCACTTGTTAAATGCTGTTGGGCAATGGCCCAGCTGGCATACCAACCCAACTTTACCTGTATAGCCCAGGTTTACATACAGGCACTCACACCCATTAAAGCAGGGGTAGGTTCTGGCAGGCACTACTGCCGGTTCGGTCATGGGCGCGCTGTGCATGCATGCACAGTGCAATAAAAATGTTCTGTGCATGCGCAGAAGCAAAAAACAAGATGGCGCTGACCAGAGAACCAGTTCAGGGGCGTGGCAGATCTGGGTCGCTTCCAGTGACCCAGACTGCAAAACTACTACTGGTTCGGCCGAACCGGTAGGAACCCACCACTGAACTGTTAATATTGCTAATCACTGTTGAATCTGCCTAATGATCACAACTATCCCTTGTGGTTTCTCCAGAAACTTTAGAAACTGAAAAACTCAAAAGGACAAGCTGAAACTGACCAAAACAAGTATGGATCTGTGTGCTGCTAAATAGATGCAAACACTTGAATATGTGTGCTTTCTTCTTTAAATATCTGTAGCAGTAAAACTGGCTGCTAGTGAATGTTAAGCCAGGATAAATATTCATCTGATCAAGGAGTCTTTTTTTTTTTGTACCCTTAATATTTACTCTGATATCATAGCTCAGTGTCATAGGGCTGTGTGCAGTGCTAAAGGAAGCATGTGTGGTTGATGAAAGAGCATGTGTTGGCAACTTCTGAAAGCAGCTGCATCTCTTCTTGGATTTCACAACTGCCCTTACAAGCTGAAGCATGGTCCTGGGAAAAGATGTGTTTGGCTTTAAGGAATAGTGAATGAGTACTGTGTTTATGGCCATGCACACTCCAAAGCACCTTTCCTTTTCCAGAATTGAAATACTACACATATTTAAATATATTCACAAAAATGGTATATTTAAAAGAACATTTGTTCTCTTTCCCATTCCTATAAATGCTCTTTTTAAAAAAAAAAAAGTAATTGTGACTGCCTTTTTTTCTTTTTTTAAAAAAGGAACCCTCTAATTTTTACATTTCCATTCTCAGTTTCCTTAATGCACTGAAACTGGCTTCATACTATCTCTGACATTCTGCCTGTTCAGGAGGCTGAATTCTCGGGGGAGGAAGGTGCAGCGGCTCAAAAGCCCTCTTCACCGGGACTATTTAACATTGCAAATTTCAAAACCATTTTGGACAAGGCCAAGCTGGCCACCCGTATGGGGTCCACTCCACCTGTTCAACCTCCTGCTGAACTGGATGAATTATCTGGGGATTTGTTTGAGGAACCGGTCTCAGTCCAGGAGATCATTCCTATTCCCAAGATGTTTCTTAATTTGGTTCAGAAACAATGGGTCCAGCCTGCTACTATGGCTACCCCCTCTAGCAATGATAAGAAGCTGTACACTGTGGATGCCAGCCTGGAGGATTTACTTAAGCTGCCTCCTATCGATCGTCCGGTAGCGGCCCTCACCTCAACATCGGTGCTTCCGCCTGATTTGTTAGAGGGTCTTAAGGCTGAGGATAAGAAATCTGAGAATGCCGGTCATAAGACGTACCAGGTGGCTGCATGGGCAATTAAGACACCTGCCTCGGCTTCCTTCCAGGGCCGCTCTCCTCTGGTTGAGGCGGTTAATGGCGAGGGTTCCAGTTAAGGATACCAAGTTAAGGCAGGAGATTAATAAAATCATGGCTGCCACCGAGTATACTGCTGATGCCACCCTCAGTGCGGCTAAGTTCGCTTCTTGGGCCCTGGCTTCGAATGTCACCACGTCTCTTATGGCTGAGGCATTGGAATGTGGACATGCATTCCAAGTGGAAGTTAGTTTCTGCCCCCTTCAAAGGGGTCAAGCTCTTTGGGGAGGTGTTCGATCCAGTCCTAGTGGAAAATAAGGACAAAAAGAAGGTGATGCCGTCAGTTTCTAGGAAATCCGATAAGAAGGGCTTTTACTCCTACAGGAGGCAGTCCTTTCAGAACTTGGAACCTTCTTCCAGTTCTGCTCAGTCGCATCGCCCATTCAACCAGCAGGCGGACAGGTCTCAGGACCGTCAGTCTTTTTGGCACAGGGGTCGCCAACCGTATTACTTCAGACACCCTTTTTGGGGGGGATCTGGCTCCTGCCCTTTCAGAAAGTATAAGTGACTGTCGGGAATCAGCTCCCATAGGAGGGCGGCTCCAATTGTTTCACGCCCAGTGGGAGCAGGTCACGTCGGACCAGTGGGTATTACAAACGATCTGACTGGGTCTCACTCTAGAATTCCTCTCTCTTCCTCCCCGTCATTTCATCAGGTGTCCCGTTCCCTCGTGCCCTGTCAAAAGATCCCTCATGGAACAGGAAATACGACATCTCAGGGAGATCAGGGCCATAGAGCCGGTACCTCCTGGTCAGGAGGGGACAGGGTTCTATTCCATCCTGTTTCTGGTCCCCAAAAACTCCGGAGGGTGGAGGGGGATCCTAGATTTAAAACGGCTAAATTATCATGTCACCTATCGGAGGTTCAAGATGCAGTCCCTCCAGTCGATCCTGGGCTGCATCAGGCCGGGAGACATCTTAACCTCCATAGACCTAAAAGAGGCCTACCACCACGTACCCATCCGCAAAGCCCACCGCAGATACCTGAGGTTCACTTACGCCGGTCAACACTACCAATACTGGGCCATGCCGTTCGACCTGTCATCGGCCCCCAGGACGTTCACCAAGGTCCTCGCAGCAGTGGCAGCGTTCCTCAGGTCGCGACCAGTAAGGCTGCACTGCTATGTAGACGATGTGCTCATTCAGTCGTCATCCCCTCGTCATCCCCCCAGCAGGCGGTCGAGGATCTGCAGTACACTATGCAGGTTCTCCGGAGTCATGGCCTTTCCATCAACTTGGGCTTCAGCATCTAGGAGCCATCATCGACACCGTCACCTGCCAGGTCTTCCTATCACCAGAGAGTGTGGAGAGCCTCAGGGAGATGGCCATACAGGTACAGCGGTTTTCTCGTGCCAAGATCGTGCTGCTGTCACAGCTCCTGGGCAAGATGATATCGTGCCTATCTATCGTTCCGTGGGCACATCTTCACTCTCGTCCCCTCCAGTGCCTCCTGCTGCCCTATCAAAGGGCCAACAAGAGCAGCTCACCGAGGCTCGTTCCGGTCTCCGTGAAGGTGCATCGCTCGCTCGGATGGTGGTTGTCTCCTGCCCTGAAGAAGGGGTCTCCGTTCAAGGAGCCGACTTGGCTCACCATCACGACATATGCCAGTCTGTATGGTTGGGGGCCTACTTCCACAACCAGATAGCTCAGAGCAGGTGGTCCTCGACCGAGGCATCGCACAGCATCAACTGGTTGGAGCTGAGGGCGGTCCGGTTGGCCCTGCTTCGATTTCAGATGGGCATTCAGGGTCATCACGTGCGGGTGCTGACAGACAACGTCGTGAGGAATGCGCATATCAACCACCAGGGGGGCACGCGGTCCAGGTCCTTGATGTCAGAAGCTGACGACGTAGGTCGGTGGGCAGAGCTCCATCTGCTGTCCATACAGGCGGAGCACATCTCCGGCACGGTGAACACCCAGGCGGACTGGCTAAGCAGGGCAACTGTTGATCACTCGGAGTGGTGCCTGCACCCGCAGCTGTTCCACAGCATAGTTCAGAGGTTCTGTTGCCCCCAGGTGGACCTGTTCGCAACAGCTGCCAACTCTCATCTTCCCAGGTTCTTCACCAGGTTCCACGACTCGAGGGCCGAGGGGGTAAATGCTCTTCACTGCCCTTGGCCAAAGGAACTGCTCTACGCCTTTCCCCCATTGCCTCTTCTTCCCAGAGTCATCAGGAAAATCCTGGCGGAGGCAGCGGAAATCCTTCTGGTAGCCCCCTTTTGGCCCAGGAGGACCTGGTTTGCCAGTCTGGTGAGTCTGTCCGTCCGAGACCTGTGGCGGATTCCTCCACATGAGATCTCTCTCTGCCAAGGGGCCCTTCTTCATCCAGAGCCTCAGTGGCTACAACTAGCCGTTTGGCACTTGAGAGGGATCTCTTAAGCATGGACAACCTTTCCACCATGGTGATCAGCACCATTCAGGCATCACGTCGTCCTTCCACGATTCGGATTTACGACGCCACCTGGGGGGCCTTTGTTATCTGGTGTTCTTCCAGAGGTGATTCAGCTTCTTCAGCTTCGATTCCTGTCATTCTGGAGTTTCTGCAGACGGCCTTGATAAGGGTTTGGCGCCTAACGCTCTTTGTCATCAGGTTGCCGCGCTCTCCACCATCCTGGCCCCTGAAGGTCACCTTTCTCTTGGCCGTCACCCCACCATTCACAGTTTTCTCAGGGGGGCGACTAACCTGAGTCCCCCGATGGTTCACAGATACCCGACTTGGGACCTTAATGTGGTTTTGCGGGCTCTGGTCGAACCGTCGTTCGAGCCCTTCCATTCGGCCAGCTTGAAACATCTGACCTTTAAGACCGTTTTTCTCATTGCCATCACCTCGGCTACCTTGTCTGGCTGGCTGCCTTGTCTGTCCGTGAGGATTTGTGCTTGTTTTACCAAGACAGGGTGATCCTTCGGCTGGACCCTTTTTTCGTGCCTAAAATAAATTCCTGGTTCCACCGGGCCCAGGAAGTCATCCTCTCTGACTTCTGTCCGCATCCGAGACATCCTCGCGAGGAGCGCTGGCACAAGCTGGATGTTCGCAGGACGCTACGCAGATACATCAAGCGTACAGCTAGTTTTCGACGCTCTGAGTCGTTGTTTGTATCCTTCCAGCCGTCTTCTCAGGGCAAGAAGGTCTCCTCGTCTACGATTGGCGGTTGGCTTAGGGCCTGCATAGCTCTTGCCCATGTTCTGCAGTCTCGACCAGTACCCAGTCGCATCACGGCACATTCGACCAGAAGTGCTGCTACCACCACGGCCTGGGTGACGCAGGCTCCCATTGAGGAGATTTGCAGAGCGGCCACATGGACTTCCTTATCTCTGTTTGTGCGGAATTATAAGTTGGACAAGTTTGCTTCAGCGGAAGGGGCCTTTGGGAGGTGTGTTCTGCAGGGTATTCATTCCAGCGGAGAGACCCTATCTGCTTCTGCTTCCCGCCCTAGTGACATTGAGCTTGGGTATGTCCCTTGCTTGGACTCTCCTGAGCAGCGCCCTGGAAAAGGACCATTGACTTACCTGAAGGGTCGTTTTCAGGGCGCTGTGAAGGAGAGTCCACCCCACCCTGGGGTCTGGCTCTGCTGTTATTGCGTTTGTTTCCTTGGATGTTCCAGTTGGTCTTGTTCCGGTTGTGTTTCTTGTTGATCCAATGTTGGACTTCTCAGCGCGCAACAGTTCCACGTCTTCATTGAAAAATCTGAGGATAATCAGCACCAGAGGCGTGGCTTAAAGTTTCAATTCAGCTCTGGGCAGTTTGGCTGTATTTAACCCTTGCTTGGACTCTCCTTCGCAGCGCCCTGAAAACGACCCTTCAGGTAAGTCAATGGTCCTTCTAGCAACATGTTGCAGATGTTGAAATGTTGTATCCCTTTTATCTGTCCCTCTTTAACCTCTTCCTGTAATTAATTTCTCTTGTTAGCTGTGCAAAGTAAGTTGGCCTGCTACCTATTCTACCTTTTGAATCTTTGTGACTGAGCATATATGGATGCTTTTGGCTTGCTTGGAAAGATTCTACCTCACCCACTACCCCAGGTAATAGTAATGGGCAGCAGGATAAAGATTTCATTTTTTTTTCTTTTTTACAATGGAAGAAGAAGAAACAAGGGAATGAAGGAAAGCCTATATGAAGAGAAAGACACAAATCTTTACCTTTCAGGCTCTTGGACTTGTTCTTTTTCATCTTTTTGGTGTTTTTTCTTCCCACCTTCAGATAAGAATGTATTGAGGTAGCTAGTATGCTACATTTAGTTTAAATGCTTATGTATTTGTATGTGAGGAAGCAGACTTGACTTACACTGACAGCAACGGTTTGAAGTTATCACTGAACTCCCCCCCCCCAAAAAAAAGTACTTGCAAAGTTCTCATAGCCATTTCCCTACCCAAAGTGTGACATGACCACATTTTGGGCTTTGGCAACCAGCCTTTATTTCCAGGCATTTGCAATATCCCATGTTCACATGGCCACAATTTACAATGTATTTGCTGAAAACCAGTGTGTATTTCCAGTTTTCAGCAAACAATAATGGGTTTGCTATTGACCCCAACATTTGCTTGATAGCCTTGGATTTGCTTAACAACTACCACACACATGGCGGTTTTAAAATAGAATTGGGTTTCGTGGGTGACTCATTTTACAACTGTCACAATTAGGACTTTAATGGTCAAGTACCATAACAATTTCAAGTTGAGTATTACCTACATATGCATATGAATTTGTGCATACTTGCTTACAGATGCATCTACATGGATGTTAGCATTATAGCAATAGCAATAGCAGTTAGACTTATATACCGCTCCATAGGGCTTTCAGCCCTCTCTAAGCGGTTTACAAAGTCAGCATATTGCCCCCAACAACAATCCGGGTCCTCATTTCACCCACCTTGGAAGGATGGAAGGCTGAGTCAACCTTGAGCCTGTGAGATTAGAACAGCTGAACTGCAGATAACAGTCAGCTGAAGTGGCTGCAGTACAGCACTCTAACCACTGCGCCACCTTGTATGAATTAGAAATTCATACAATGAGATTGAGATTAAGAGCACTAGGCCAGAAAGCAGAGACCATGGGTTTTAGTGCTTTAGGTAACTGGATAATTTTGAGCCACTTACTTTATTCCAACTCGAGGAGGAAGGCAGAAGAAAACCACTTCCAAAAACGCTGTCAAAAAGATTGCATGGGTTAGCAGTTGCTAGGAGTCCTGACTGACTTCTACACCAACCCATACAGAGCTATATCTAAACATTTTCCAAATGTTTTAATAGGAAAGTTCAACATGTCATACATAAAACTGAAACCTGAGTTGATCTTTTGCATCTCCTCTGTGGAGAAATGGATAAGCTCCGCACATATTTGGAATTTACATCTCGATATTGGTTAAGACAACCAAATTACCTTTTGTGTACAATTTTGTGAAAAAATAAATACACCCCATTGAAATTTTTGACTCTATCAATACATTTCAACATACAGATATGTGATCTTTATAATCAATGTTGATTATAACAATATATACTTATTGAAATAAGTAAACCCTATATTTATCACTACTTCAAATATCTAAAATCAGGTGCACCGGGAGCAGATTTCAGCCGCTGTTTCAAAGTATCCCATTGCAGCCCACCCATCAGATTTTGTAGCTAGTTGATTGAGCACAACAGTGAGAGTAGGAGCAACTTGAACTTCCTGCCAGCTTCCCTATTGACTTTGCTTGTAGGAAGCTGGCAGGGAGCATGGGAAATCACTCCTGTTCTTCAGTTGACCTTTGCAACTTCCTACCATTTTCTTGGAAAGAAGGGAAATAAAGGGAGCCACAGATTGTGAGGAAAATTGCATACCTATCACAGCATATCCCTAAGATCGGCCTCCCTCCAGGGTGGAAAAGGACCCATCGACTGGCAGCATGTTCCAGCCAGCCTTATCCCACCAAGAGGCATGTGAGTCATTATCTCATGGTTCGCTTGCTGCCCACTTCTGTTAAAGGATTTCAAATTTCAGCCTTGGTTCCAAAGCAGCCAATCACTGCTTCCCTAATGAACCTTTCCACCAATCAGTTGAGTGAAGGGGCTAGAGGGAAGTGGGAAGGGAATATGCCCCTCCCACCTTCCCTTGTGCCACATATCCTATGGGTTTCCGGGAAGTGTAGTTGGAAGGTGGAATAATGCTGAAGCAGCCATAACTTCCTCAAATTTCATTCCCATGGGAGTCATGGTTCCTAGCATTTTGTAAGTTGATTCATTTGATTTATTTTGATTCAGTAATTGTTACCCTATACCCAGTGATGGCAAAAAATTTGAGCTCGGTGCATCAAAACTTAGGAAAATTCCTAACTTGGCTGTTGCTAGTGTGTCTTTTTCATTCACACATATACCCTGAACAAAAGAGAAACATTTGTACCTCACTCCCAATCCTTAAATGGAATTTCATTGATTCCTGTGAAACAAGTTTTCAAGTAAACATGTACTACCACCACAGCTTTAATGTGTCCTAGGGAGACTTGAACTTTCTTTTATTTAGCTGCTCTTTGTAGCATGGAGAATTCTTTTTCTACACATAAAGAACTAGAATGCCCTTGAGTTTTTCTTGAATTAATGACTTTTGACCCTCTCCATTCTTTTTTTGGCTTCCATTCCCTTGCTTACAGAGCATTTCTATGACACCCTAAATAAATTATCTTCCACTATATATGAGGAGAGGCTCTTTGGTTCTGAGCAGATTCATGTTGATAAAGCATTGTAGCTGTTTCTTTAGATAATAAGGGAATAAATAAGCATCTAAATATGGTACCAGGAACATAATACTTTGCTCCTGGGTCTGGCTGTCTGTCTTTCTTTCTTTCTTTCTTTTCTTTCTTTCCTTCTTTCTTTCTTTTTCTTCATTTTTCTTTCTCTCTTTCTCTGAGACCTCCAAAGACTCAGACTGTTCAAAAAGAAGCTATACAGTGGCTTATTCTCACACAACTCCCTACCAATTCTCTCCCCATTTGAGAGAATTCCCCCACCTTCAAGACATTCTTCACATTCTTTGCAGAGAAAAAGGGTTAAACGTCTGAATTTGGGGGTCACCATGTTATACAAATTGCAATCTAATAGTTTTTACAAGAACACACGTGTGCTTAAAAAAAGGACCTTGGGTAAGAAAGGCAAGGAGACAGACAGTTTGCTTTGTCCTTTCTCTCCTGAATGTTTCTTGCCATTGTCATATTGCTGTGTCTCTCTTCCCCCTTTGCTTCTGGGAGGGGGAGAATTGGTTTGATAGTTAAATTGGCCTGTAAAGCAGAAGGACTTAGTGCCATTTCTGTTTGTTTTCCCAAATAAAAGCCCCAGAGGGGTCTCTTTTGCATCATTTTGGCTTTATGTGAGGAAACTGCCTTTTTCCCATCGCTAGCTTGTCAGTTTATCCTCTGAACTTAACCTTACGACAACCAGGACAACAAAAATGTCCAGGGTCTTAGAGCCAGGAAAGGTAAAGAAATTGTATCTCTTTATTGGATCCTTTAAAGTGTGTGTGGGCTAATTCAGAGTCACCAGAAGAAAAGAGGGCAAAAGCTTTCTCTATCTCCATCGGTGCAGCTATCATTACAATCCTAGCCAAACTAAAGACATGTATGCCTCCAGCTGGCAAAAGGAAGCATTATAAATTAGGTGCTGTCTAGAGTTAACTTTTTTCAGAGAAGACATTGCTGTAGAAAACTACAATAGTTATTGTTGTGCCCAAGATTGTTTTTCATGCTTATCCTTTTATAAACAGTCTTGGAGTACTTGTTAATTTATTAATAAACTTTTAGCTAGGAGTTCATCAAAGTAAGAGATTGCTTTTTCTTCTGATTTATTGTTTTTCATGAAGTTTATTAGAAATAGGCATTGCAAATAAAAGCAAATAAAAATGACACGTGCCAGGAGAGATACCTGGTTTTAAAAAGTGGCACAACATGGCCCTATATAAAGTGTTTTATTTATTTATATACACACACAGACACATGCTCCTGGAACGTGATAGATCCTGACTCCTGTTCACTGTTGTATTTGATGGAGAAAATAGTATTTTCTATATTTTATGTTCTTTAACTAAATGATTCCTGCTCTCTTTAACTATCCTTCCAATTCTTCTTCTTTCAATAAAGGAGCAGGAATCATTACTTAAAACTAAATGTTCAATTAGAATTACAAAAATTAGTCTATACTAAAATATTTATAAATTATTTATATTATTGCATATTAATAAACTATATGATTACATGATTGAAAATATTTAAGATGTGCATTTTGGGTATGACCACACAGAATTAGCTTGGTGGAATTCTTATTCTAGTGCTTTATCCTTTTGGAAACGTGAATGAAAAATAATTGTAGGAAAAGTGATACTGTCTTCATATAAGACAGGGTTTTGTTTCAAAACTTATTTTTAATTTTTGAAATGTTGTAAAAGACATGCATTGCTAATGTTGACTTATTTATATCAAAATTACTATTCTTAGGTATTCACACATAAATAGTGAATTTAAATCAAAACCGTATCATTGGGTTATTAGTACATCCTGATAATGAAAATAAAGAACAGGACAAAAAAACCCAGCACTTTTATATGTTCAAAGAAGCATATTTGTTTTCCAATCAAAAGAATGGAAATGGAGAAAATGCAGGTGATCCTCCAGAAGCTTAGAAAGGAGAAAAGAATATTCTTTCATATTTGCAAAATTGTAATATTCACTTGCTCATCAAGAATAAATAAAAATTCTACAAAGTGTATAGACATTTCACAAATAAACCCTTGCAATGTTACTTAACCAACCACTGTGGGCTAGCTAGAGATGTGGAATTTAAAAGTAATTGTATTAAAATAGATTTTTGTCTGTGAAAATACATGTCTGCCTGAATGATTGTCAAATTCTATAAGACACACTATTAATGTCTCAGAAAATGACTAGAGCTCACCTTTACACAATGAAGTACATATATTCAACAACAAAGATAAGAAATCCAGTAACAAAGCTTTTACCAACTCATTTGATTCTGTTCTGGTTGTGAACAGTATGCAATTTTTTTCAGTTAGTGAAATTTGCTGTTTAAGCACCATTTCAAGAAGAATACTATTGTGGCAAATTAGAACAAACTGATTCCTCCTCCAGATGACTGTGTATTCAGCACTCCAGCTATTGAGCAGGCAACCTTTTGACTTTGTTAAGATGATAACTATGCTACTTGAAAAGAACTTGGGTGGTAGTGAAAGATACAAGAGCTTCTTATCAACTGAAAAGAGACATTATTGGTAGGAATTCAGGTATTTTTGTAGTATTTATGAACAGAAAAAATACTTTTAAGTGTAGATTTAAGATAATTTAAGAACCTTCTCTTCCATAGACTAGTCAGATGATGTTCAACTAATATAGGATGAAGTGGGATTATGATTTACCTCTCTGTGATCTATAGAACTGAAGGGGTTGATTGTTTGTGCCAGCTGACCCACATGAGCACTTTATAAGTACTTATTTGAGTGGTTAAATCAATTTGTCAACTGGATCTTATTCCCAAGGTTTATTTACCATAATAGCTCAAAAGACAAATGAACAAGTGTCCAAAAATAATACTTTGAAGAATTGTTAGATGGAAGAAATGGCAAGCTGCTTTTCTCTCTTTCATTCACCCCACAATATGCAGAGCAATAATTTCTCCAGTTCTGTTGCTCTTTAATTTCCACTTTTTTGCTGACTTAAATTTTGCAAAGAAATCTCTTGCGGCTGAATCCTACCTTGTAATCATACAAGCACATTCTGGTTTTATTTTTTTTTCTGTGGCTCTATTGCATATAACTATGATTTTGGTCTGCTTATTTTATTTCTGCCCTAGTACATTTTACAAATATTTGAAGAAATAGACTCCATCTTAATAACACTTTATGATACAATAATCCTGTTCCTGGAAAGATTATTGCATTTGCAAATACTATAGCTAACTTTTCTAAAATAATTTTATACATAAATGAGAGATCTCGGTGTTAACTCTTAGGAAAATAAGTTAAACTGTTTCCATCTGCCAGCATCTTCGAATTTTATTCTTTTGCTGCCTGGAATATAGGTGAGATGTGTGATGAGGAAGCCAAGTCTGGGACACAAGAGAAAATAAGCACTTGTAAATGCTGAATATCTCTTGCCAGGAGAAAGCAAGCTCCTGTGGACATAGTTACAGTATAGACCTCACAGTAATGGGATCTTATAAATGGAAATGTAGATTATACCAATGTTATGCTTCCAAACTGAAATGCCTTCCCTACCCCAGTGGCAAGGCCTCTATCATGCTAGATGAACCTCAGTCAGCATCTGCCTGTCTTGTCTGGGAATAAAGCAGCTTTCTGAAACTGTCAGTCATAGGGTTTTAAAAACGCTGTCTTCCTCCCCCCCCCTTCTTTTTCTTTGTAAGAAAAACTGTTAACAAAATTTGGTAAATGAGAAAGGGCAGTTATTTATTTAGCACTATTATGAATCCTCTGTGTCTTGCCTTCTAATGTTGATTAGTGTAATATCAAAAATTGTGATGATAGTGATATTAATCCTAAAAGTTGAAAGTGTTTAGCTATTTCTCTCAAATTGGAATAAACCAGGCAAACAAGAATTTAAAATCAGTATCCTATATAGAACAATTTACATGAAAGCCCCCATTTCTGCATGTGTGGATCTTCTATCATACCAATTCTTGCTTTTAAATCTCTTGGTGACATAAACTAAAAAATATCCTATTTTATTCTATTGCCCATTTTCTTTTTTTTCTTTTTGTCCATTCTGTTGAATACTGAAAAGAGTAAAGAGTAATGTTCCTTAACTGACGAAAAGTGCCAACTGAAATGATAGAGTAGCATTAAAATATGCAAAAGGAGGCCTGTTGCCCTCCTGAGTTGAACTGTAGTTCTCATCATCCCTAACTATAGGTGCAATTGGCTAAGGCTAATGGGCTTAGGGAATCCAACATATAGAGGGTCACATGTTCCTCATACTAGACAAAGAGGCATCTGTCTGCTTTATGAGCAATCATGTACATAGCATTTTAGACTTTTTTAAAAAGTGATTTTTCTCCCCAGATTTTGGAACTGGAATGTGGAGAATATGTCTGATAACTTTTACTGCCACATTTCCCATCTGATCGATCCACTTGGTTTATTTAAGCAGATAGAAATATGTTTTCAGTTCATCAAGATGCTTTTGCCCTATAGATAAAGAAGCACCCCTATTAATTGTTCCCCATTTTAAGGGAATAAAGGAAGCCAAGGCTCAGCATTTCTAGCACTAGGCAGAGGAAGGAATCCAAGCTGCACTAAGATAGATGGCTCTGTGAGCCTGTTTACCTGGTCACAATTACTGGGCCTGGTGCCTAGGATTTCTATTCTGCCTCAGTTTTCCAGTTTCTAACCCAATTGTAATTTTTTCTTCTTCAGAGCCTCTTTTTTCTAAGATGATGAGAATTCTACTTCTTACTTCCTTTTTTAATTATAGATGCCTTTACTTCTTGACATAGGTTTGTAAAGCAAACTGTCTATACTTCTTCCCTCCAAGAGTTAATATTTTAACAGCTTGTCCAGCGATTCCTGCCTTGAGAAATACAAAGTAATAACACAGCACCCCTGGATTCAGGTTTCAGAATGGGGGAGAGAGATGAGGATTAATTCCTATACTTGATGTTAAAGCTTGCCCGAGAGGTTTGCTTTGGGGGGAGCATTGCTAGGGCCGACTGGTCTTGCTAAATGGTTGCTAAGGCCCTGGCATTGAGGTTAATGGAGTGGCCCACAGTCACGGTCACGGAGGGAATTACACAGCCACAAAGAAATTGTTATTCTCTGTAATCTGCTCTTTGGAGAGCGACTGGGGGAGATGGACTGGTCCCAGCATGCTGTCGGTACTGTGATCACAGAAGCGTGTTGGCTCTAGTGAACGGGTAGGGCTCACCTTCTGATCTGGGGGATACCAGTGCTGCTGGTACTAATCTGCTTTCTCAGCAATTTTGCTCCTCTGACACAACGGTGTTTACTTGTTTGAACATCTCCTGGGACTCTATTTCACCTATTGTGTGGTCTTTATCCCCCCCACCCCACCCCCATGGAGCTTTAGCCCAGATTACAGATGGAATTAGGCCTCTGGCTCGGGTGCCCCAGAAAGACTGATATGGGATCAAGGAGCAGAAAGTAACAAAATAACTAGGGGGGGGGGGAGTTGTTGCTTTAGGGAGTGGAGGCTGTATTGTCCCATGAAGCGAGGGCCAGTGCACTAGTCTGAAAAGGCGTTCAGTGCTTTGTGTCCAATTCTGATTAGACTGTTAGGGAGGAGGAGGAGAAGGGCTGGGAACATGGGAGTTTTTAGTGGCTGAATGAGCTTCATTGGATGCTGTTGTCTGAATGTTAGTGAGAATTGTGGCAGCCTGGCTTTCTCTTGTAAAGGAGATTTGGGGAGGGGAAGGACAGATGGGACATATTGGTTCTCAATTAGGAGCATGCATTAATTAATCAGAGAACCCTGTGCCAGACTGACCTTTTAAGGAGCCTACTCAGCTGTCTTTATCCCAAATCCTCTGTTCCTTCAATTCTTTTGTTTTACATATGCTTTTTATAGTGTTGTATTCTTTATTTGCCCTGGGGGCATCTAAAACCTAAAATGTATCCTACATCTGACCTTTCTAAATAATAATAATAATAATAATAATAATAATAATAATAATAATAACAACAATAACAATAACAATAATAATAATAATGAAACTGTTGATCACATACTCAGCTGCTGTAAAAATATCGCGCAGACTGATTATAAATTGCGGCACAATTCAGTAGCACAAATGATCCATTGGAATTTGTGCAAAAATTATAGTATTAAAACAGCAACAAACTGGTGGGAACATCAGCCTGAAAAAGTCACCGAAAATCAGATGGTCAAGATCTTGTGGGATTTCCGTATACAAACTGACAAAATACTGGCGCATAATACACCAGACATCACACTGGTTGAGAAAAATAAGGTCACAATCATAGACATCGCAATACCAGGTGATAGCAGGGTCGCCGAGAAGGAACATGAAAAAATAGCAAGATACCAGGACTTAAAAATCGAAATTCAACGACTATGGCACAAACCAGCAGTGGTAATTCCAGTGGTAATTGGCACACTGGGTGCTATTCCAAAAGCACTGGAATTACATTTAAAACAGTTAAAAATTGACAAAATCACCATCAGTCAAATGCAAAAAGCCGCACTGCTTGGATCTGCACGCATATTACGAAAATACGTTACGACGTCCTAGGTCCCTGGGTGGGGCCCGACTAGTAACCAATGCCAAATCCGGTGAAACAACTGGCCGCTGTGATACAATTGCATAATAATAATAATAATAATAATCAAGGAAGCAAAGTGGATACATGACTTTGAGAAAAGCATTGGCAACAAACAAATGCAAGTATTAGAAATAACAACTGAGATGGTCAAAAATCGAGTTAAAAAGGTAAAGAATTGGACATCACCTGGAAAGGACCAATTACATGGTTTCTGGCTCAAATATCTGACCAGTTTACATGCAATATTGGCCAGGCAACTGAATGAAATTTTACAAAAGGGCCAAATTGATGAATGGTTGACAACTGGAAAAACATACTTGATTCAGAAAGATGCAACTAAAGGAACAACACCTGAAAACTACAGACCAATAACATGCTTGCCAACAACTTCAAATTACTCACAGGCATTATTGCAGATAACATGATGGATTATTTGGAAACAAACAACATCTTGCCAGTAGAGCAAAAAGGCAACAAAAGAAGGAGCAGGGGCACAAAAGATCAGCTCCTAATTGATAAAATGATATTAGAAAATTGTAAGAACAGAAAAACGAACTTGAATATGGTCTGGATTGATTACAAAAAGGCATTTGACTCACGGCCACATAGTTGGATCATAAAATGCTTAGAAACAACTGGCATTAGCAATAATATTACATCCTTTACTGAAAAGGCAATGAAACAATAGAGAACTGAGTTGGCAGTAGGGAATGAGATCTACGGAATGGTTAATATCAAGCGAGGAATTTTCCAGGGTGATTCACTTTCACCTCTTCTCTTCATCATCGCAATGATCCCACTATTGGTAATCTTAAAAAAAAAATGAAATTAGGCTACCAAAGAGCCAAAGAAACTGAAAAAATTTCGCATTTACTATATATGGATGATTTGAAACTCTATGGAAAGTCAGAAATAGAAATCCAATCATTGACAAACACAGTCCGAGTATTCAGCACCGATATTTCAATGCAGTTTGGCATGGAAAAATGCGCCACTGTATCCATAAAAAGGGGCAAAATCACTGCATGTGAGGGAATTGAAATGCCCAATGGCCAATTAATTAAATGCAAAGAAAATGAAGCCTACAAATACTTAGGCATTCTGCAGTTGGATAACATCAAGCATGGAGAAGTAAAAACTATTGTCAGGCAAGAGTACACCAACAGAGTTAGGAAAATTTTGAAATCTAAATTGAATGGTGGAAATACAATCAAGGCCATAAATACCTGGGCAATACCAGTTATAAGATACACAGCTGGTATAGTTAACTGGACACAAGCTGATTTGGACCTTTTGGACCGAAAAACCAGGAAACTAATGACAATGCACTACAGTTTACATCCACGTAGTGATACTGATAGACTCTACCTGCCCCGAAAATCAGGTGGCAGAGGATTATTACAAGTGAAGCAAACAGTTGAAGAAGAAAAACATGCACTGGCTGATTATTTAAAAGAAAGTCAAGAAC